>NC_143436.1:113538630-113856287 GCF_987193195.1 Phasianus colchicus
GCCCTTGCTCTCTCCTGCTATTCCTTTTTAATCATCTCCTTGCTTCTCTTGCTCTAGACTTGTTCCTTTTTTTTTTTTTTTTTTGGCTGGGATTTTGAAGTCTTTACTGCCTTCTCTTGAATATGTTGCCAGAGAGGAGAGGTGAAGTCCTTTGGTTCAGAGATGCTCCAAGTGATAGGCTTGGCTTCACTTTGGTCTGTTGTGGAGCCATCTATAGCTGGCTGTGGCCAGCACTGGGCAGGCCCTGATCTCTGACCATGGAGGCCATTGCTGCGGTACCCTGCCACCAGCACCTGGATACTTAGGCCTAGTGCACCCCAACGCATGCCCCACTGTATCTACGCTCTTTCTCTTTTCAGTTTTTGCCAATCTTGCTTTTCACTGTCCTATTTTAAGATGTGGGCATGTGCTGCTGTCAGGTAATGCTGGTGTAAATTAATTAAAGGGAAGTACAGCTGGAGTTCAGCCCAGAGTACTGCTGTATTCCTTTCAGATTCCTTTACCGTTTACAACATAGTAGAAATGTCTACCTTGAATCCGTTTTATTTAATAATTTCATTCTGTGGAGCATAATTCATAACAACTTTTGATGAATTTTTGGCTGTTAAAACAGAGCTACTCAATGCTTCACGGCATGGTAATCAGGGTTGAAAATGCTGGTCTGAAGACCGAGGGCATGCATATACACGTGCCAAGATATGCAACAACGTGAGGGAACAAATACTTACTATTCTATGACTTTTAATATAAAAATACCATGCATATTGGAAACTTCTACATTTTAGGTTCAAAGCAGTGCCAACTAGTGTTAAAATTAGTATCTTTAGTGATGAGATATTGTTTATAAAATCATGTATGTTCTGTTTTAGTGTTTAGAAATGTTGTAGAAAGGAGCTTTGGTTTTGATACAGTGACAGCTTTTAGAAAGGCATATTCATTGTTTACAGTCACTAGTACATTGTGGCAATCATGAATGAATAAACCAGTCAAACTTAAATTAAAATGCTATCAGGAAAAAAAAAAAACACAACTGTTTTAGTGATACTTTGAGGGTTTTGGTTTTTGTTTTGCAACTTGCAGAGCAAGCACACTGGTAGCATGGACCATCACAGAGTTTAAGCTGGGTTATTGTCCCTAGGCAATATCTAAATCAAAAATCTAGAATGATCTAGTGCCTGCTTTCTGTTTGGTTTTGGACTTCTTTGTGGGCATTGAGAATTATGTATTGCATTTTGATGTGGTTCCATAATAATGTGACAGCCGTTGTAACACCGCGGAAAACAAAACAAAAAAAAAAGGACTGGCTTTGGTTGTGTAGAATAACTTATGTTGTTCATTATTAAAATACAAATTGTTGCTTTCATTTGCTCTGTAGTTTGTTGCGCAAAGGCTGTATCAGAAGAATGATATGAGGCCAGGTGGCTTGTTTGTGTTGTTAAAGCAGTGTAATGTATTCCAGCCATCTGAACAGTTTCCAAAAAGGATGGCATAGTTCATGTAATCAGACTTCAAGAAAGCTTGTAAAAACAATCAAACTCTGTTTTAGGCCTTTTTTTCTTAAGCCTGATGACTACACAGGTCCCTGCTGGCTCTTGTTGCAACTCCCTGTCTTGTTAGATCTTCAAAGATTATAGAAAACTTTTTTTTTCCCCTTTTATCAGATACTATGCTGATAATTTATATTAATGGCCAAGACCATTGTTCAACAGATTTTAATTACTTACTCCTCTCAGTCCAACTCAAAGATAAGTTTTTGCCGAAGGTCTTGTAACTTAGAGCAATGACTGTACTGCAGATGTCTTAAAGTAATAAGGGATGTGTGTATACAAAAAGCAGAAGCAGATTTTTGAACTTTCTTGTAACAATATGTGCATGTAATAATTTGAATATTAAAATCCATTTTCAGTCTAGAGATGGAACAAGTTTCATTCATATGGCATTTTTGTCAAGTGACTATTATCTGTGTTATGAGAATTGGAAGATGAATTTGCAGTTAAAAGTGAAACAAAGAAAATAGTCTATGGGAGAAATTGTTGTTACATTTCTACAGTTCTTGCATTCTCACCTATACAGAGTAAATTAAAGCTTAGTGCTCTCAATGAAATTCATGGGCCATTATAACTGTCTTCAAAGTTTAATCTGGCATATAACTTCTTCAACTTTAGGCACATGTTTTTGCAAAACCTCTAGAAAATTAGTCCTTATGATAGGGACATTGTTGTCTGTTGCTATCATTCTTTGATTATAATATTCATTGCTAGCAGCACATTGTACTTCTGTCTGTGACTGTACTTAAGACAGTAAAAGCATCACTTGACAAGTACTGCTTGTGGTAAGAAAAGATTTAAAAGGATTCCAGTTTCATTATTTTCTGTGGCACTTGGAAAAGTGAAGATGAAGGATGATTTAATGAATCACATCTCAAGAAAATTGCAAGGTGGAAAGCTTTAGGTTCAGATTCAATGCTAACGGTTCAAAGGTTTAAAAAAATGTTGAGAGCTTCAGTGTTTTTCTATCTTAAGATTGTTATAATGCAGTTCTTGTATTATAAAATCATTTTACGTAGTAATTACAAACAGACTTTCCAAATTTATCGTACTGTGTGACAAAACATGGGATATGTATGAGCTGTATGAATTTCTCTATACTCTGAGGCTTTATTTCCCTAATTAGTTGTTAATGGATGAAGATTTTTATAGCAGGACGATTTAAGCAGCCAAATACTGTTTTTCTTTGGTAAATGCAGGCTGGGTACTGTAGTTAGTAAGCAAAAAGACGTCCTGTAATAGGTACAGTTTGATGCTTAAGAAGGGATGTGGATATGTAAAACATGCACAGTGACCTTGTATCTGTCGAGCTTTGTGAGTTCTGTCTTAGCATCATTCCAGAACTGAGCCTTTTGCAAAATATCAGCATCAGTTTCTTGCCACTCTGTTTCTGGGACTGTTTATTAGCATATCCACAGCTTGTGTTTAGCTGGGCTAATAAATCCTTCAGAATCAGGGTCACTGTGACTTTTAAGTGACTTTGCACAGAGCTAGCACAAGTCCATCACTGTTTATTAATTCAGGTATTGACTGGAAGATACTGTACTGTATCATCGTGCCCTGAAGCAGCATACCTGTTTTGCATGTAAGCTAATAAATTCTGCTGGACTTGAACTGGCTTTTTATATTGTTCCATGCATATAAAACTTGAATAACAACACATGGGTTTTCAAATTTGACTTTTATTTCTAATCACGGATAATCATCCCCTCTCTCGGAGTAGTGAGAACTCCTATCCCTACCTCAGTGTCTCATGTTCCTCTGTCTACTGCAATGTTCTGGAAAATTCAAATGGTTGTACAGCATGAGACGAGAACAACTTGTTTGACAGGAGAGATTAGTGAAGGAGGGAATGTCAGACTATGAACTAGTATTTGCTTCTCCTTTGGGGAAGGATAAGGAGTGCATCTTGTGCAACTATGCTTCAGGTTATTTTCAGGATCTGGACAGTACTGTACTCAGACTGTGAGTCACGTGTTGACATGTTTAAACAGAGTTTTTATTTTGTTGTGTAGGCAGGAAAAGTGGTCTAAATACACTATGGAGTGGGTGAGTGGTCTCTTAATTCAGGTGGCCTATGCGAGTGTTATGTCTTACATTTCTAAGTACTTTGTCATGTCAATGAAGTTCTTTATCCTAGTGATATTTAATGGAGACAGATTTTTAAACTTTTTTTTTTCAGCTTGTAGGGAAATGAAATTTGGTTCTTTTTTGTTTTGGTTCTTTCTTTTAACCCTAATAGCTGTTTCTTTAAGTCTTCTTACTGACCTCTGTTTTGCAGAGTAGACAGATTATGATTAATTGCTCTACTTGGGTAGTCTCTAAAAGATAGGAGTGGGTGTACCTTTTGACCACTTAATCTTGATACAAGCTTGTGGTTACTTTTGCTCATAAGAGCAAAATAAGTGGACAGAATTTAAAATATCCTGTTCTAGCCTTAATTAATCATCTCTACCATTTGGATACCAAAGAAAGAAGCTATCATGCTGACCATGCAGAAATGAGATAGGGCAGGTTAGTCGGAAGAAATTTGGGTCAGGCCTTTCCTTCACACACGAATAATGTTCATTCTGTTTTCTATGAGTGTGAGCAGTTAAAATAAAATTTGCTCTGTCAAAAGGGAAGACTAATCCATTACCCACATCTAGTTATCTCAAGGTGTTATAGATTGATATCGTTCCCTCAAAATACCCTGTAACAGTGAAGGAAGCTGCTGTATATTATTACTTTGGGATTCTTGAGTTTCAGAGACATTGGAAAATTCACAGAAATTAGTCAAAAACCATTGCAAGTGTGCTTCCAAGTCTGTATCTCCTGCTTTCTGATAGAATTCTAAGTTGCACTGGTGGAATTAGCTGACTGAACTGTTTGTTGTTTTATTTTGTTTTTAACTCATTTTGGCTGAGTAAGAATTTCGGGGTTTTTTTTATCTTCACTCGTCACCAGAAAATAGAGGAAATGCAGTACAGTCGTCTTAATTCTTTGGTGAGATGAAGGTAATAAACTCTTTATATGTGGACTGATGAAGAATTGTCCCTTTAATATCATTAGACTCATGTGAATGTTTTGAAAGAAAATACTTTTCAGATGGCCTTGAATTGAATTGAATAGTGTTCAAATTACTTCACAAAATTGTCATTGGATGGATTCCTCATGCGGATATGTTGCACCTGTCAGTTGTACAATCCAAGACAAGTAAAAACCTTATTCCTAGAGGTGTGACATGACAAAATTTGAGCTCTGTGGGACCAGTTTAAATGCTAGTATTTAATTATTGTGGAATAAAAAGGAGAGAGATGTTTGAACGGCACAGATTTCAGAAGCTTGAAAAGACTATGGCAACTACACAAGTCACTGAGAAGAGCCTGGCTCCATCCTCCTGACACTCACCTTTTGCGTATTTATAATTTAGATGGCTGCTGCTTTGTTTCTGACATTGGTGTGTTAATGAACCCGAGTAAAGTTTTTCTTAAGGCATTTTTTCTTTAAGGCTGATACACCACTCTACAGGACCTCCTAGTTAGCAAGAATTTATATCATCCTTAAAAATTGTTAGATAGTTATCTATCTCAGCATGTTTCTCCTCAGTGCATTGTAGATTCTGTTCATAGAGTTTGATATGGAACGAGCTTTGGGTACTCAGCCTGGTGCAGCGTCATACAGTGCAATTTGCATTAAATTACCTGAGAAAAACTTCAAAGTAACCTGTCCTGCATGTTTTGCTACCGCAACTAAAATGCTGTCATTATCTGAGCTACCTGGCATTGTAGAATTGATTCCATCAGAGCAGATTGATATTTTCAATTCAGCTTTTCCTCGGTTGTCTGGACTCTAATGCTATGCACCAGTCTGTTTCTGATATCAGTGAGCAACTGATTTTAGTGTTGCTTATACAGAACCCAGGAATTGTAGGCCAAAGAAGCTTTAATCCAAACAAACAACTAACTTTTGTCTGCATGATAGTCATCCAGGACAACTGATTGTGTTTTCTGGGTGACTCTGGGCTCTCTGTTTCTGGATGATAGTGTTCAGTAGCAGCAGTCTCATGGCTCCTTTAACTTTTCCTAGAACAGGAGTTAGGAACAGTTTGTCTGGAGTAGCTCAGTCTGGTAAGGATAGGTTTCCTTTGTGTATTCTAGATTCCAGACTTCCTGTAAAATTGAGATTCTTTGTTGTTATTAGGGTAAACTTCCATGTTACTGTGTTCAGGTAAAAACTAAGCTATGGAAAAAAACTCATTTCAAACTAAATGAAAGCTGGAAATATGAGGATTGTAAGCAAGTAACTTTAATTATAAATGATTAACATTCTTTTTGTGATAATGCTGTCTTTGAGGGCACTTATTTAATGTTGTTCTCTCTTCTGAAAACTCATTTAAAAGACCGCATAATCTAACCTTTAGCTAACCTGAACTGCTTGGAAGAATTTTGGTCAAGATGTTGAAGAGTTGTCAAAGTTTGCTGTAGAAAGTTTCTACCAGTTTGAATTTAATTTTGATAATGATGCTTTTAGCACAGTCTCAAATATTATTAGGAGTTGGAGCTTGATGATCCTTGAGGTCCTGTCCCACCCAAGCCATTCTATGATTCTGTCATTCTATACCTGTATTGCCATAGCCAACAGCTGAAGAGAACACTTAAATAGTGCACATGCACACTCCTGAAGCGCAAAAAAAAAAAAATCTGGGAGTGGGAGTGAATGGGATGAGAACATGTAATCTGGTATAAACTTGAAACAGCAGAAATTGCAGTGATTTCAACAAATTATTTACAAGCTCTAAGTTTTTAGATCTTTTTGCTGGACTTCAAAACAGTAAGTACATCGCTGTTAAGTTCTGCGGATTACTGGGGAAACTTCTGGCTTACAGCAGCATCTGTGTTTAAATTTGTTACAGTTGTGTAATGCAGTTATCACAGCGTGCAGCACAAGAGGCAACCTGTGTAATCATCAGCTTGGAATGACTCGTTAAGCTTGCAGGAGAGAAGGTTCTGCTACATCTTGCTTAGCCCTGGCTGCATCTTAATTATTTTAAGATAGAATGCATTTGTTTTTATTCTTAGGTCTGAATTCATTGTTAACTAGATTAGCAGCGTAAGACTGGGCGAACAGAAAGCTCTCTACAGCTAAATAAATGCAGATACCTTCTGTGTTGTTGCGTACGGACCAGATCAAAGTAAGAACTGTGTCGCCACCTAGTGAGAAATCTGTGAGCAGTCATGTTGACTTGGAGCTGTAAAACTTGCAAATCATGGGGAAGAGAAATAGGACTTGATTCTGAAATTATCAGCTTTTAGACAGGCCATCTAAAAAAAGTATGTCAATAAAGAAGGCCATTGTAACTTCGTGGTTGAGCATTTTGTCACTTCAAACATGCAGCATTCTTTTACCAGATGTGCACGTTGTTTTAACTATGTTTTTTTCTCTTTTTAAGAAGTTTCAGAGCACGTTCTAACAGAACAGCTGCTGCACACCCTTACACTTAGCTCTGTTAAAAAATTCATTGTGTTTTCATGAAGTGTTTAAAATTGCTGTTTGTAATGTAACAGTGTGGTCTATGGTAATTGGAAAGGTGTTTCAGGTCTTTGTGCAGTGCTGCATACCTGGTAGCAACATGAGATTTAGTGTAATATAGTTATCAGCAGTGAATGCACTTTCATTATGTGATTGATCATATCTTAGTCAGTGACTAATTCCCTTTCATTAATTATTGAAAGCAGAATAAATATAGGAAAAAGAAAATGTTTTAGGTGATTTTACAGAAGAGTTTCCTAACCATCTTCAGCAATCCTCCATTTCTGTTTGAATGTCCAAACCCCTGACAGAGAGAACCCTCCTTCTTCTGTTTTAAATTCATTTCTGGGTTTTATAAAACTAGTTCTGATTATCACAATCCTACTTGGGTTTTGACATGCTGTTGAAACTGCTGCTGAGCAACCAAGAGAACCACTAACACTGTTTTGGAATATAGACTGTTAACCTAAACATACAAACAAAACAGAAAAATTATTAAGGAAGTCTTGCTCTTGTCTTCTTCCTCTGTTCTCCTACCTCATTAAACCTGCTGTTACAGAGTAAAACTTGAGGACATAGAATGTATAAAATTTCAGATGAAAGATATCGGCTTATTCTTGCTTGAGAAAGATTATGGTGTGCTTTTAGAAAAAGTTGCTAAGAATGATTATTTAATTAATTGAAACAAATGTGTTTAATTATCTGTAATAGGCAGCTGTTAATACTCTTTCATACATTCTTAAACACTTTCTTATTAGCTCAAGTTGATTCATTATTCAAATACATCATCTTCTACATGAAGCATTGCTTATTTGTATTCCAATAAAAATGAGGAAATGAATAAAAGAAGGGAAATTTTGTTTTCATGGACACAAACCAACTTACCATGTCTGTTAGATATGTGATTCTAGACAAGTCTGGTGGCTGTACTGGAAGTTATGAGAGAAGTGGTTTTTGAGAACCAATTTTGTGTTCTTCATAGCTGACGGAGTGTGAACTAGAGCAGAACTGGCTTCTTAAGTGTCTGACTATCCAGCTCAACATGAAGGTCCATTATTACGTTTATATTTACATCTAAACACTGAGGAAGAATAGAATAGAAAAAAAGTTATTCAGAATTTAACAAGCATCTGTACAGTTTGATTCCATGAAATTGAGATTTCTAAAGGTTTCTGCATGGAGGAAATGCAATCTGGTTTCTAAGTATTAAATGTTGACTACATTTTCTTTTTGTCCCTTCTCCCACCTCTCCACCCCTTTTTTTTTTTTTTGTAGTAGCCTTAAAAGAAAAGATACTGAAGATTGATTATCTACATTGCATTAAAACTGTTAATTGCCAGTTTTTTTGTATCAAGGGCCGTTTGTGAGCTGTGTTCATTTATTTCTTTTTTTTTTTGTATGTGTTTGAAAGCTGATAGATTATAAAGTATAGGATTTGATGTTGATGCAGCAAAAGGTGTGTTTGTATGCTTATACTTAAGTTTTGCAACATCCTAAGCAGCTCATAGTGCTGGCTTTCGTGGTCATGTTTGTTTCCTCCTTCCATATTCCTGTCCTTGATTTTATGCCAGCTTCTATATGATCATTTCACACACTGGGACACTGAGCCAATGGGAAAACACCAAAGTGGTTTGGTGTGTGGTATGACAAGCTCTAGGCTGCTGCACAGTGGAGCAGAGGGCAAGAACATGCATGGGATAAAGAGAAGAAACAGCAAGCAGTTAGATCAGCTTGGCTACTGTGGAGCGTTAGCCACCCCAAAATGCATGACAGGGGTGGCAGGAAAGTTTTTACTGCTTGTTGAGGCCAGGAGGCATTACTTGGTGATAAGTAAGCATTCAGTGAGATATCTGTTGCTACCTGACACACAAATACACTGCATTTTTGGTAAGAGAAAGGGAAATATTCTCCCATGCAAGAAATAAATGAATAATGTATGGGGCAGAAACATCACTGGTTCTTCCTTGCTCACTTATTTGCAAAAAATGAATTTTGCCAATTCATGTGTTTTTTTTGTTGACTACAGTTACTGGTGAGCAATATCTCCATCTTTATCTCAACCCACAAGCTTTCTTGATCTCTTCCTGTTTAATCCCTTCATCTTGCTAGTAGGAGAAGAATGAGCAAGAGCATGGGTGAGAATTTACTTACTAGCCAAGGCTAACCTACTACAAGACTAATGCCAATTTATTTGCAGAGTTGAAACAGTTGGTACCAAGGTACTAGCATCTGTATCGTACATGCTTCAGAGATCTTACTTTGAGATATGACTAGTCTGACCGTGTGGCCTGAATGACTGGAGTCATCGAGCTCATTTCTGAAGTACATAATTCAGTTTAGTTGGGTCTTGCTGGAGTGGGATGCGTATCAAAGGATAATAGATGCAATGACTTGGAGATGTGCATCGAGAGTATGTTCCTGATCCAAAATTAAAATGGGATATGCTTGTAGGTAACCAGCTCGCAAACTGTGGTGTTGCTATCTGCAGTTTACAGCCATGAAAAGTTTTTTGAAATCTTCACTGAGTTACAGTGACATTAATTAATGGATTTTGATAGATGGTTAAAAAAGGAATAAATTCTCTGATGCAAAAATAAGTAAATTGATTTCCTTTTAAAACTTAATGCTTCAGTATCTATTGTAATTATATACAATCACATTCTCACTATATGAAATATATAGAAGTGTTTTAAGCAAGCAGTTTACTCATAGTTAAACAAAGCACTAAAAGTACATAAAAACACATTTCATGGTGTTGGCAGAGAAGCTTTTAAAGCTTGTGCTTTTCTTGCTGTAAGATATGCTTGTTTGGCTAAAATTAGTTTATTAGTGAAAGATAACGTTCAAAACATAAGGTATGCCATCATTAGTAAATGGTACGTGCCAGCTCATGCCCCTTAAAGCTGACTTAATCGGTTGGCAGATTCTTGAGGTGTCTTGAAGCTCTTTTGAGCGTTAGGAGGAAGGCATGTTTTGGCTCAGGATGAGCAGGAAAAACACATAGAGGTTCAGAAAACTTCACAGGAAATAAACAGTATTCTATATGATGATCTGAATGCTAAGCTACCGATAATAAGGCAACTCACAAGATAACAATGGGATTTTTCTGAGGACATCTCAGGTCGCATGCTTGCAGCCCAAACTTCTGCTTGGTTTTAGATTCTCTTCAGAACTGAACAAGTATCTGCAGTTGCTTGGGATTTCAGTTACCACTTGAGGAGCATGTGGAGTTGAAATTTAACTCAGCATTTGATAAAGGATGAGCAGGTGATGATGATGTAGGTTAAGTGAAAAGAATGAGATGTACTCACCATCTCTGACTTTCTCCTTTTCCTTCTTAATAGCATCTTTTGACATTTAGGTCAGAGTCCAGATGGACCTCAGAATAATACATCATCCCTTTTCTGACTTGTGGCTTCTCTGAATCAATGTGGTGTGTGTTGGCCTGTCTCTGTACCTAATTTTCTTCCTCTCTAATAGGTCCTTTGTTAAACAACTTCCTGCTGTTTTTAAAATAAGGCTTTGTTCTGCTCTTAGCCCCAAGCCCCTGTAGTCTTACCAAAGCCTTATTCTGTGACCTCTGTTCATTTGCTTTCGTGCTCAGAAACCGTATTTTCCACATTCTGCTTCTCCTTTCTCTTTTGCTGTTACTCAGTCAGTAAGCAGTTGTTTCACTGGTGGCATATTACACAGATGAATGAGGTAAATTGCAGCTTGTGTTATTTTCTTCCTTACAGTTCTCCTTCTCTTCTAAATATATATATATAGGCACCACAATAAATTAATAGAGTAAGCAGTCAAAATAAACTGCTTTGAACACAATTCTTACCTATAAATAAAACAGAAGTTCCTGCGGTTTCCTGTTGGATTTTCACTTCCTGTATAAGGATAGGTATCAGATACCATGGTGAAGTGTGGTACTGCTAACATCCTTAGACACTAAGAGACAAAATAAAATTGCCATATTTTCTGGAGATCATAGTCATCTGCAGAATTGCTGCTTTCTTAAAACATCCTTCAGTATGTTTACCTGTGTTCCTGTTTAGGAAAGACTGGATGTGTAATTCAGTGGAAGATGAGAAGAACCTCACTGTCTAGAAAGGGAGCTGGTAATCATTTAATGTTAGATGCCTAAGAGTGATAGAACGAAATGGTACAGAATGGTGTCAGTCATTCCTCTGCATAACTGTGATGTAAAAACTGAGATATATGAGTATCTTTAGATAATGAAAGACATGAAGACTGCTGCTTTCTTAGATAATAGAATTTCACCTCTGTGTACATGAATTTCTTTCTTGAAATATAATTTGCATCACTGAAACAGTTTCTTATCAAGAGACTGCCTTTATATTTCTCCATAAATACATTTGTAAGTGTTTCTCCAACAATGAAAAAATGTATGAAAAGTGAACAGAAAAGTAAATTATCTGCTTCAGACTACAGACTGATATTTTCCTTTCTTCCATATAATCATCAAGACTTCATGTCAGATTTTGGTAATTTTATAGAATACTGATGGTAAGTTAAAAAGAAGAAAATAATGTTTCAGGAAGATTAAATAACACAGATATCAATTATTTTCATTAAAGAGGAAAGAAAATTAATTCTATGCGGTTTGTAGGGTTTTTTTTTTCTTTCTATAATAGAAGAAGGATTTATTTGTGCTCAGAGGAAGTAAGGGTGTTGTTAGATCAAAAACAAAATCTCTCAAGCATTGAGAGATATTACAATGGCTTCTGCTCTTTATTCTCCATTGTTTTTGCTTTTCTACCTTTTACTTACAGCAGAGATGCAAGCTATCGAATGTTGATTAAAATTTATGTCAGTGTAATTTCATACATTGTGATTTTCTTTTTTTAATCACGAGAGGAGTGCAGGAAATTTAAATATAAGAAAACATATTTTTCAGTTTAACAGTAATCAGACTTCAGTACAAGTTGCAGGCTGTAGGGTCTGCATTCTTGGAAGTGTTCAAAATCTAGCTGGACAAAGCCTTGCTTTAAGCAAAGGGATTGGACTCTAGATCTTCAAATTTTAATAGTTCTTACTGTAATGTGTAGAAAGAGCTTGTCTTACGTATTTGGAAATAATTTTGTAGTGATACAGGGTATTTAGGATGAAAACAGCATATGTACAGCATATATACAGCGTGTATATACATATGTGTCTATATGTGTGTTTATGTGTATTTAAGGTGAACTTATTACAATACAGTTCTTCAGATTATGATCTAGATCTTTAATTAACTGGTCAAATCAGGAAAGATGATTAAGCTTTATTTTTTTTTACCTTTTGAGATCTATGTGAGTTGTTTAACTTAAAACATTTTGAAGGAGAACAATTAAATATAATCTCAAATGTGTAATTTATAAAGATTAAATAATATATTATAAATTTCAGAGGTGTACATTTTTCCAAACATTAGATTCTGATAAAAAAATGAAAATTTAACTATTTAATAACCAACAGCTTGACTATACAGCTAATATACTAATTTCTTATCTTCCACAGATCTGAAGAGGGAAGCCAGTATTTGTCACATGCTGAAGCATCCTCATATTGTTGAACTGCTGGAGACATACAGCTCAGATGGAATGCTTTATATGGTTTTTGAGTTGTAAGTTTCTCTCTTTGCTTCCTTTGTTGTCATTTACTAAATAGAGTCCTTAAAGTATGTCTGCTTCCACCTGCTTGTTTTGTAGCTCCGAAGTACTGAGCGCTGTGAAAACAGTCTTTTCAGACATATGCAAGTGGTCACAAACAAAACAAAAACAAACAAACAAAAACCTGTCCTGATGTCTGAGTGGCCAATACTAGTTTGCTTAGTGGCTTTATAAGGACAGTCCTGCTGTTCATTTTTGACTGCAATGTCCCTAATATGGTACACAAGAAAATGAGTTAAAAATGATTGAATCTTATGAAAGACAAAACGAGACATGCAGAATGCTAACTTGTGCATCTTCCATGTTCAGATTTCCTTCTCTTCTTTGTACTTGCCAACTCTTATTCTGCTGTTCCCCTTATATGTATTATCAGTCTGTGGGCATACAGGATAATACTGCCTCAATTTCTCTTCTTGCCTTCAGTTTTCTGGTGAATTTGACCTTCATATGTTGGAGCAAGCCATGTCATGCCCCATATGTTAGGTTGAATTGGCACGTTCCCTACATAAAGAATTTGATTTGAGATATGCACTTTAAGAATAATTTGCATATGCTAGTTTTACTGCTGAGGTACAGAGGAAGTTAGGTGGGAAGAGCAAAAAATCGATGTAAATCTAAAAGTTGTTGCTTGAACTCTTCTGCTATCTTTTGAAGTAAGTTTATAGACAAAAGATTTTTTGAAATAGTTTTTTCTTTCCTCTCTACGTTTTGTTTCAGTACTGACTTTTTGTGTTTTGTGTTGTAATCACAAAACATGGAGCAAGAGGCTTTCATTATCCTATTATGAAATAATGTACACCTTGAGGAGACATGCTCTGACAACTAACAGGATTTTAAAATGGAAAATAGGTTTTGCTTCTGTTTACCATGCTAGGAGCTTAGAAATATGAAATTAAAACTAATTATTTTTTAATGACAAACCTATTATAATTTATGTTTGTATACATAAAAAGCAGGTCTGAACGATGAGAGTTACTACAGCAATACTGTACCTGACTTCAGGCTGCATAAGAGAAAGAAATATAAGTCAAAGTTATTTGAAGAATGATGATTTTTTTGCATCTCATATGTGCTTGTCTTCCCTGAACACTACTAGGCATCAATCTTTTGTAACAAACAGTGATAGAAAATGAGATAGTAGGAACACCTGTTCTAAAAGTGTAGGAAGGAATGGAAGAGTTGTGGGCACAATGTGTTTTATGCTGGAGGGATTGCTTTGGTAATGTGATTTGGCAGAAGACTATGTTTTTAGTGAAGTAAGGCTGTATTGTCCAAATTTGATAGAGTGGCATACTGTGTAATTATGTCTATAATAAGAAATTTGTAGTTAGTACAAAGCATCTATGTATTTGTGCATGACTTACTTTCCCTCGTCTTGCTTCCTATTCATTCTGCTGTTATTATAACAAGCTTAACTGCTTTGCAACTAAGTTCTGTCTGAAGTAAAAAGGTATGTTTTATTGATGGCTAGTTATTCTGAAATGACAAAGAAGAGGATGACAACAACTGCACTATAGAGAAGACAGAAGCCCTGCCAATAACAGGTTGTTTGTGGACTGGCAGATTCTTCGCATGAAAATTATTTCAGGACCAGTGCATGAACCAAATGCAATAATCAAACCGAAAACTTTGTCCCATCAGTTGCATGTAAATGATGGATAGGTCCACTACTGTTTCATAAACTGTGAGCTACATGGAGTAGCTGCTAAAATGACCCTGAACATCTGTGAAATCTATAGTTATGAAAAGGTACAAGTTAAATAAGCAGACACGTTGTGCTACTGAAAGTGAGAAATGGTACTGCTTGGGCTAAGAAGTACTGTCTGTGCCCAATTTTTAAAACTTTTGTTAAAATAAGTAGATTTAAAAAAGTCACAATTCATAGAAGAATTGTAGAATGTGGGCAGTAGCAATTAAGCTTAATAGCAAAAAAGTAAGTTTTAACAGCATTTATAGACAAATTCAAGTGTTCTTTAGAATGGAGCCATCACATGTCACCAGTAGGTCCCCATTAGCTGTTAGGTGAAACTGTAAATAAATCACAAATAAGCAGTTGACCATAATAGATGTGCAGAGTAAGAATCAGACACTATCCCAAAAAATCTTACTACTGAAATAAAATTAAATTATTTAATGTTATTGCACATTAAAAGAGGGAGAATGTGCCTGTGCCAGATAGTTTCCCAGCCACCCATCTGTTGCTCCCCAGAAGGGCAGTGAGCTCTCCCCTTCTGATGAAGGAGATACCTTGCTTGCTCTAGAGAGGCCTTACACCTAACATTTGGCTGGCTCTAGTCCTTCCCATAGAGTGCAATTTTCTTTCCTATTCTGTGGTGCTATTTGCTGACAGTTTTGTAGCAAGTGATCCATGGTGAATCTCAAATTAATTCTGATCTTTTACCTAATACAAGTGTGTAGCCAATGGAAGTACATGAAACATTTTATAGCACCAAAAGCCATGAAAGTAATCTTCAAGTTATGATTTATGAAATGGGGAAAATAGAAAATCTATTTTCTTTCATATTTTTTCTAATAATGTAATATTCCAGGCAGTGCTGTCTCTGTCACATAATAATATTTGCTGTGTAGTTTGTACACATGGCAATAAACATTTGTATTTGGAGTATAACTGTTGCTTTGGCTTTTGTATTCTGTTGCTTATTAGTTTCTCAAATGACCATTGCTCTTTATCAACAAGAATACTTTGATAAGGGTCATTTGCCTGCAGTATTTCTAAAACAATGGAAATACTCCATTTGAAGTGTCTGAAAACCATGTTCTAGATTTACAAATACATTGTCTGCAGTTTATCTTCAGTGCAATCAGTGTATCTGAACTGATAGTACTTAACCTTTCATACTGAAAAGCTCAGATGTGATATTCCAGAGTGAGTTCCAGATACTTAATATCTGGTCATTTAAGTGAGGCACTGGCACAGGTTGCCCCGATATGGGTTGGAAGCTTCATCCCTGGAGACTTTCAAGGCCAGACTGGATGGGGGCTCTGAGCAAACTCATGGAGCTGTAGATGTCTCTGCTCATTACAGGGAGGTTGGACTAGATGGCCTTTAAATATCTCTTCCAACTCTAATGATTTTGTTATTCTATAATTTACATAATATTCTCCTACCACTGTGCATAGGTGTTCTGCTTTTCATGGTGTATTCTAAGATTTGTCACTTGGGATGTTAATCTCATATAACTTTGCAGTTAGGCTGGATATATAGTTACATACATATAACTATGCAGTTTCATCTAGCTAACATATGTAAAAATGCTTGAGTTTTAAAATCTCAGATTCATAAAAGTAGTAATTTTAAATGCTTACAGTCATGTGGGTTTGTGATAAGTGTATGCTAATGAGCATTTAAATTATGATTGCTAACATTGAATCATGCTGCTTTGTTGAAGCATTAAGAAAAAAAAAGGAAGGAATGCTATCTATTCCACTTAGTTACAGTACTGTGAAATAGAACAGCTCTTTAGCTTACAGAGTGAAAACTTGTTTTCATTATTTCACTTCATCTTGTTAGGATTGCTGTTCTAGTTTTATTTTTAAGTGTAGTTGTAGTCTCACCTGTAGTCCTTCATCTTTTATACAGCTTTACTGTAACTTTATTTTTCCTTACTTTCAAAATACATGATCTAGGATAAAAACAAGGCTTGAACTTTTAAAAGTAAAATAAAAGTGAAGGAAGTTCTACATTTCAAAACAGGTTTCTGAGATTACAGAAAGAAAAATAAAGTTTCACAGAATCACAGAATGGTCCAGGTTGGAAGGGACCTCAAGGATCACGAATCTCCAACCCCCCTGCCACACGCAGGGCCACCAACCATCCCACCTAATACTAGACCAGGCTGCCCAGGGCCCCATCCAATCTGGCCTTGAACACCTCCAGGGACGGGGCATCCACAACCTCTCTGGGCAGCCTGTTCCAGTACCTCACCACTCTCTCCGTAAAGAATTTCCCCCTGACATCCAACCTAAATCTTCCTTCCTTCAACTTCAAACCATCTCCCCTTGTCCTGCTGTTATCTACCCTTTCAAAGAGTTGAAGGAGTTTCACGTGCTTCTAAATCTAAAGTTCGGGCCAAATGCTCAAAATACCCAGTGAAATGAAATATTTTCAAATTCAGTGCACTTAGAGAAGTCATTAATTTAGAGATTCTCTCTGCCATAGCTTTAGTTGTTGAACAATTAAGTCTGAAGCATCTCTACACACTATGTGTGCAGGTTTTCCCTGAGGGCAGAAAAGGAGCCCAAAGTGACTAACCATCATTTTGAATGCCTTAAGGCAAATAAATTGCACAAAGTATTCTGGGCATCAAACTCTTTGATCTAAGGACAGGTATTTTTGACATTAAGTTTGTTCAGTAGGATTTTTTCTCACTTAATGATGTGGTGCACATTTTTAGTGTATTGTAGCTTGGTTTCTTGTGAACACAAAGTTTAGTCATTTACCTGGTCTGGGTATGCAATTTCGTTTTCATCACTGATGATCTTTGAAGTAGTTACTGATTACAGTCAAAGCAAGTGATAGGAGACTGTAAATATAGCTTAGGCTTGAGGAAAGCTATATCAGTTTTTAATCTCACCTTTGCTTGATATTTGTTGGTTTCATTCATTCGATGGACAGAAGTTAACAGAAAACCAGAGTTCAACAGTTCTGATCCCAAAACAATAGTCTGTGCAGGTTTTTCTGGTGACAAGGCAAGCCTTAAAAGTCAGAGGATATTTATCTTGGGTGGATTTTTGGTTCCTTTCTAGTAAGTAACAAAATTTGGCAGAGAAACTGCATCAGTGTCTCAATGCACCAAATTTTCATTGAAATTTCAGCATTTATTGTAACTAATTATTTCAGGCTATTTATTTTTAAGTTGTGTTATGTTAGCAAAACTTCAGAAGACTCACTTTTAAGCAAACTTAACTGATAGAAGCCATTATAACATTTTGAAGCGTATACTTGTCTTTTCAAGAGTTTACATAAACCTGAAGTTATTCACACAATGTTGCTGTAAAGTATTTTTGTCTGGCCTGTGGTTCTGTCTGACATGGAGATTTTCACATTAGATTTAAGTCTGGATTAAAGATTTCAAGCAAAGTAAATTCTTTTGTACTACCACCAACACTAAAGCCAGTGTTTTTTTAAGCATGCGTGTTCTTTCTTTTCTGCTGCTTAATCATCAGGTTTGACCATTACTCTGAAAACACCAGTAGTAAATTGTTTCTCAGGTTACCTATTTGAAATTACTTAATCCTCTTAAGATCACCTGCTACGCTATGATATGAATTGAATGTTACTGAGGGAGTACTTTATTTGTCCTTTATTTGTTATTCTTACTGGAATAACTATAAATACAGTTGTAGGCTGTATGTTATTAGGTCACCTGCAAATGCAAAGCTATCATACTTAAATATTAAGATACAGAATTCGGGAGTATTCTATCTGTTCTTCAGAGTGCCTCAGGCTCAGAATAGATTTTGGCATTGAAAGTGACTCAGGAGTAAACTTGCTGGGCAGGCTGCAACTCTTCGTCAGTTTTGTACAGCGTAGTAGGAAAGCACTGTAGGTGTATGCTAGCACTGATCAAAGCTGTGAAAGAAACATTCATCCAAACCATGCCTGAACCCTGTTAAAACTATGGAATAATCAACAGTAAGGTATGGGAAATTGAGGGACATTGTTGGCACTGTTACCTTAAACAATTCAGATGTGTTATTCTGGGAAGATGTCTGTTAGCTTCCTGTTCAGAGCTGCTGTGGCTTTCCCTTTCACTGTGAATACTAGAGATTGTCCGAGTTGGTTTACATAGCTTTGTGAGTGCCCTCTATTGGCACTGACTGATTCTCTTTCAGGTTGTGCGTGCTGTAGTTTCATCACTTCATGAACATTTTCAGCATCTTCAGCATATATATATCATTTCGTGTCTATTTTAATGGGCTTTAATTGAGATCAGTTTTTTATTTTCATTGTACTGCTACAGTTTTCACATGCCTAACGCTGATATGCATTAAAATGCCTGAAGGTTTCCTGGATTATCAGTTCATCAAATATCTCAGGAGCTTAATGTGTCACATGTGTCCTTCAGTTTCTGCAGCAAAGAAATAGTTTTGATATTGCTGAGTTGTTAATCTGTTAATTGACTGTATTTTCTGTCGTATTGTTTGTTTGTTTCATAACTGAGGCTGACTCCTGCTTTTGCAACCTCGTCTACGTATTTTCATAAGATTTTCCGATAAAGTTCAACAACATTGGGGTGATGCAAGCCCTGTCTTTATATGAAGAAACATTTATTCTGAAAATTAAGTCTGTTGCTTTAAAACATTACCACTGATGGTCTGTAGCCATTTTGAGTATCACCGTAATTTAAACTAATTAAAAAAAAATTAGTGGAGGGTGAGGGCAGGGTAGAACTGCTACCAACAATTAAAAGCTGTAAATGAAGCATTCTGGTATGTATTCATAGGTGGCGGAAATATATGTTAAAAGACCATTCTGATTGTAAGCACCTTGTTTAAAAGAAAAGTTAGTGTAAAGGAGCAACAGTCTTGACTCTGTCTGTCTCTGCAACTATTCTTAGTGCCAACAGCCCTGTGTGCTGCTGCATCTTTAATGATCAGTAGTTCCCAGCAGGTTGGAGGGACAGTAGTCTTCTGAAACGTTTTGCTGCTTCATAAAAATAACACCTCCTAATTGCGGTTAATTGTGCACTTCATATGCTTTGTAGCACAAGGCGTTGCTCAGGTTTCAGTTTTATTTCCCATCTGGCTGGAATAAATTGTCGGAAGAGAGAGCTGACAAGGAGGTTGATGTGAGGTGTTTTTTTTTCTGTGAGCTAAATACGGTTTTACACTATCCTCATTGAACCTGACCCTGTTACTGCTATATGATACTATGCATAGCACTGCACAGTATATTTATTATCTGAGTGATATTAAGTAGTTGTGCATACACACAAGCTTTATGATATTCAGGAAGAAAGGAAAAACTACTAGAGAGGAATATATTGATGCAGCAATGTGCAATCATTGTTTGGTGATCAGTTTGTGGAGTTTGTTAGCTCTGAAGGTGATATCACATGCTGAAATAACTGGCTAAGAAAATGCTTCTGCCTACTTAAAATGCCACCAGTCCATACTGTAGTTAGTACTCTAGTCTAAGGACTATCTTGTGGATGTATTTGGGAATGTAAGCTTCTGCATGGTACTTGTGTAGCATGAAGCATTGCATTGCAGGTGTGTAGCAGAGCAAAAATACTATTATGTTGGCATTCTGGATAGCTGGCTGAAACAGCCTTGATAATATGAATTCGTAGATGCCCTGTGAGTTCAGCTTCTTTTTTTTCCCCCTTGATTCTTTGGTAGAGAGAAAAAAGTAAAGAAGGAGGACTGAATTTTGGGTAGTGCTGTGTGGAGCTGGGAGCTGCAGTCAATGATCTTTGTGGGTTTTTCTCCTTCAGAAACCTATGATTCTATGACTGGAAATGACCAGTGTTACATTGCACATTCCTGCAAGTACCATGTTCAGTGTAAACTGCAGTACAGGATTTGATTAGTCATGTTAACTCTAGTTACTCTTCCTTTGCCCCATCAAGCAATGAACATTCCAAGATATGCATCTGCTGTATGTTACTTAGAAGTAAAAGAAGACTGTTATGCTACATCAAGCAGCTTTGGTTTTAGAGGAACTGGTAGTCTGACTTTAGCTGAAGAATTGTAAAAATAATATACTTGAAACTACAATTGTTACACTACTCAGTTTGGGAAGTTAGATTATCAGGAAGATTACAGGCAGTTGTCAGAGTTAGTAATGCAGTATTTGTGGTGTCACAGTTTTCAAGTACCTTTACAGAGGCTGCGAGGTGTAAAATATCTCGATTCTTAATTACCCTTACGAGAATGATAACTGGGAAGACTGTACCACATTTTTGGAATACTTTTGATAGTCACCATTTAAAACACAGTTTGACTAAGAACTTGTGTAAATACAGTCTTTGTTTGGAGTTGCTCTCATGATGCTTTTAGGAATGCAGTTAACATACTGTAATGCTTTAATTGTGGACTTGCCGCCTTGTACAGAGCATCTCCCCTTCTATCTCCCCCACTTGTTCAGTGTTCAGCTTAAGCAACAGGAGAAATTGTTTGGTTTTGCTAATGGAGTTTTGAGTGACCTGAGGGAAATGAAAAAAATTAACCTGTGACAAGCAATACTGTATTAGATAACCTTTCAAATGCCACTTTATTTAATAATACATTGCACATGTATCCAGAATTTTTTATGTAAGGTTTATGTAAGTGGAATCAACTGATTTTTAAGCATTTTTATGTAACTGATTGGAGTTATATGTCTTAAACACTTTTCCCTATTTCTACCTGCAGTATGGATGGAGCAGATCTGTGTTTTGAAATTGTGAAGAGAGCAGATGCTGGATTTGTGTACAGCGAGGCTGTAGCCAGGTATGTAATCTAATTTTAATTAATCCCACAGGATAAATGGAAGAAAATGGACTATATTGTTGCAAATCTAATAGTTAAAAGTAGGAATGCTATAAATAATCCTGTTTCCAAATCTGAATGTTTATTACAATAATTAGCATAATAAAAGAATTTCAGAACATTTTGTCTTTACTGATTTCATATTTGGGTGAGAATATTGAATAAAATAGTATTTTACATCCAATGTCTAATTCTCTGTCTTTGTCTTCTTATGAATCTCTCCTGTGTTGGCATTTGGTGACTTGGCCTGACAAGTGTGACTTTTATTGGTTGTGCTAGTTGGACCCTCTTCTTTTTTATATGTTTTCATGTATAGTCAGTTCAACTTTTCACTTAACAGATGAGCTAATATCAAAGTGAATATAAAATTGTAGGACAGCAAAACCTCATGTCCTAATGACATGAAAATTGAACTCAAAGTACATGGGATTCTGTATTCGCTTTTTTTAGACACTTCAGATTTTTAGCATTGTAGAAGGTGGAAAGTGGTCTATTTGAACTTTTTGCTAGAAGCAGAGTCAGCTCTACATTTGGGTCATGAATTTTGTCCATTTGGCTCTAGAAACTCTCCAAGGACAGGCATTCCACTGCATCCCTGGACAACTTGATCCAGCGTGAGTGTAACGGTGTCCCTGTAACCAATCAGAATCTATTGGTTCAGTGTATGGCAGTTCAGTGTATGACTAGTGTGGCTCGGTTAAGGACTTGGCTCCATCTTCTCAATACTTCCTCTTAGGTATGGAAAGAATGTTACAAGGTTCTCCCCTAAGTTTTGCCTTCTCCAGAGTAAACATCTTGTTTCCTTCAGCCTCTTGTAGAGCAT
This sequence comes from Phasianus colchicus, assembly GCF_987193195.1. NCBI lineage: Eukaryota > Metazoa > Chordata > Aves > Galliformes > Phasianidae > Phasianus > Phasianus colchicus. The sequence continues at coordinate 113,560,671 of NC_143436.1, forward strand.
GTGCTCCAACCTCCTGTGCCTTTTGATATCTGCTGAACTAATGAAAATTTTCCGTGAAGTGTTTGTTGTGCTTTTACTGAGTAAGCTCAGCATACTGTGGGATTTGATAGGCCAACTGGGCACATTACTGACTCACTTGAATCCTCCTGTCATTCAAGACCCTTGACTCCCTTTCCAGCATAGCTGCAACTCAGCCATTACCGCTAGAGCCTGTATCCAGCATGTACCTTTGAAGAGGTTACTCAGTCCCAGGTGCAGGGTGTTGCATTCATCCTGGTTGAATTCTCTGAGCTTCTTTCTGGCCCTTTCCTCTTGCTTTTGTCCTTTTAAGGGCAACTCTGCCCTCTTTATTTTATTATACCTGCACTTTGGTGTCATTCACAAACTTGGTGAGGATACATTCTCTTTTCTCAAGATCATTATGGAATCACAGAACTGTAGGGGTTAAAAGGGACCTCTGCAGGTCAAATCCAACCCACTTGCTAAAGCTGATTCCCTACAGTAATGCACAGGCATCCAGACAAGTCTTGAATATCTCCAAAAAAGGAAACTCCACAATGTATCTGGGCACCTGTTCTAGTGCTGCGTCACTCTGACAGTAAAGAGGTTTTCCTTGCATTTGTATGGAACTTCCTGTGTACCAATTTCTGCCTGTTGCCCCTGGTCCTATTGTTGCTCACCACCAAAAAGAGTCCACCCCTATCAATTTTGCTTCTGCACTTAAGATACTTATAAACAGTTATAAGATCCCCTCTCATCCTTCATTTCTCCAGGCTGAACAGTCTCTGCTCTCTCAGCCTTTTTTATAAGGGAAATGCTCCGGCACCTGATTATCTTAGTTGCCTTCCACTGAACTCTTTCTAGAAGTTCCCTGTCTTTTTGAACTGGGGAGCCCAGAACTGAACACAGCACTCCAGATGCAGCCACATCAGGGCAGAGCAGAGAGGGAGGATCACTTCCCTCAACCTGCTGGCCATGCTCTCTTTAATGCACACTGGGATACCATTGGCCATCTTGGCCACAAGAGCATGCTGCTGGCTCATGGCCAACCTGTTGTCCACGTGGATTCCCAGGTCCTTTTTTGCAGAGCTCCTCTCCAGCAGATGACGCTCTCTAATGTGATGAGACACAGTGTAATATATATGAGTAAAACAATTGAGAAAGTATTTTAGAAATTTACTGCGTGCAAAAGAATATCTTACGTAATATGTACATCTCAAATTACCATCAAGTCTAACGCATTTAACTTTTTCAGAGAGTTAAAGAGAAAAGTGATGTCTAGTTTTTACATTGAACATATATAAAGTACATTATTTAAATCTTCTACATCTTAAAACTGACCAGATCACAAAATGTTTGAAGTTGAAAGGGATTTCTGGGAGTTATCCATTCCAGCTAACCTGTTAGTATCAGGATCATGTTCAGTTGGGTTTTTACTGTCTCCAAGATAGGGGCTTGACAACCTCTTGGCGACTTTCAGTATTCAATCTCCCTTATGGGACACAGAGGAGAAATAAGTTAGTCTTCAGTCTGCATCAGGCAAGTCAAGATCTTGGTTCTGTCCTATTGTAGGTAAATCAGGCACTGATACCATTTTTTTTCCTTATTTTGTTTTGTTATGAAAAAACTGAAGACCCTTGAATCTTTCATCATGTGAAACAGAATTATTGAACATTTGAAACATGTATATAATGCAAAATGTAGATTTTTCTTTCCTAATTTTCCCTTGTGTTTAATCAGAATAATCCTCAAACTTTAGATTTTATTATTCATTAGACATAAACTCCTGTCTGCTGAACTTGTATACAGTTTAGTTGGTTGATAAGTTTTATGTGGTTAGACTCTTTCAATATAGTTATATCTGCATAATATTTTTTTCCTGCAGGATTGTCATTTCTCATGTCTTTGTTTTTACAGTCATTACATGAGACAGATATTGGAAGCTCTACGTTACTGTCATGATAATAATATAATTCACAGGGATGTGAAGGTAAGATATGGGATTTTTTTTCCATCACTGCGTTAATACAAAGTACTAAATCTTGGTAGTTTCTCTACAGGAGAGGAAAGGAGGAGCTGTGTAACAAAACTATTTAATGAGTCTGTGTTTACTTTTATGGTGCTGTATGAGATTAAAAACTTATCACTAATTCTGTCAGTATAAAACATTTGGGAAGTCTTTGTTCACAGATTACATGCATTTGATTGCAATTACTTTGGAAGTCATTTTGATTTCTGCTCCCTGAATATTTGTATGAAATGTGCTTGCATTTATTTTCTTGTTAGGAAAACCTTTGTATAAATTAATTGCATAAATAAAACTGGGATTTGTAGATTAATTACATCATTTTGACAGCACAGTGAAGCTATCAAATCATCTACACCAAAATTCTATAGATAAGTGCATCCTTAAATGCTAGAATACTGGTAGTACTACCCACTTTTTGCAAACAGTCTTGAATATTTTTTATTATGGGAACAAGTTTTGGAGGAGAAACACAGGCTGTAGGGGTACTTTAAGATGCTTACAACTTCAGGAACATTTTAAGAACAGTGTATATATTTGTGTGATTATTTGTGGAAATAATTTATCCCAAAGCATTATGGTGTAAGTAGTTGGGAGTTTAAACCTAAGAATTTTGGTTGTCTCTCTTCAATTTGAAGAGATGAAGATGTTATTTGTTCATTTTGTTATCTAAAATAGCTTTTCCAACTTCTCTAGGGGTTTGCTTTTATCCAAGCTGAGTCTAGCACTGTAAGAGTTAATGAAATTGGTAATGAGCGCTGATAGTGCAGTTTGAGAAGTGAGTTCTAGTGATGAATCAGACTGGGAGGTGGTGAGCTGTATTTCAGACATCTACAGGGTGGTTTGTTAGGGAAGAGAGTGTGGATACTGAACTGAAGGTTTTTCTATCCATCAGACTTTTGATCCTGTCTGTACACAGACATTGCAGACCTTTCACCAGTCTCTTTATCCTTTTCAAGGGAAATTATTCCGTTTAATAGGGTTTTCTTTTTTTTTTTTCTTGCTTGATATTCTGAAAGTCATTTCTTACAGCAAATTCTCAAGATGTCCTCTTAATCGCTGATAGGTTTTCTGATCTTGTTCTACTGTGAAGGTTCTGATTCCTTTTAGTTGTTTGGTTATAATACCATGTGAGAGTTTTAGAATGGATACCATAGTTATGTGGCATTGTCTTCCTGAGAGCTGCATTTCTTGTCATTGGATGGCATCCTTGAGCAAAAGCATATTTCAGTTTCAATGGCCTTATTCCTCAGAAAAATGTAGATATATTTTTACAGCTTATCCAGTCTTTGAAAACTTTAAAACTGCTGTTTTTATTAAATGCCATTCTTAGAAATAAAACTATTCCAGTACATGAGTAAGAATTCTTTAGTATGTTGTCTAAAGTATGCTAAACTGTGTTAAACGGTGTTTAATCTTGAGAAAAGCTGAGCAGAAATCTTTTAACTATAAAGCTCGTGTGTAGATTATTAAGTTAACTGCAGCATCTCAGCTCTAGATGTCACTGTAGGCAGTGTTTTGAATGGAAGTAGGGTAAGTGAACGATTTCTGAATTATCTGAATGAATGAAAGTGAAGTAATAAGAATCTGTAAGGTTGATACAGTCATTCTATGATTCTGCATTTTTTCCTCTTTCATGTGAGTGTTATTTTAAACTGCAGAATGTTTGATCTTAATCTGATTCACAGGAAGATGTGTACCTTTTAGTCCCTATTAGACTTAGGTGTCTTGTAGGCATTTTTCTGCTCACGTGGCTCTCAACTGATAAGAAGTCAGATTAGGAATACTTCAGTCTGCTGTTGTCTGATGCCAGAAACTTCATCTGTCGTCCTTAAGCAACAAGATGAACCAAAGCTGACTAGGTGACTGCAGTCTGTGATAAACTTACATCTCCCATACCAAAATCAAAACATGAAAACTTTCACAAGATGGCCTCTGCTTGCCTTAATTTCCTCCTCTTGCAAGACAAGACATTTCTTGAGTTTCTTTATCTTTTGTCCCTAACATTACTTAAGAGTTTGGTAATCTCTGACCTTTGCCTTATCTTTTGGTTAATGTGGTTCTGCTGCTGGGAGCTACATGTTCAGAAGCAGTTTTTCTGAGAAGTGCTGCTTGCTGAGAATTTAGACTGCTTGGCCTGCCACAGAGCTCAACAGCTACATAGTGGATACCTTCTGATCTGGAAGTTCATATGTTCCAGTCACTTGCCCAGCCATTCAGAAAACCTGCATCTTCTGATTGATGAGCTGGCCACTGCAGCATATTTTGAAGGGGTTAACAAGAGAGGAGGCAAACTCTTGTTGTCTTCTAAACCCTTTGTTGTGCATATTTACCTTAGTATTTTATGTTCCTGCTATAAAAATCAAGTATTTAATTTTTGATTGTATAATTCACAATTCACCTGGAAACTTCCAGGTTAACACCAGGATGACTAAACAGCACGAGAAGTTTAGCACATGAGCTGCATTTTCCTGAAGTACTTATTTCTATATCTTTTCCTCACACCTCTCTGTTTTGAGAGATTTTTCCTCTGTGAACTATTCCATCAAATGCTGAACCAACGTATTACTTATTTGCAGATTCTCAAATTGCCCATACTGCACAAAAGTTTTTCTACTCTTTAATATAGAATAAACCAACTAATTCAGAAATGTAAAGGAGATGTCACCTTAAACAGGTTCTATAGGAAAATACTAAAGGTATGCATTATTTTGGGGTACTAAGAAGAATTGGTGAAATGCGATTTTACCACTAACTTATATTTAATCAGTAGTTCCCAAAATTTCATCCATTTTCTTGCCTTTTTGGTAACTGCAGCACTAGGGAACCAATTGGTCTAGAAAAGCAGAATAATAATTACTGAAGTCTATACTATCACCAAAAATTCAGAGTTGAAGTTTACATCCTTAGACACCTTGCTGTGATGAGGTTCCCTGAGTGAAAGGAAGGACAGAAGTTGTGGGTTCTTATTTTGAGCCTGTGCAAAAACAAAAGCACCCTGACGGTAAACTTGTCATGCGAACGTCTACTGTTACTGATCTAAACACAGTACTCTGAGCAAATTTAAACTGCTTTGGTTTAGGCATGGTTTAGGTGTCTTGTCCTTGGTTTTTGCACAGCATGATGCACACCCACACAACCAGCCTACATGCTCAAGAACTCTTTCCTTCAGCATTTTGCAGAGTTAGACTCTGAAGCTGCCCACTTGAGGTTTTTCCGTAGATCATTTGCTAAACATCACAAGAGAATTCTGTAAAATAAGCAAATGATGGTTTCTGTTTTCACAAGCACTGTATTTAATAAAACACTATGTTCCTGTAATTTTTCTGTCTTTTTCACTTACCTCTTTATTGAACTTCTGCAGAATACAAAGCAGATGTCAAATGATATGAAGTCCTGGGGTGCCTCTTACAGGAGGCCTAATATTTTGTGTCTAACACCATATGCCACTTTTGGGTCAATGTAGTGGTCCTGTAATAGAGCTCAGTAGTAGGATCAGAAAGACAGAATTGCTTACTACATTTTATTGTGCAGTTTACAGCAAGTGATTGGACTTCTTAAAAAAAAACTGGACTTCTAAAAAAGTAGTTAATATTATGTAACGCTTTCTACATTCATTGGACAACTCCCCTTGATCTCATTTGAAAGAACAGGGAAAAGACCACACTACAAAAACAAATTCAAAACCACCCCTGTTTTGTACTCCTTTCATACCATTCACGGTCCTTAAATATTTATTTTGAGTATAAGTTGTATACCAGTAAATAATAACCATTTATGCCTACCTAAGTAAACTATGGAATTTACCTCACAAAGTTAAACTAGGAATGTGGAAATTCTGTGATTTTTTTTTTAATATATATTTATGTTAAATAGTACCAGAGGTTAAAAATAAGTGCGTGTGTATACATTTCATCCTTTTTTCCCTCACTTCACGTGCGTTCAGATATCCCACAATTTTGTATGACTCATGTGTTTTACTCACTCTTTTGCAAGTGGTTTGGGTTTAAACACTGATGTGAAGAAGGTACCTTCTGGAGTAACTCAAATTTGAAGTGGTATAATCGTGTAACACTTCTGGGCGATTACATGTTGGACTTCGGTGCTGGGCTGTCTGCCAGGTTAAACAGCTATTCGCTCACAGTGGGATGGGAGAGAGAGAATTCAAAAAGGTAAAAGTGCAAGAAGTGGTGGATAGGGAGTAGAGATATGGACAGCTTAATAAGGAAAAGGAATAATAATAATAAAGGAAGTGATGCACAATGCAGTTGCTCACCACCAGCTAGCCAGTGCTTAGCCAGACCCAGAGCTGAGCTCCTGAGCAAAAAAAAAAAAGTTAATCTTGAGTGTATTTTGTAGTTCTCTGTGCCTTCTTCCTTAAGCCTTTGACACATGATTAATCTATTCTAGACAAAAAAAAAAATCTATGCTTTTCCTTTTTTTATTTTTGGAAAGAAAGCCCAGAAAACCTGGGAATAATGGTGACAGGTTTGAACTGTGTCCTCTATTTCACACTAGTTTCTTCTTAGATCAGTTAGAAAGAAAACACTGTCCACCCATCAAATATAAATGTATTTATGTTATGGGCAAAGTGGCAATGCGCAGTTCTCTGTATGAATTACATGATTATGGCTGCTGTTGATTTAAAGGCAAGACTGTGTTTAAAAAAATACAAGTAATGTTACCATTTTATTTCAATATTTCCCATTTCATATAGAAGTCTCATTATAGCAAGTCAAAATGAGCTGACTGTTAATAATGTTTTCTTAACATCTTTCCATATTACTTCATATTGGTGGGGTGTCTTCAGTGAAAATATCAGCTCTGCGTTGGTGTTTTTCAGGTGCGGATTTTTTAAACAGACTGTATAGATTTTTCTTAAATGTTTTATCTAACAGAAGGGTTATAACTGGATCTATACTACTCCTAGAGACACACAGGCAAGTAAGGAAATTTTTAGTTTCTACTAGATAGTTTATCCTTAAACAGTCTTCTTCTGGAAGCAGTACAAATAATATGGGCCTGAAAATATGATATGGCAGAAAGCAGATAGTTAAAATTATCTGGATGACAAGAATGTTTCTTTTCACTGTTCTGTAAATCATATGGTTTTGTCCAATGTGGGTGTTTTTTTGTATTTTACTCAGGTGTCTGGTGAGGGAATAGTATGATAACAAAACAGTAAGAAAAAATAGAAAAAAACAAGCAGTAGCAAAAGAAGCTGCAGTCTTCGCAGTAAATTCACCAATTTCCACCTTCATGTTGTAACACGTGTGAAATATTTGCCCCCTCCTTGCCCGAGCGTCATATGTGATAGCTGTTACCGTTATGCACAACACAATAAGCCATATAAAGATACAAAAATATTTAGCAAACTTTGGCTGACGAAACTTCTGAAGTCCACGTTTGTACAAGCTTTTTGTAACTGCTTGGGACTGTCGTGCATCATAATTTTTCTTCAGCGTTGCATACTGACTTAAAGCGATTGTACATAAAATCGTAATTGTAACATACATGCAGACATGCATAACGATAGTTCCAAGGTGATATGCTACTCTGCATACATGAGAGCCGTATGTCCATTCGTGCCCTTTTGCAAAATAGCCAGCCAGAAAAGGCATGGTGCTACATACGAGTAAATTAGCAGTGATGAGATTTACCAGATAAATATACTGTGTTCTTTTTGTGGATGCTTGTCTTGAAAACACCCAGGCGGTGAGAATATTTCCAAAACTGCCAGCAATAAATAGGAAACAGTAGATGATTGGTAGAGCTACAGTAGTAGCTGTTGATGGATGAAGAACACAAGTTGAATTTCTCATTTATGCCAAATCTTCTTGAATAGATGGTGAGAGCTGAAACACAATTAAAGGAATTATTCTTCTGTAATGCTAATGTAATATCTCTTGCTTTCCTCTTATTCTAACTTTTTAACTTTTACTTTTTCTCCTCTACTTTTCATTGTTACCAATTCGTAATTGTTCTCTGTGGTTATCATTTTCAGTTTGCATGAGGTTACTGTTTGGATGTTCTTTTACTGACAGATTTTTGGAAACAAAAAAAGCAAAGCTGACTTATGTTTAAAAAAAAAATAATGTGCTTAGAATCTAATAAAATAAAAGAGGAAACAGAAGGTTGAAGTTAGGGTCTGAAAGTAACTTCTGTGGTCTTAAGTTATTTCTCAGTCTTCTAGAACACATGTAACCTACTTTGGAAACCACTTCGGACCATTTCAAGTTAAATAAGCAAAATAAATACAAAGCATTTCAGTATTAGCAGAAATGCACAGGAGTATCTCTTACCTACGTTTAAGTAAGAATTAAACAGTCCATGATTCTGGAAGCTAGTTGAGTGCTTTTTTTTTCTTTTTTCTTTTTTTCTTTCTTTTTTTTTTTTCTGATGACAGTATCTAATTTACTTACTTAGGTCTCTAATCTTTTGTATACATTATGCGTAAATGATGTAGTCATGAGCATGTGAAATGATTGCTGAAAACTGTGATATATTTCCAAGCTCAGTTTTCAGTTTATTCTGTATTTCCAGTCTATAAGCAAGAAATCAATTCTAGTTGGTGTTTAAAGCTCTGTAGAATGGCTGCATATAAAAATGAGCCTTTGACTTACTGACCTATGGTGAAGAGAGATTATCATGTTGAACAGGTAAAAGTTCAGTAAAGTGCAACTTAGCTTTTACTAAGCACATGGAAAAAAAAAATAACAGATTTCAAAGTCACAGATTGATAAATTTTTTTTTTTATATAAATTAAGCAAATGAATTCAAATGCCAAAGAGGATTCTTTGTAACTATAGTAAAATAGTTACACCAAGTAGATTACATTATAAAAAATTGTAAAAGTTATATTTAATAATATGCTATAAGCCCTGACTGGCAATTTGTAAATTAAACCAAATTTTTTTGTAGCTGTTGAATCTTTACCTAAGTCCCATATAGATCATTGAATGAAAATATATTAAATTATTTTATTACAGTGAGTTACATTCACAAAATAACATTTGGACTCGATCCTTTAGACATCCAATGATTATTTTTATGTGAATGTTTGGAAGCAAAGAAGTAGCACTTTTAAACTTACCTATGCAAACTGCAGGCGTCTTCCTTTGGAGAGGGAATTTTTGTCCAATGTCCTTTTTATCTTTACACCGACGCAGTGAAAAAAATAATATTTGAATCTGGAAAATACAGTTAAGAAAAATGCCTTTGTGGCATAAGTAGGTTTTCAGAATGTGCCTTTTTTTCTTTCACAGTGTCAAAAGGCAGCTAGACACTTTGAAGTTCAAACAAAAAGATGTTTTCTGTGCAAAAAGTCTTTGAAATTAGGCCATGATATTGACTCCATTAGAGATTTTAAAAGAATGCAAGGTAAACGTGGAAGAATGATTCTAACAGTCCTTTGGCCATGTAATTATTTCACAGAAATACTTAAAATACTTTTAGGGCGTGGAGCTCTTGTTACTATCATGCTCTTTGAGACTGCCCACTTCCCAGAATGGAAAAAAAGAAGTTCGTATTTTGTATGTGAGAACTTTCACTGCAGTTCAATTGTTCTTCAGATCCCAGAATTTTCACAGAGCTGTCCGTCTGTTCTTGAACTCCACGTGCAATAATGACAATGACGTATCCATGTCTGCCCTCCTGTCAGTGACCAAATGAACACATCACATATGTCCAGTCAGATGATGCATTCTGTGGAAGCAGGTTGTAGCTGATGCATTCTAAGCTTGCTAATCATTCGGGGGAAACTGTTTGGGCTTGTTTCCAAGAAATAGGATGTTTAATGTAAGTCATCCAGAAGCTGATAGCCAGGACAGTTTCCTTCCTCCAGAAGAAATGTTTGATCACAGATCAGTCAAATTCTGCTTAGGTCTGCAGAACATAAAACTTCTGAATTTACCTCTGTGTGATACATCTGTGGTTGTCAGATATGGCTTTTCAGAAGTAATAAGTTCCTCTATGAGAACAGAGGAGGCGCCATATTTTATGCACTTGTAGTATTGTTATGTAATTTTGCTTTGTATTTAAGGACTCACAGTGAGAATACATTTTAGGAATCTCCAATGGATTTAATTGTTCAGTCTCATTATTGATTTTATTTATGTTGCTGTACAATGATAGACGTATTCTGTCCACCTCTTTAGGTTAGACGTTTCGTGTCATTTAAAAGTAAATTTAAGTGAAGAAAGCTTGCTTGGAATATTAGTAATTGGTTTGTAGTGCTGTGATTCCTTTGCATGCATTTTAATTTTTGTTCTGTGTTAAGCTTTACCTTCTTTTTCTTCTTTTTCTGTTTGAATAAATAACTATATTAAAATCTGCTCTAATAGAAGGATTCTTGTAGTAATTAAATGTCTAATAGTCTCTTACAGAATCTTAGAAATCCATGTTTCTATATTGTTCCATCCAATTTTAGACACAAGAGTACATATCCTGAAAATTTGCTAAGTGGAGACCATTGTTTTATGCCAAAAAATGGTGTGAGCAATTTCAATTAGCAGCTAGTTTTTTGTTATTCAACTGGTTATTACCTGTAGCCTGTTGTATTTGTAGTTCAATTACCATAATTCTTGCTATGTGAGGAAATTATGCTACCATTTTTCTGAATTACTGTAAAATGGATTAATATACTGAATTATTATCTATCAGACTTCATTTTGTAACTGATTAGTGAGATGGGCAACAAATGAATGGGGCATTATGAGTAAACAAAAAAAAAGTAATTGGTTCCAAGCACCTTCATAATTCTTGTAGTACACTATTTCCGTTTGCCTGACCTACAAATGGCTTATTTTATCTAATGCATATTTGATGATAGGCAAACAGTACACATATATCTCTTAGGCAATTCACTCTTAAGTTCTTCATAATGATCTTCATGTATTCTCTTCTCCTCACTTATGGTTTAAGGGAGCTAGATATATAAATGATTATTATACTTGTTACTAGATTTTATATACTAACAAGCAGAGTGTGCTGCCTTTTTTCACTGTAGGCAAACAACCTATTTTGTGGCTCAAAATCACAAAAACAAGGAAATTCACAGTGGGGAAGCTATTTCGGTTAGCCATTTATAATTCGTACCTAACTATATTATGTAGTACAGCCATAGGCAACAGTGATCCACACAAAAACCACCTGGCCACTGCCTCTTCCCTCCACCTGCTTGAGATGAGAGAAGACAGCCCAGTTAACCTCATATCTCCTCGTTCCTGTCTCAACTTGTGTGAATATCTGGGCTGTTCTGCCAGGCAACAGCGTGTATTGTGGATTGGCAGCAGCTGCTCCTTGCAGGATGGAAGAGGGCAGCAGACCATTTACCTGTGGTTGCTGTGGCACCCCTGATTCTCTATCCCATGGAAGGCCCAGGAGATGCATTCAGCCTTGTTGCTTGATGGAAGAAAGGCAACTTTTAGGATAGGGTGCACGAAAGTGGATGCCCCTAGATATGGCCACTATGGATGCTAAGGCTGAACTATACTAAACAAACATGTAACATGTTTAATATGCATCAACCTTTAACATGAGATTTAATTTCCAGTACTTAGAATTTGATCTATTGCATAGGTGTCCAATGTGCTATTTTAATATTTTTGTAGCCCTCTTTTTAATGTTCAAATAAAAATACAAAAAGAATAAGCAAAGTTTTGTTGATTATGTATGTGAAGTATGTTACATATTTTATATGCAGCCCTACATAATTCCTCTTCACTCAGTGCAGCCAGGCAAGCCAAAAAGTTAGAAACTCCTTACTGTATGGCATTTAATACCAGGATAAGTCATTATAAATCAATATTAATACCAGGATAAGTAATGCATTGACTACTGCAAACATGCAATTCATGTCTTCTTTCTAAAAAAAGTTTACCATATAGCTTAGTTAGAACTTTGACTTCTGATTCCAGTTTTTTTTTTTTTTTTTGTTTAATCATCAGAATTGAAAGTTCATTGGCTGTATAAACTTCTAGGAAAGATGCAATTCATTTTCAGTTGGATGTGTAGATCCGGGAGAGTTGTTGCAGGCTGTCAGGTGAAGTCTCTGGTGACTGGAAAAAGGGAAACGTCACTCCCATTTTAACAAAGAGTAGAAAAGTCATCTAGTGAGCCTCAGTGTCATCTACCTGGACTTCTGCAAGACTGTTGACAGAGTTCCACACCACATCCTTATCTCTAAATTGGAAAGATAGAGATTTGAAGGGTGGATTACTCAGTGGTTAAATATTAGGTTGGATGGTTGCAGCAAGAGGATTGTGGTCAACAGATCTATGTCCAAGTGGAGGCCAGTGATGAATGGTGTCCCTCTTGGGACCTGTGCTCTTCGACATCTTTATCAACAACCTAGACAGTGGGATTGAGTGCACCTTGAGCAAGCTTGCAGGTGACACCAAGCTGAGTGGTGTAGTTCACAAGAAAAGGAAGGGATGCTATCCAGAGAGACCTGGACAAGCTTGAAACATGGGCCCATGTTGAACTGAATTAGGTTCAACTAGTCCAAGTGCATGGTGCTGCACCTTACTCTGGCCAGCAGGGAGAGGGGGGAAGTGATTGTCCCCCTCTGCTCTGCCCTCATAAGGCCCCACCTGGAGTGCAGCAGCATCAAGGCCTGGGGCCCACAGCACAAGAAGGATGTGAAGCTATTGGAGTGGGTACAGAGGAGGCCATGAAGATGGAGAGACCTTGTCATATGTATCTATATACCTCAGTATATGTATTTATGAGAGCAGCTCTGAAAATAATGCCTCTTATTGTGTTAGTCCACAAGGTCAAAGGCAGATGTTGGTCGTATAGCAGTAGGGGTTGAACCTTCTTGCCAGTATCCCATTCCATTTTGTTACCATGTGACAGATGGCATCAAACGGGCAGTCAGACACAATGGTGTCTGACATGGAAGTGCAGATGGAGCAAAGGTGTGTTACTGAATTCCTCCATGCCGATAAAATTGTACCCATTGGCATTCATTGATGCTTGCTGAGTATTTATGGAGGCCAAACAGTAGATGTCAACAGAGACAGTGGGTTGGTGCTTTTCAGCAGTGGTGACAGTGATGTGAGAAATCCAGTCACATTCTTGACAGCCATGCAGATTTTTTCAAGCACGATATTCAGGGTCTTGCTCATTGCTGGCAAAAATGCATAGCTAATGGTGATAACTGTTTTGAAAAATAGTGTGTTGTAGCTGAGAATTTTCTCTATCAAGTAGTGTTACTGTGCTCTTTGTATCTCATAGTTTCCATGGAAATAAATAGGAGACATTACTTTTGGAGCAGCATATTCAATATTGTGAGAAATACTGACCAAATCGAAGTTCTCTAAGTTCATGTTTAAATCTACTCAGCTTGAGCCAAGTACTATGCTGAATCAGTGGATATAAAATAAATGGCAGATTTTAATTTGATCTAGTTAGATTGTCTTTTTTGCTGTTCTTTGATGATTTATTTTCAGCAGCTTTAGAATCACCATTATAGTTCAGCAGAATAGATCCAAAATTGTTCTTAGACTATTCGATGAATTGTGAGAATATGCAACTCTGGCATTTCTAGGATCTTTTGTGATATAGGAAAGGGATAATACTGCACCCATACCTTCAGCTATTTGGTTGTCATTAAATAAGCACATTTATGTGCTCTGAGTAGTTGTTTTGCATAGAAAATCGCTAATTAAACAATACCTTTTAAGCTGGAAAACATAGCTTACAGTTGACAGTACTTAAAAAAATAATCTTATGATATTTTTAGATTTCAGGACTCCAGTGCTAAAAACTTCAAAATTTTTTCCCTGATGAAATACTCTGTGCAGCCTCCAGAGGTCTCTTTTACTATCCTTGATTTTCAAGAATCGGTGACTGTGTATTGTTCATGATAATTTTTACTTTGATTTTCCAAAAACAGTTTTTAACATGAGAACTGTACTGATCATTGTAGATAAAGAGGAAGCTTTCTTTGTGGTTTTCTTGCAGTATGCTGTAGCTCATGTATTTTCAAGTTAAATGTTTATAAGTGCTTTTTAGCTTTCATACAAAGCTTTTAAGCTTTTGAGAAAATGCAAAAGTTCTAAAACAAAAATAAAAATCCGAAGCATGTCAATAAAGGCAAAACTGATTGCACAAAAAGTAGATTTTCTTGACTGCAAATTAGAAAGCTTTGTCTCCAAAATGAATTTCTTGCTGATAAGGAACATTGTTAGGTCCCCTGTCAAGTATTTTCATCAGACTTTTAATGTGTTGTTTACAATATGTATGTAGAAATTTTTTGTGTGTGTGAAACAATGGATAGGTTTTCCTTTTAAAAGCACTCAGTCATCTGTGTCTGTGGTTTGAGATATGCCGAAGTAGCTGACCTTGCTTTTTAACAGGTGCAAAGATGTACTAACCATCTCTGTATGCAAACTTAAAGAAACCAGTACTCATCACTTACAGCAAAAAGTGAGATAATCTCTGAGGGCAGCATGAAGCACAATGTACCTTTCTGGTGTACTTTAAGTAATTGATTCAGCTTACAAAAATATAAGCTTAGAAGTAAACCCTAGCACTTTTTTTGTCTTCATTTTTATCTCATTTTCAGTTGTTTGAGACACAACCATTTCTCTTCTATTCATATTCTTATATCTATGCTTAACACTCTTAACAATGGAGTATGAACGTTAAGGCTTCTTTCATCTTCGTCCTTTCCCCTCAACTATTCCCACCCTCATGAAGTCTGAACAACTTCTGTACATGGATTTTTCCTATCTATTAATATTTACAAGCTGTGGGTGGTAACAACTCTGTAGCACCTTCTCTGTTTTCTTGGATTCCCTTGGCAGGGTGCCCTCAGTAATAGGGAGTATTTCTGAGATGGAAAAAAGGCTGGCAGAAGATTCTCAGCCTTACAAAGAATATGTTGAAAATACATTTAAAACATTGGTTTATTTTTCTTTGTATGCTTTATTTATGCTGTGCAACTAAACTCCTACGCACCCTGATTCTGTATGTGATTTCAGAGAGAGCATTAAACTAAGGTGTTCACACGTATATATTTTCCAGTTCAAGGAATAATGTGGCTCTTACTTATTTATCAGTAATGTATGATTCAGTAATGTGAGTTATATTTCTTTCTCGTGGTTTCATTGACCAATATTGTGAAAGAGGTTGTTCAGTTAAGGTTTTCAGATTCGGGCTATAATTTTCTTACCTAGTAGAAGGTGCCAACTTGCCAGTCCCAAAGGTAGTAAGAGTGAGTTTCAATATAGAAATAAAAATTGGTTATTCAAGCCAGATACAATTGAATATGCTAATAATTAAAGCTAGTAGCTTGTTTCTGGCATGCAGTTTTGTTTCATGGTTTATGCTATTCAGAGTCTTTAAAGTGTGTATGGTACGAATACAACATCACGATCAGATTTGCTGCTTGCCATGAGAAGATGGAGAATGAAGAGGATGGAGCCTGGATTATTTAGCAAGTCTCTTTTAGTATTTTATGTTGAAATTCAGTTGAAGTTTCAATATATTACTGTATTTGGCCCTCATATCACTTAGGAAGCATTGCTAAGATAAGAAGCAACGAACATAGTAACGCTACTGAAGTGACTAATGATAGGATCACCTGAAATGTCACATTGTAATTTTCAGCAGATCTCCCAGGAGCTTCAAGATTCTTTGCACTTCACTATAATAGCTTGCAGTGCCGTCAATTTACCCTCAGAAGCTGGTAAAATTGATTTCAGAAAAAAAGAAAAAAAAAAGGAAAAGAAAAAAGATTAAATATTAAAATATAGTAAAAGTGCCTGTGTTTGGAATTTGTTCAGTCATAATTCTTTCCTACATGACAATACTGTCTAGTTTCAGATCCTGTTTTGAGCCAATTGATGCTTCAGGTCTTTGACACCTTGAAGCACTGATTTGCACACTTGTGAAAATCTGTCATGAAGTATTTTCACTTATTTTGTTGGGTTTTTGTTTGTTTGTTTGTTTGCTGTTTTAACTGCTATTCCTTTAATATCAGACTCTGACAAAGAGCATACAGTTAGTTACTCCTGTTTCCCCTTTTACACGCCATACCTGGTGTTACGGACTGACTGCGTCCTCTTTCAGTTTCTGAGTTCAAGCATTTATTTGTTTTATGTATTCTGCATAGAAACTGTACCATATAAATTATGGAATATCACAATGATGGCTTCTCAGTTTTTTTCTCCTAATTTTAACAGTGACTTTGCTGCTTTATTGCTGTTGAACAGAGTTGGTATCATACCCCTTTTTTAGGGTTGACTACCTTGAATATTTGCGTATTGCTTAAAAACTTTGTCATCCCCTTACTCTCATTCATTCCAGATAGTACTCAACATAATTGTAAATGAATCTATTTGGATATTCTTGGGTAATGTCCTGAAAGGGAAAAAAAAGAAAAAAAAAAAAAGTATTTTTTAAGCTTTATTTTCACTTTTTAACTAGTTCCAAAGTAAGAAATACCATTCTAACATTCTGAGTTCTTTAGGACCTTTTGTAAATGATCTTGCTAGAGTCCTTGTACAACATTATCCCCTTTATCCTGATGCTTCTCAAGTCTACTGGAGAGCTCCTCTACTGGCTCCTCTGTAACAGCTCTGCTAGAGCTGATTTTATGGTAGATGTTTTTTCTCAAACAAATTTATTCACTTTTACCTTATCTACCCAAGCTTGCCTAATTTTATATGACTTTGTAGGTGCTGCAGTTGCCTAATATAAACACTAAACTGTAGCTTATCATCTGTTGATATTTTCCATGGCTTCTGGTGCTCCTCCTCTACAACCTCTAAAGAATGTAAAGTTTATAACTAGCTTCTATAAAATCAGAATATTTCACTGTATAAATAAAAATCTGCACATTTTGTGACAGATTAGGTATGAAGTCATACAATCTATTAGAGAAGTTACTGGTAATCATATTAATATAAAAGTCTTTCAGTTAACCTGAGCAATATTGCTTATTATGTGTTAAGCATAATAGAATCGTCTTTTGCAGAGATACTACCTAACATCTAGTATCTAATTAGTTCATCTTTCTGGATTCTTGTGCTAGGCATGTAAATTACTCTCAGTATAAGTATCTGTTTGCATGTCTTTTGGTCTTAACAAGCTCCACTTTCAGCTCTCCTGTTTTAAACAACCTTACCATTCAAAATTTTACTTTGCTCCTGAATCCATAAACCTATAAGTAGAGTAGATGACTGATCCTGACCGAAGAACAGTGCTGATGCTTCCAGTGTTCACAACAGCTAATTTTTCTGTTCTGCTGTGTATGCTCATTTTTTTCCTTGTTGAAATACTTTGTGTAGCTGAAGTCACCGAATTTGTTGCTCAGAGTTTGAAGGAAATCCTAGCTAGCTGAAAATACCCATATGTCATCTCTCCTTCACAAATGTCACAAATTTCCTAACCAGTGCTTAACTTTACCTGAAGTACTCAACCTTGACATTCATTAAGAGGTTGAAAATATAATAAAAGGCTTGAATAATAAAGGAGGCTTGATTATTTTGGTTTTTATATTTAATGAAGCAAATCTTCAGTAATTATAACTGAATCAATGGCAGCTTTGTTCTTCACCTCAATTTTGAGCCAGATATGTTGCTGAATTCTCAAATATTTCCTTGCAAAAAATAGTTCTGTAAATACAGTTCAATGCTGATCTCTTTGAAACCTGTTAAAGCAGACAATACATAAAGTCTTTAATGATTCATATAGCTCTTTTGAATAGGACACATTACTTCTGCAAAATGCATCTGTTTATATACATGAATTGCTCATATTAACATCTGTATACAAGACTCCTTACACAAGCTTTGTGGACATCTCCCCAAAGACTTAGTGTTCTAAGTTAGTCCCACAGAAGGTGCCTGAGATAACTTGAAGGAAGTTTCCTGTTTTGTTTTCTTGGATAAACAAAAGTGAAGTACTTCTGAAAAGTTGCTTCTCATTTTCACCAACAGAAGTAAGACTTCTCATTTTGAAATGGGAAGAATGAGATGAGGTTAATATCCATTCAGTACTGTATTTGGTGCATCTTAAGCTGATGTCCTGAAGTGACACTGAGAGAAGCTGTTACCTGTTTACTTGATTAAGTCAGA
The DNA here is from genome assembly GCF_987193195.1 of Phasianus colchicus. Lineage (NCBI taxonomy): Eukaryota > Metazoa > Chordata > Aves > Galliformes > Phasianidae > Phasianus > Phasianus colchicus. Next base: position 113,578,785 of record NC_143436.1, read on the forward strand.
CTTCTTCTTTACAGAACTTGAATGCGGAGTGGTAGTAGAAAATCTCTCTTGCATGTATTGTCCAAGTTTTATTTCTGAAGTACTTTCCAGAGTCACACTTGAGTCTCTATGAATTCTTCTACAAATAAGTTGGAAAACTGTCTTACGGACGCTACTGGACATTAGGAAATACATAACTGGGTCTAAGCAGCTGTTAAAAGATGAAAATATGAGCATAACTTCATTGCATGTGTGAATTATTCCCTTCCAGTAACAAGATGGATTTTGTAACTGCGATGTAATGTAGACAAATCGAAACATGTGGTATGGAACAAAACATAGGGTGAAAATAATGAGTACAATGAAGGAATTCCTTGCTGTCTGGGTGTATTTTACTGCATTGGGAAAATTAGCTCTTTTCCTTGAAATTTTCAGTAGGTTCTTGGCAATTTTAACATAGGAAAGTATCAAAAGGAGAAAAACTGTCCAAAAAATGATGACAATAATATAATTTAAAATTGCTTCTGTCATTGCGTTCTTTTTGTGCCGATAATGAAAGCACAAGGTAGAATTGCTGAACTCGCTCCTGAAGAGAGATGGTACAACTACTAATGAAAATCCTGTTAGTGCAATTGCCCACACAATGAAACAAATATGTATACTTCGGGAAGTCGTTAACATCTTAGGTCGTTTCACAGACTTATTTATTTTTATGTAACGATCTAGGCTAATTAGTCCCAACAGTACTATGCTAATGTACATGTTCATGTAAAATAGAGTTCCTACAATTTTGCATAAAATCCGTCCAAACATCCATGTGTTGTTGAAAATGTGGTACAGTATTCGGAAGGGTAGACAGAAGATCAGCAAAAGGTCTGCGATGGCTACGTTTAGCAAGTAAACTTGGATGGAATTCCTTTTCTGGTGAATGCACAGGAATGCAAACAGGGCTATAATATTTCCAACCAATCCAACAACAAAAATAACAGAGTAAAAAAGTATGAAAGCAAGTGACAATGCATTGTCTTCTAAGTAACAGCTTGCATTGTGTTGAATTTCTGATGCATTCGTGGTTAGATTGGTTTGGTTATCCCAAAAGACTTTCTTGTGTGGAAGAATGGTCAGTAAATCAGCTGAAGATGCAGCCATTTGTGAAGATTTTCTTAGCTGTTCTGTCAGGATGCAAAGAAAAATTGTAAATATTAAGTCACCACAGGAACACTGTTACACTTCATTGCCTACAAAGCATTTTTGTAATATAAGTAGCACTGAGTCAGCATTATTATATTAGTTTCTCTTTTATTATTTGTATCATTGTGTAAAGTAAGGTATTTTTTTCCTTTTGTGGAATGTTTATAAATCAAGATTATGCAAGGAAAATAATACTAGCATGAAAATTACATTAATTCAGTAACAGATTGTTTTCATATCTTCCCCTGTTTTCATAAAGTTTTTAATGTCACTGAGAGTATATTTTTCACCAGTAAGGTATAATCTGATAAAAATCAGCTTTGACTAATGAAAGAAAACCAAAAGCAAACTCTTAATCAGTATAGCAGAACAGCATTTAACTGTTTAGAGACGTAGTTAACAACCAATTATTAGTAATACATTTTTCTCCCTAAGTATATGCCATGGTGTTAAAAGATTATGTAAATAAGTTTATTTCGATTTTTTTTTAGAGAGACAAGCTAATATTCCCCTAATCTGAAAAGAGCTGTAAAATCATTTTTGGTGTTCTAAATGTAGATCTCCAGCAACAATAACAAGGAGAAAAAAAAAACGTTCCAGGTCTTAAAAATGTCTGATATGGGTAAGGCGGTGAAAACTGCAACATTTTAGATAAGAGGTTTAGTAAAAAGTGATGTACATACAGAGAGGATATTAATAATAAAGTATTATAACATCTCATGTTGGATGATCTTAAAGTTACATTAGATGCAGGCAGTATTTTCCAGTTTTACAAGTACAGCTGTCTTTTCATATTAGCCATTTAGTATGGTATGGGCTAAAAGTAATTATAAAAATTGTGTCTAATTAAAGAAATACGGTACCTTCAAATATACATTGAAACCTCTCTACAATTTTAAATCTTATGTTTATGTTGCTTTTTTTGTCAAAAAAATGCTTGACATCATGAGTTGCATAATCAATAACATTTAGGTGAATGAGGGCTGCAAAAAAATCAGTTACACTGCAGATACTTCAGAAACACAACTTTAAACTATCCTAAGTTTTGTCATCTGTAAGTAGGAATGCATACTTAAACTGAGAAATATTTAATTACATACCAATTGATTACAAAGGTCATTAGCACCTTTGTAATTAAAAGAAACTTTAATAAGAAGTTGTTTTATTGTATCTTAAGTATAAAAGAAGCCACTTACCATTTGTGTTTTAAGAACTTCTGCTGATTTTGAAAACCACTGCTGAAGAGAGGGAGGAGTAACGTGTATGCATGTCCTCTTATTAGAAAGCTGGAGTGCCAGCTTCTCTATGAAAGTTAGAGAATCAGCTGACACAGTGCAATTAGCTACAAGGGGAAGTTTTAACTAGTGTTGCAACTATTTTTTAAAGATATTTTTAAGTAGCAAAACCCAACTTACTGGAAAGATTGACTTTGGTGTTAATTTGGACTTTGCTGGTTATATCATAAACTTTTACTGAATAGGAGATTGGGATTTTTTTTTCATAGAAACTTTGTTTCTTGTGACCAACCTCAGCGTCTTCCTTTTTGGTAAACAATTGTCTTGGTACACTACATCTTGATACTGGCATGAAAGTGGTATCACTTCTTCAAGATTCGTGCACAGAGTGAAGCAAAATGAATACCACATTGAAGTGGCACATTTTTGTTACCCTGGTGCAGTTTTCATCCATCTTGCTCAAAGTGAGAAATCTGAGGTTGATTTTTTTTCACTTAAACTAGCAGTGGTGATACATAGGTCACTCTGAAAGTAATGCCTCCTGTTTATTTGCATGAAAACTACATCAAAGAAGACAATAACACTATTTGATAGAGAAAATTCTCAGCTACAAAACACTACTTTTCAACATACTCACAACCACTGCTGAAACCACCCACTGCCTCACTGTGCTCACATCCACTGTTTGGTCTCCATAAATGTTCAGCAAAAGTCAACGAGTTTCAATGGGTACAATTTTTTCTGCATGCAGAAATTCACCTTTGCTTCGTCTTCACTTCCATGTCAGATGTCACTGTGTCAGACTGCCCCTTTGCTGCCATCTGTCACATGGCAACAAAGAGCTGAATGGAACTGAGAGAGGAGCTTCAGCCTTTACCATCATTCCTCCCACATCCAGCTCTGATGTCATGGGCCAACAAAATAAAACAGGAGGCATTACTTGTGGAACAGCTTAACCATTTCAATAAGGCAAAAATAAAATACTCAGAGATAATACCACCTGGTAATACTATTTAGAACAGGATACAAGAGATTTAAAATTACATTTTTAGAATGCAAATTTAAAAATTGGTTCTAGAAGTCCCAGTATAAATTAGCATAAATTCAATAACTGAGGAATATTATCCTGACGGTATTTTCCTTAGTATTTGAAATGAGAGTGTCCATGTTAACATTCTTAACATATCATCTGTCTGAGAATCAAGCTTGTTTGGGACTCCACAGATTTCTTTTGGACTTTTAAAAGGGGTTGAGGTTGATGTTACTATGTTGTCATAATTTCATCCTGATATTTAATAGGACCAGAAGTTGGGAAGATTTAGATTTGTTCATGTATTTTCTATCAGGTGTTTACAGTCATGTCACAAAATCTGTGTGTTTTACTATAACAACAAATGAATTTTAAGGGAGCATCAAAGGTAACAATTCATGACCTCGGTGAATACATAACTTAGACTTTGGGTAAGATAAGGTTTCGTAGACTTCTAATACATAATGATAATTAAAACTTTCGAAAGTCTGAGTATTAGCTTTAGGTATTGTACAAAATGGACATCAACCTAAATTAAAACATAGTATAGGTGATGCAGAAGGAAATTGTTTATGGATTCCTCCACAGCTTAATTGGTTGATCATGCAGGGAGGTTGTAATTTTCCTGTTCCAGATTTGAGCAATTTAGTTATGTTACCCCCAGAACCCTAGATCATCTCCATAGTGAGCAGCTGACTTCTTTCAGGTTCTTTGCAGGGGGACAAGTGTAAAAGAAAACTAAACTTAAGGCAGCACATGCTTACCTTCTTAGAGAACAAGGACAAATCTGAAGATACAGGGTAACCTATTTGAAGTTCCTTGTTTTGCAATGTAAGCAGTAACATTTTCTCAAGAAGTAGTGAACAGACAGATCTGACATCCTTTTAAATAACAGAGCTGACTGTGCAAATGGAGGCTCTGTGTAAATGAAGGAAGTCATTCTACATTAATTGCTGCATTACGTACTATATTTTATAGACTCTCACATCAGTCACCACTCTTTCAAATAATGCTATTATTGTGTTTTTATGTGTTGCATCTTAATATTACTAGTGGAAAAACTGTAGAAAATCAAAAATATAGATGACTTTGCATGGAATGCAGTTAGATTCCTAAGCAGTTTATCCTGTAACTCAATAGAAATATCACAGCAGTGTTGTTTCTATGCAGCTGGAAAGTGATCCCCTACTGTGGTTAGGGCTCAAAGTGTTAAGAATAAGATCACACGCATTGTGTCATAGGGCAGGATGTATCTACTGAAGAACTAGAACAGTGTAAAGCATAGGAGTGAAATAAAGAGTGAAAATCAAAACTAATACCAAGAAAGAAAATTTCAACATTCATTATCTCCATGTTGTTGTGATTTTACTTTGTGTTCCCTGTGAGTTCTGTTAAGTCCTGAAATGCTTTTGCTATACCTAGGACAAGTGAAAAGGAAGACAAAGGAGAAAGAATCATAGAATCATAGAATCACAAGGTTGGAAAGGACCTACAAGATCATCTAGTCCAACCATCCCCCCATTACCATTGCTAACACAGGCTACTCAACCATAAAGAGGTTTAGTGAGAGGATCTCATTCCAAAAATATTACAAATTAAGAATTTCTTTTAAAAATATATATATAACTTCTGTTTGCAAGTTTTTGAAAGTAAATTCTAAGGTGCCAATTGTACTTTTCAAACAATATAATAATTTGCTTTTTTCATTGTTGTTTTCAGCCACACTGTGTACTGCTTGCCTCAAAAGAGAATTCAGCCCCGGTAAAGCTTGGTGGCTTTGGGGTAGCAATTCAATTAGGAGAATCTGGGCTAGTTGCTGGAGGTAAGAAATTGTCCTTCAAACTTATATAATATTACAGAAGTTTTACTGCAGAGTTTGGTGCTTCCAACATAGCCTGGGCTGCAAAACAAGGACTCATAATAATAAATAATAATAATAATAAATAATCTTGTACTAAATACTTTGTTAACAATATATGTACACAAGTATCTGAACTGCAACACCATACTACATTGTGTGTACATATTGTAAAACTGTCTAAATGTTTCTCAGCAACAGCTTACACTGTTTTGATCAAAATGACATTGAAAGATGCAAAAAAATTTTTCATTTTGATACAGTCCTTGTCAGAGTTAGTCCATGCTTGACAAAGCACACAACATAAAATACCATCAAGATTGAAATGTGTGTCAAAGCAATTGACTAAAGATTTAGTACAGCATCCTTAATGCTCCTATATGTTTTTTAGGCAATTTCTGTCAGAATACTATACTCTGATTAATAGCAAAATCTTACTAGCTTTCACATGTGATTCTTTCTATGTGTTTCTATTTCACTGTTATTATTGCATAAGGCACCAATATCTTGATAATGTATATTTTTTGACTGTGTGTTTTGTTTTCTGTGAATTTTATTTCCTCTAGCTACCTTCCATATTGTTCCAGACAATAGGTTATGCTCTAATCAGCCTGCACAGATGAAGACCCAATCAGTTTTCTGGTGTTTTCATTGCCAGAGTAGGAGACCACAACAAAAGATTTCATTAACTTTGGGGTTTTTTTTTTCTTCAAAAGGGAGTAACTTCCTCTCAGTATGTCTCAGTATCTTCTTCAAAAACTCACGTTTTCTTATCTAAACACTTAAAAGATCTTTGTCAATTTAGCTTTCATATGACTTTTTTTAAAAACAAAGAGCAAATCCAGTTTAAGCAAACCAACATCTTCCACACTCTTCCAATAATTACCAATTCCTGGATATTTCTTATCACCTACAGTCTTAGATAAGTCTTTTTCTAAGAAAATACATTTAGAGGCTGTTTTTTTTTTTTTTTTTCCTAAATGAGCTAATTTCTTCCTTTGCTTTTCCTATTTCTCAAATGATACTTCAACCATTGTTTTTTTTCAGTGATTGTTCCTACCATTTTGTTTACGATTCCTTCATTTTTCTTCTTCATTCTCACTGATCAACTTTTTCTTTTTCTTTTTTTTTTAGTTTTAGCTACTTTTTTGGAGCTAATCAGTTACACTGAACTTACTTTCAGACTCCTAGCTGTCTTACCAGAAACTTGAAGTTCAATTTAGAAAAAAGTCCTGCATTTTGCCCAGAATTCATCACATCCTTTCCTTCCTTTTCTGCAACCCAATTCATTATTCATGTACTCAACTGTCTTACAGTTGTCAGTGCTGGCCTGGTCCTTCCTTTCCCATGTAAATGTTTTCATTCCTTTATAGTTCAGCTAGTTCAGCTTGCAGTACTTACAGAAGCTTTTTTTTTTTTCCTTAAGCCTCATCAGTATAATATTTCTCTGTGTGCTTATCTTTTATGCCTGATTTGTCTCAATCTCTTCCTTATCTAGTCTGCCTTCATGTTATTTTTTCCTCTCTCTCAACTGTCATTTCCAGTTTGTAGTCTTTTCACAAGTACTTGTTATCTTCACCTTCAAATTCATTTAACTTTCAGGGCTACCTGGAGAATTTGCACTTCATTTATATACCATATAATATTTTAATTCTACTACATGTTTCAAGTTTTCTCCTTAGCAGACTCCTTATCTCTTTCTTCTGATCTTCCATTCCAGTCTTTGTACTTCAAACTACATCTGGCAGTTCTTTTCCTTTCCAGAGTACTAGACGCTTCCATATACAGCACTTGCAAGATTTTATTTCTGCAACTGCACAGTAATGTCCTATATGTATTAGAGAAAGATTAATGGTAGTGGCTTTACGGGGCTATAGGTTTCTTGTAACAGATTGTTTATCAATGTAATTATTTAAGTTATTGCTATGCCCTACATACATATTCTATTTTGTAGTAAATATAATTAAAAAATTAGATGCTACTCATTTGTTCATTTTCTCCTGAATGAAATAGAAACCTTCCTTATAGAGTGTCTTGTAAAAAGTATAATAACCATTTATGTTCACGTTCTTTTTCTAATTTTTAGTTTAAAAATAAAATTGCTTCTCCTTAACATATTTAATTATTCCCCCTCCAGCATGGCAATTCCTATATTTACTGGTTATTTTCAGCCATATCACATCAAAAAATAAATTCTTACTTAAATAAAAGCTATTATGAGATGAAACTTCTCTTACTGTCCTTAAAAACCACAATACTCCTAAGCCGTTTTGGTTTTCATTGTACTGTAAAACTTTTACAGTACTGTCTTATACATGCTAGAAATGCAATGTTTGCTTACCTTTCTGTATCTAATATGTATTACTACAATATCTTAGCAGGATATATTCCTTATTGGTATAAATTCCTACGTAGATGATCCTGATGTTCAAGAAGAGAAGTGCTTGGAGTAGTTTATCTTTCAAGACAGAATAAGATAGATTTCCTTTAAAAAAGGCACATCCGCATTGAAAGTAGCGTGGCTCTAGTGAAGTTCAACTTCCCTTACTCTTGCATACAAAACCCAGCCGCTCTACATAGCTGTTCTATTTCAGTGGTGGTCACTCTGTTTTTTTTGCTAGTATTTTTGCCTAAAATAGGAGCTGCTGTATCTAAAATATTCAGAGGTTACCAGTGCTTTAATTTTTCTGTTTCTTACTTTCATGCATTTGCATTTGTGCCATTTTTTTACTTACCTTTTTATATTGATGCACCTGTGCCTGATGAGATTGTGTGTAGCCCAGGACAACACACAATAAGATGGGATTTACTCCCTTGGTTTCTGCCAGGCATACCTTTTAGGATCAGCTTCTGCTTTATTTATAAGTGTGGAATTTTTTGAACTTAACAAAACACAGCTTCTTCCAGTATACATAAATCTTGGGAAAAAAAAAATAAGAAAAACAAACATTTGAGGATTTTTGAAATAAAGTAAGTTCTGGGAATTGAAACTAGACTAGTCTCAATCTTTTAACCTATGTGAAAGATCAAGTTGTGCCTTTTAGAAGTATAATGACCATGTTCTTTCAAGCAGAGGGTTATTTTACAAAAGTCTAAATTTATCTCCCAGTAACAAGATAAGACGTCATATAGATGTCATTAATGAAAATGTCTAGAATAGATTTTAGGAATATTATAATTAAACAGCTAACAACCCAGTTGAGTTTATTTTTACGAGAGTTTAATTATTGCTAAGCATAAAAAAATTGATGTAGCTGGAACTCATTTTCCATAAGACAAAAAGGAAAAATGTAAGGAAATATTTTCCTGTTCCACTGTGTATCCCCATAAGCTGCAGTGCAATGAACAGAAACTGTCATCTTCTGAACTACAGGAAATTGTTTTCATGAACTATCAGTTTCTGAAAGCCACTTTTTCTTGAAGTTCTTATGATCAGCTGTAGAAAAATTTGCTGAAGTTTATTCGTTTGAAACATTCAAGTAGATACTTAAAGATGAAAGTCTGCCTGTATACACAATAGTTAAAGTGGAAATGGAAGATTTGTAAGGAATTTATAAGTGAAACTCTTCTAAGTAACAGGTTGTTGACATTAAGCAGTCCATGTTTTCATAGCTATCATGCAGTTGGAGTATTGGAACCTGAGAGGTCAGTGTTTTAATAGAGAAATCTCATATTATAATTTCTGTCTTCTTCCTTCGACATTTTTTCTTACAGAATATGACATAAATTATCATAATATTTTCTTAAGTAAATGTGATGGTGTCCAACTTAGCAGATATTATCTTAGTCTCAGAATTATTAGCTAGTATATGGTATAAAAGTCTGAAGAAACTTCAGTGGTGCCCATGCCAGGACAAAAGACAATGAGCACTAACTTGAATACAGGAGGCTTCATCTGAACATCAGTACATCTGTACTGTCTAGGTGGTGGGTCACCAGCACAGGTTGCCCAGTGAGGCTGTGGAGTTTTGTGTATGGAAATCTCCAAAAGCCAGCTGGATGGGGTTATGAGCAACCTACTCTGGGTGTCCCTGCTTGATTAGGGGTTGGAGCAGATGGACACAAAGGCTCTTCCAGCCAGGGAATAAAAAGCTGTTGAATCCACAACTGCTATTTCCTTCACTTAGCGCAAAATAACTGTTTTATAGATCTAAATGGTATGAGGTTCTGTGCTAGCTGTTAAGTCTTCTTTAGCGATGAATAGTTGACCTATTTTACTTTTTCTCTTAGCAGCACAATGTCACTGCTGATCCAGTCCAGTATTTATTTTTGGTTACTATTAGTTAGCTCTCCTCTCTTCTTCAGAATTCTTAAGTTTAATTAATAACTTTAATATTTATTAATAGAAGTACAGCACACAAATACCAAGTGTTCTTGGTTCTTTGTAAGCTGGCCTTCTACTCCAAAAGTAACTACTAAAATGGCAAAGAAAGGCATTACTGTAAATTCCCCTGCAAATAAGACCATGGAATTTGGGAAAACAATGTAAAGAAAATAGTGTGAAATAATTTTCTTGGTGATTTTCTAAATACCAGTTCAAAATTGTATTTTTTTATTTTTCTGACATTGTCCAGATTTTTATTTTTTTTTCATCATCAGTGTCTGAATTATGCAGCAAATCTTTTTTCTAAGGACAAGTAAACGTTTCTAAACTGAGTTCGTGTACTAGTATTCTTTCGCTCAAATGAAAGTGTTTCATTCCTCTACAAAGCAAGAACACTATTTCACTATTTTTTTATTTTAAATGAAAGCTATTGACTCTTCAAAGCTTTGCCTCTGATAGAATTTGTTTTATTTAAAAGCTGCAATTGAAGTTTACTGTCTCTCAGAAATTCCTCTTCACATCTGGGTTGATTTGAGAGAACTTTGAGGAGGCTAATGTGTTTAAAAGTCAGCTTAGATTTACTTCCTCCATGATAGTTTTATGCCTGAAAAGGCCAGTGAATCAATTATTATAATTTTTCTGGATATCATGTGATCTTTGCTCGTTCATTTTCCCAACACTAATGTCCAGGTGCCCAATTGTCTGATAATACATCTTTTAAAATACATTTTCTTCTGACAGTCTTCTGTGCTGAGGCTGAATTGCCTGTTTTTTAATTTTCCCCATCCTTTCCATGCACCTGCTTTAAACATCTCTATTGTCTGGAGTAATGTGGAAAGGAATTAAAAGTAATAAAGTATGATCTATCTAATGTTGTGTGTGATTCTTCGATTCCTTCCACATTATTCTGGACATCCCAGTCTTTTAGAAACTTCTTAATTTAAGAACATATTCTTATTACACTATTGTGAGAGGTCAGATGGTGATGTTTATTAGTACCTCACATTTTTTTCCTAAAAATTATTTGTTCCAGTTGTTTCCTTATACATCGTTCAGATACTACTGCTGTTGAAAGACTCTTCTTCTGATATCTTGGTCATCAATCCCCTGCCTTAGGGATGACAAAATCTGATTGGGTCTCTCTATATGCTCTTCTTCTTGTGGAAAGCATAGCCCTATTGTCTGGAATAATATGGAAAGAGTCATAGAAACTAAAATTATCAAAGGTAAGTCAAAATTTATCTTTAGTGCTTGTGAATGATATCACATTGACAACATCTGAAGACTGAAGCTCTTTATCCACAGGAAAAAAAAAAAAAAATCAACTGAATTAGCAGTTTTACAGATTTCCACAATGCCAATATGCCTCAAAACTGGTAGAGAAAAAAAAAAACTTGTGTGCAGAAGTAAGATTTGTAATGGCTATGCCTGTTCAGGCATTAAGCAAATAAGTTTTATGCAAATAAAGTTCTTTTTCATGGGGAGTTGTTAGAATATATTCATGGGTTTTCTTACATCTAGAATAAAGGAAAGTTTATTTAAATAAAGAGAAAATGACTTTGCTTACTATTCTGTCGCACTATATTTCCAAAAAGATGGAAAGCTGCAAAAACACACACAAAAAAAGCATGGTTTTCTAAAATTTTACACTGGATTTTGTGTAAGATACAAGCTTTCTACTTAGTAACTATCAGTACAAGTGGTATTTGTTTTAAAGAGTATCTAGGAGCCATGATTTTCGCAAACTTTGTTGTCTCTAAATTTTGTTTATCCTGTTACTGTCCTGTAGTTGCAAAACAAGAAAGATCATATCTATTTGAGTTCATATGTGCACTTCAATTTGCTGAGCAAAGTGCAGTAATACTTGCCCAGATACATTTCTAAAATAACCTCAAGAACACCATTTCCTCTTCTGATGAAACCAGAGTAAATTGTCGTGAGGATGGCAGCTGCCCCAGAAATGACCTTAGCTTTTTTAATAGTTTCTAATATATCTTCTCACATATATTTTTTTATTTTACAAGAGAATATTGAGGTTTAGTAGTACTGATTTTTCAGCATTCTGTGAAGTAGCATCATTTTAAATCTGGTTACAGCAAAGTCTGTTGGGTTCTTACAAAGATGTGTAATATATTGCTTGTTACTTTACTAGTCTGGTGATTCTGCTTAATATCAAGCTGTGCATTAAAATTAATTTGTATGATATACTGGTTTTGCACCAGGAAAGCAAAGATCCTGTTCTGGTGCCCGAGGTCCAAAATTCTTACCTTCCAAGGGAAGAAAAAGTAGATTTGGGATGATCTTTTATCTCTAACTTCTAAATTTGTTGGAGTTTGTTTGTAAGAGCTGTTGAGTATTAAGTACACGTAGCTCCACATTCTAGTGGCATACTCTGAATGGGCATAAGATAAAGCAAACTAGGAAACTTGGGATACGATAAGGTTGTAATTTGTCCAATATTGCATAAAAAATAGAAAATAGATCTCAAGAAGCTGTTGCACTTCTCTTGGTTTGTTAGAAAAATATATGAAAAATTATAATATGGTGAATAATGAACAGTTCTGACAGTGGATGGGAACAGCATAAAAATGCTTGCATGTTATGTTTTGTCTGCAGTTTTGATATGTGTAAATTTGCAAGCTGTTTGCTTCTTGTTGATATTCAGTAGTTCAGTAAGTACTTTTGTATTTCTTAGCACCGTAGTCAGGAAGAGAACTAAAGCAGAAAGGAAGTTTATCCACTGTCAAGACACCACTTTCAAATTTTAGGGAAGATGATTAATGCTCAATTTGAAATAAGTATCCTGCTCTGCATATATTTATGAGTACATTTGAATAATGAAGGATTTTTCTTGCTAATGAATTTCTGCAAAGTAATTTTAACTTGAAACATTTTACTAAGGAGAGAAAGAAAGCCAAAAACGTGCACTTTTGATAGTATCTTGACAGTTTAAATTACTTATTTTGTGCAGCCCATGATTAATTCAGGCAAAATGATGCTTAATATTTGAGAACGGAAAATGAACAGATTAAAAGGAGCAGGCTGTATCTTTGATTCACATTGAGAGATTCAACTTATTTTCCCCCATTTCATCAGCATTCCGTGCATCAAAAATAGCATAACCCAGCATGGTGGGTTGGCCTCAGCTAAGGGCCAACCTCCCTGAGGTCCATCATTTCTGCCTCTCTTTCCTCTGCTCACTTTTCCCCAACTCAAGCGTAGGAGCATCCTACAGGCTGCAGTCTTCCCAAATAAGCCTTCATGGGTCCTCCATGGGTTGCAGCATGGGTATCTGCTCCACTGTGATCTTTTCCACAGGCAGAAAGGAAACTTCTACCACAACACCTGGAGAACATCCTCCCCTTCTCCTTCTCTGACCTTGGTGGCTGCAGGGCTGTTTCTCACATGTTTTCCCTCATTCATTACACTGTTGTGCAGCATATTTTCTTGAATGTGCTTTCCTAGAGGCCCTGCCAACTTGACTGACAACCTTGGCTTCAGCCAGCAGAGTCTCCATTTGGAGCTGGCTGCAGGCGGCCACATCCAGCATGGGGGCAACTACTGCTGCTTCTCTCAGAAGCCATCCCTGCCATCCTCTGCTGCTAGAGCCTCACACCAGCATCCAGTAATGTATTATATAGCTCATGTAGCATGTGTTGCTGTGAAGTAGGCAGCAATGGAGAAAATGGAGGGCCAGTAGCTTTTGCCAAGGACACATTTCCTCAGAACAAGTTGTTCTGTTGTTAGGCCTTCTGTCAGTAGGCCTGTTGTACAAATGCCATCAGACAGAAACATTGGCTATATATTCCGGTTCAGGTTCACTTCTCTGATAGTACAGTCATTTTTTTAGATGTGTTCATCCCTGCAACTGTTACTTCCTTATAGCAGAAAAATGGTCCCATGCTGAGATTGCATACATGTTAAATCAACTTAGATATCACTTGGAATTTAGGCTTATTAGTTTCATTGGCTACTTGATCCAGACAGCTCTATCTCTGAAGATTAGATCTCTAGCTCTGAAGATTAATGCCTCTTTCAAATAGGTTTGTTTGTCCTTGTGATATCTTTCTGTTTTGTTTTGAATAATCACTTTTCTCTTGACTTCCTACATTCACGACAGCAATTAGAAAGTCTAATAGCTTCAGAGTATATATATAAAAAAATATTTTATATTTTATAATTTACAATTTATTTTATAATGCCCATTCATTAAAAAAAGATTTTAACAACAGCTTTATTACCACTAGTGTTTGCTTTTTTGCAATGTGTAAGAATGGTTACACCTGCTCCACAATTGCAGATGGATATATCTGAACCCAAATGCCAGGAAGTTTACTACTGAAATAAACAAGTCATGGGTAAGCCAGGCTGCCTTGTGGTCTTGCATGATGCCTTTGATATACAAAATTTTCAGACTGTGGTATGCATACCACTAATGTCACATGAGTATCTGCTATATGCAGATACTTTCAACAGGCAGCTGTTTCTTTCTTTGTACATAAGTTGCCTCATACAGAGGTTGAAATTCTGATATACCAATGATGGAATATTAGGGGAAAGACTTAGGAAACTCTTGTAGCTAGATAATTATAGGTTCATGGAAAGAAAGAATATAGAGTTCTCAGCGTATTTAAGCATCTTAAGCATAATGTTTTTCCTTTCCATTCCCTTCCCTGTCCCCAAGTATCCAAAAGAGAGAGACTTTGCATCATCCAGGCAGATAATTTTTCTCCTTTATTTGTGAATTTCAAGAATTGTCTTTGAAGTTTATCAGTTAGTCTAGTACATTGTGTATAACTAGTAAGAATTTTTTTTTTTTTTCATTTCTATTAGTACGTGGTCAAACCACTGTTGTCCAAAGACTGTCTTGTTCATCAGCATCAGTGATGACCTAATCATTCAAAATGTAATGCCTGCACCTTTGACAATATTTTGCTGTGAAAACAAACATATTTTGCTGTGAAAACAAACATTTCAGAATGGGAAATTTATGAGGAAAGATAAAATGTTTATTATTTTTCTTTGTTTTAATGTGTAAATATAGCAATTGAATAGTCATTCTAATCAGTTTATCCACTCAAAAGATTAGTTGATATTAGATATGTGTTTTTTTTTTCCATGGGTGTACATTCTGTGCCAATCAAAAATCAGAAGTGGCCCTTTTACTGTGTGGCAATCATTGAAAGCGCTAGTTGAAACACATTAGCATTATCTTTTTATCTGTAGGAGGATACTGTCTGCTGCAAATAGATTAACAGCATCTTGCAATCATGTTGAAAATGTCAGTAGACTGGCTAAAGTCTGGGCAGATTAGCAGTGCTAAAGAAAGTCTGGTGGAGGCAGCTTTTCCAAATAAGCTGAGTAGGTTAGAATTATTCATTTTCTGTATTCGTGCCCTCTGGATAATTCCTGTTTCCAAGATTGTCCAACAGATATTTTACATTCATATGCCATGTTCCATTTGAGAATTTTAGTGCTTTTATACAAATGTCGTTTCACATTTTCTGAGGTAGGATAGACTATTATTCAATTTATAAATGAGTAAACCAAGCAAAAGAGAATTTAGCAGTAAATACTTAAGGAAAAAAAAATAAAATGTTAATCTCTGAAAAAAACTTAATAAAACTGTTCTAGTTTAATGTTCTTTATTTGCACATTTGGCACATATTGCTTTCACTCTGTTTTTTTTTTTCTGTTTCCATTTAGGACGTGTAGGAACACCTCATTTTATGGCCCCAGAAGTGGTGAAAAGGGAACCTTATGGGAAACCTGTAGATGTTTGGGGTTGTGGTGTCATCCTTTTTATCCTGCTAAGTGGTTGTTTGCCTTTTTATGGAACCAAGGAAAGATTGTTTGAAGGCATTATTAAAGGAAAATACAAGGTAAATGCCAGTATGTCTGAATCCTTTTCCAGTGAGATGAATTCTGCTTGTAAAATTTGGGAAGTTGATTTTTGTGTTTAGCCTGGCTTAAATTTGAAGCATTTGTTTTACACAGGGGGAGATGATTCTCTCTCTTCATTCTGTCTTGTTTGTACTCTGTTTTGTATCACTGCTAGAAATTAGAATACAGGAATATTTACACATAGAAAATAATAAGTGAGAGTAACAGTTTGCTCTTAGTTGCACCTTGAACTCAGTACCACTACATAATGTTTAGTTGTACAATATAATATAGTATATATTACTTTCATTTTACAGATCATTTACATTTTTAGCAAAATAAAAGAACTACTGTAAAGGCTGATTATCATACTGCTTTGATTTAAAACAAGATGAATGTTATTATGAACACACAGTAATTTTTCTTTTTAGTACAGAATGTAATAAAGTGGAACTGACTATTCAAAAGTAGCCACTTGCTGCTGAAAGCATATTGGCGTCCATGCAAAAAAAAACATGCTTCACAACATAGTCATTCTGGAGAAAAAAATTAAAACTTCACTGTTTTTGCTGCTTTGTATACGATCACGCAGTTCTGCTCTGCTTTGCACGAAAGGTCATTCATGATCTGTGCATTAGCAGAGGAGTGGAAATTCCTAAGATTGCCTGACAATCTGTAATGGGTTTCAGGAAGTTGGGGTTTTTTTTAGTAGTCTGCTAAAATGTGACAACTGTGGCACTGCACTTGGTCTAGAGCACAATCTTCATTCTTTAAATGTTTTATTCCTAGAGATTTCTTAGTGATACTAGTTTTTGAATTTCATAGACATGCAGACATTCCAGTTTTACTCTGTGAAAGATTTCTTTATGTAATCTGTCAAACAGCTAAAACTTTTTGGAAGCTTACAAGTGTTTTTTTTTCTTTATTTATTAAAAAAAAAAAAAATCATGGCTGGAACACTGTGTCTTCTCAGTTCCTTTCCTGTTCCTGTTTCCACAGTTATATGCCTGTTCAGTGAAAACAGTGTAAGGATTTCAAAACCGTCTTGCTACAAATTGGCAGTTATCTTCATTTCATTAGAGCTGAGAAAAGAAATTACAAGAAATTACAAATGCCAATTATAAATGTGCATTTCATAGCCAGATAATGTTTCAGAGTGCTCCAACTTAAAGCAGTATCTTTTTGTTGCAGTCTGTTTTTAAATAAAGTTGGCTTCTTTAAATGAGCAGAATAAATTATTGAAAAAAGGCTGGTTATTATGTTGAATTTTTGTTTCATAAAACAGCAATGTTCTATCTAAATAAAACTTAAGCTCTTCATAAATTAAAGAAATAGCTTGAAGATAGAATCCTTTAGCACAGAAAGAATTTTCCTACTTTAGTATGGTTTGATTGGGTTTCCATCTTGACATGTCATAAATAGTTGGACACAAACCTCACAGTATGAATATATATTCTAAATTTTCCTTCACATTGTTTCATAATACCAAGCACTGTTAAATCTCTATTATTTAATTTACACAAATGATCAATTCTGTTCTAAATTCTGATGACTAATTTAATTTCTTTTTTTCTTGCTTGTAATCAGATGAATCCTCGGCAGTGGAGCCATATTTCTGAAAGTGCCAAAGATCTGGTACGCCGCATGCTTATGCTGGATCCAGCAGAAAGGATAACAGTATATGAAGCACTGAATCATCCCTGGTTGAAGGTAGTAAAACCAATTGTTTACATATCAGTTCCTTCTTAAAGGGATAAAAAGATTTGTTTGTTTAAACTTTTCAAAGTAGACATGGCATTGTATAAGATATAAGATTTAAATTCTTTGTGAGATTAGAGCCTGAGTTTTTTGTAATGTCTAACCTTGAACCCTTGTTTAGCCAGAAGAGTAAATTTACTTAGGCATCATAGACAGCTTAAGAGCATACACAGTAGAACTAGATGAAGCTTGAAGAAGGTAATTGTATGTCTTTCTGTGGCTCTCAAAGTCCAGAGGAGTGATTTCTGATCTCTCTATAGGTCCATTCCATCTAAGTCTCTTCCCTATTATGCAACAAGTAGCTATGCAGTGTAATACACTACTTAACTGCTTGCTTTCTTAATTAGATTCCTGAAATGTCCCACTGAGTAAAAAAGGTATGTAGTGGTAGGTTGCTGAAATCTACAATAAAATAAAATTACATGGCATCTGGTAATCAAATTATTTTTCAGTGGTGGCAGAATTTACAACACAATTTGAGCCGGAGCACTGTATTTTCTTTGGTAGGACCTGACTAAGTCATTATTTATCTTTTTTATCCTCCATTTATTTTCTGTAGTGTGGGCCCAAAATAAACAAAATAGGGCATTCATTTCAAAAAGTTGGGATTCTGGTGTAACACAAGTAACACTCCTTTAATTGAGTCTGTAGTAAACATAGGTGATCTGTGTTTGCCTGCAGTTTGCCTTTTTCTCATATGAGCTTACCTACATTTAGATGCCAAAGGAAGCGTTTTGTGCAAATGTGCAGATTCTGCTTATATTACAATTTTCATGTCCATGGTCTTGTTGCTGATCTTGCCATTAACAGTTGAATGACAGGAGAAAAAAATTAGTTTGAGTCACTCTTATTTCCAGGCTTAGGCTAGCATTCTGTAAGTCCATTCTCTTTTACTTTTGCCTAAGATAAACTGCCTTCCCTGTTGACTCAGAATTTTCTTCTAACCCTTTTTATAGATAGAGCCAAATACAGCATGAAACAGAGCCATCTGACACCATATAGAGATTGAATTACTTCTGCCATTGATTTCACTCTGATTCAGGAGATCTGTATGATAAACATTTGTATTAAATTAACAAGTGTATGTGGTTTCTGTGATGTTTTGGGGAAAGTACTCAGCTGCTGCAAGTTCTCACCCCACTGTATACCATTTACTTGTAAATTTTTTATCTGCATCCACAGTGGAGAATACAGTGGAGTGTAAGTTAGCAGCTGGTGTCACCAGCCATCGAGCTGTCACTTTCTGCTCTGTTATGCAGAAACCCCAACTCACAAGCTGTCTTCAGGTATCAGGAACCCTTTACAAAAGTGTCTGCACATGCTGCTTCACTGGCATTGTACTCCAGGAAGCAGAGCTACTTCGTACTTGCCAGCTTCAAAGTTCAGTGCTAGCCGCAAACTAACTTGCAGCATAAGAGTAAAGCAGAAGTCTAGATTCTTACTGCAAAGTGAGAAACAAAATCACAAAACAAAAATATCCCTAGCCCCAAGTTAAGGATTATTTCAAAATTCTTTAATCTCTGTCAGTTTTTTGAAGTTATTTTTAATTTAGATTGCCTTGAGTCCTTATTCTCCTTATGATACTTAGTAGCTGATACATTTTTTGCCTAGTTTCTTAATGTTGAGGTAATATTAAGAACTTATATTTAATCGTTGTTTTCTTTTGTTGTGTTTTAAGGAGAGAGATCGCTATGCATACAAGATTCATCTTCCAGAGACAGTAGAACAATTGAGAAAATTCAATGCAAGACGAAAACTAAAGGTAAAGTGAATGTAGTATTAACATAGTTTCATAATTTGAATTTTAAGTAGTGTTAGTAATTTTAAAAGCACTGAGATAAATCTGTGCTCTGAGGTCAGCAAAAATATAGAAGTGAAACTGATCTGCACAATAGCCTGTCACAAAGGTGTCTTGTTAAAGGTGTTCATCCCTTCTATCTTTGTTCAGAGTTTTCAAACTGAACTCCAGCACAGATTGTCTGGTATCAACCAAGTTGTGTATGAGGTCTTCCTTTTACATTGATATGGCAATTCAACTTAATATGAATTACCAGGAGGGAGAGAATAGTACAGTGTCTTGTGGTATTGCTGTTAAGTTTATGGTAAAAGGAATATAATAATGTTCACTACTTTTCTTTGAGGAGAGCAAAAATGTCTTCTTCAATTCTATACACAAGATTATGTCTCATCCAAATTGAAAAGAATGTTAACATTTTATAGCCCAAAATGATTTCTCATCAAAACAATAACTATTCCTATCTTAGGAAGGTTAACAGAAATGTCTTTAAATCCACTGGAAGTCTGATATAACTTTAACAGAAGCATACAACATTACTTTTTGTGAGTTGTTTTTAAATTTGTAATAAACGCAGAATCAGATGTCTATTGAGTAGGTGCTTTACATAAGTTTAATCTAGCTACAGAGCAATTAATGATTAAGGTGACATAGTTGCTGTGGTTTCTGCAGCACTTAGCACTTTGCCTTAGGTGGTTTGTGTGTCCACGTAATGCTTTAATTAGAATGTTAGCTCCATTACATTTTAAAATATGACCAGTTTCCTTACTCCAGACACAGCTTCAGATCTTTTACAGATGTATTTTTTGGGGAACCACTATTTTTAGTCTCTAGAGAGCATTGAAAACGCAACTTGTATTCTACCATTTTGTCCAATCCACCACTGTTCTGCAGAGTGTTTTCTGAAATTGCTATCTAGTTTGCATACTGCCACACCTGTAAGACATTAAAAATTGAGTGATTAAACTCTAATTTTCTTAAATATGTAAATATACTTCGGAGCAGATGACCATTTCTCTAGCTTTGTAACTTCCCATCTAACTACTCATTTTTGCTGTCCAAGATTATTACATTTTCATGTAGATACATCATGGATGTCAAATAGTGCTGAAGTGTCTGATTATGACAGTTTCTCGAATAGCAATATATTGCTTGGCTTTAAAGAGTAAATTTTTATCCTTGCTAATCCATCCAATCTAGGAAAGACAAAGATGATAAAGTTTTTTCTCTGTTGGAAGAGAATGTTTTTTCTTGACAACTGAATCATTTAGAAATTTCAGACAAATTCAGAAATTTTCTCCCATTTATATGGGCACAAAATATATCCAGCGTTTCCTTGCTAGATTTTCCATCTCACTTCCTGTCACCCTTACTTTTTACTCTGTGTGGCATTTTTTATCTCTATCAAATTAGATAGGAATGAATTGGTTATCTATTTTTAATGTTATGTATTTGATTCTGAAATATGTTGATCTATAGGAAAAAAAATATTTTTTTTACTTTTTCCATCTGTCCTAACTAGTGTCACTGTTTTTTTTATAAGCTTGTGTCCTTCTTTTACCATTTTTCTACCAAATGTTCTGCTTCAGAGGTGAAAACAAAATTAAAAATTTTTAGTGACAGCTGATGCAAATTACATAGGTCACTCCAAAAGTAATGCCTCCTATTTATTTCCATGGAAACTACAATAGATACAAAAAGTACAATAACACTGTTTGATAGAGTAAATTCTCAGCTACACAACACTGATTATCAACATAGTCATCACTGTTAACTGCATTTTTGCCAACAATGAAGAAGAACATGCATACCATGCTTATAAAAATCTGCACCAACAGAAGTGACACCCTGTTTCACTGCTGTTCTGAGGGTGTCATTGCTAGGAAAATATTGCCCACTCAGTCTATCTTTAATCGGCCTGAACAGATGGAAGTCAGAATGTGCCAAATCTGGACTACATGATGGGTGTGGTTTTACAGTCCAGCCACGATGGACAATGGTGCTCCACAGTGTTCAAACTGGTATGCAGCCTGGCATTATCATGTTGCAAGATAAAGGTTGTCTTCTTCTCTGGCCTGACTCTGGAAACTTGAGCTTTCAGCTTAGTCAGTGTCATGATGTAGCAGTTGATGGTTTGTCCAGGTTCCAGCAAATCCAGAAGTATTACCCCTTTCCTATCCCATAAGACAATGCACATCACTTTACCTGCTGAAAACTACATCTTGATCTTCTTCTTCGATGGGAAATTTGCATGTTGCCATTCCATGGACTGCTGTTTTTACTCTGGCACATATCGTTGACATCACCTCATCACTGGTAATTATGCTATCCAGGAAACAGTCATCTTCAGCCTCGAATTGGGTCGATAAGTCCTCACAAACTTGCATACAGTGTTCTTTCTGTTCCTGTGTGAGCGTTCATGGGACCCACCTGCTGCAAACTTTGCAATATTTCAGTGTTGCCACCATCATTTCCAATGCACTGAAACTGATATTCAGCTCCATACACAGTTCCCTGCTTGTAATCCACTGATTTGCACAGATGAGCTGATCAAGACACTCTTCATCTTGTGGTGAAACAGCTGTGCATGGCCACATGGAGTGTAATCTGTCTTCCACATCACTGTCACCACTGCTGAAACACACCACCCACTTTCTCACTGTGCCCACAGCCACTGTTTGGTCTGCATAATAAATGTTCAGCAAGTGTCAATGAATGTCTGTGGGTGCCATTTTTTCAGCATGGAGGAATTCAGAGACACACCTTTTCTTCATTCTCATTTCCGTGTCAGACGCCATGGTGTCAGACTGCCCCTCTGCTGCCATCTGCCACATGGCAACAAAGTGGAGTGGCATATTGGCAAGAAAGTTCAACATTATTGCCATACCACCATCATCCACCTCTGGCATTAAGGGCAAACTTAATAAAACTGGAGACATTACTTTTGGAGCAGCCCTCATAGAAGTTAAGAACAGAATTGAACATTAGCTCCATATAGTTATATTACTTGCTGTCTAATATTTGGAGCTGAAACTGTAAAACATGTTGAGATTATTTAGTGCATTTAATGGAAACCTACACAGTACCTGTTGTTTCTAACAAAAATGTCCTGCCAATCACAGTGCTCAACAATACATCCTAAAAAGATTTTTCAATGGCTGCAACCCCATGAATAACAATGATAAATAAACTTGAAAGAATGTTATTACTTCAAAAGGTTTAATTATAAAAGGTGTCTATTTGGGGGAAGAAAATCCTGTATTTCTTTGCTTACTCAAAGTAAGTTTTATACCTCAGACTATCCTGAATTGTGTTTTGTGTAGATTCACTAGGATTTCTGGAGATTTTAAGGACTTTTGCTGAATTCTTTTTTGTTTTCCATAGCTTAAAGGGTTCTCCTTCATTATGTCCTCCCAGCATGAATATGCTCCATTACATATTTATAAGGACATGGATCTAAAAAATTTTAAAAAGCAGTGCATGTTATAAACCAAGTATCATTTGCTGATAAATCTTACCCATTGCATAGACATGTATATATTGTCATGTTTAGAACCTGTCTCATTAAATTAAATTTTTAATTATCTCAACTTGCAATTCTGAATTGTGCTGAAGAAACTAGCATGTGATCTAAGCAAAATTATTTTTTTCTTCAAGCTTTTTAGTTAGTTATTTAGCAACATTGCAAACTGTTTTAACTTCAACCTTTCATAGTGGAAGTCTATTCTTGCTTCTACTGAGAGCCTTGGCTCTGTGTTAGGGGTTATTAAAGTGTTTTCCAAAAAAGAATTGTTATCATGAAATCCCTCACAAAGAATATAGTTACTGATGTCCATGAAAGTAGTGTACAACCAGCTCCTAAATATGGTTACTGATAATAGCAAATCAGATGAATATTATGAAATTTATTTACTCTTTACCAGGAAGGTCAACACACAAAAAAGCTTGGGAATTTCAGTGACCAAGCATGTATGGAAATGTTTTATTAAACTACTTTGTGTAATTTAGATTTTGTGGGTATTTTTATTTAGGGGGCAGTACTAGCAGCTGTGTCAAGCCACAAATTCAACTCCTTCTATGGCGACCCCCCTGAAGAGTTGCCAGACTTCTCTGAAGATCCTACCTCCTCAGGTATTGTAACAGAAAGTGTACTTACTCCAGTCAATCTATCCTAATTCTTTACTGACTAGAATACTAAGTATTAACCAATTTCTTACAATTCCATAAAGTTTGATGTTAAGTTAACCCTTAAATGTGAAAGCATGAGTAGTCGTCAGTTATAATCATAGACTCAAAGCATGGCTTGAGTTGGAAAGGACCTTAAAGATCATCTAGTTCCAACTCTCCTGCTGGCAAGGTTTCCATCCACTAGATCATCAGGACCCAGGGCCCTGTCCACCAGGCTCTGGCTTTATTTTTGGCATGATGAGCCAGACCCCCTCTACTCTTCAATAGCAAAGGGAAGCAATAAATGTTATGAGCATACAGTTGAGCTTTGGGCAGTACTGCTTCCACGAGTACTTTTGTCCTTGACCCATACCTGTATATTTTAATCATCTCTCAATCCCTAAATTGGCAGCCCTGTCATAAATATGTATCTTAAATTTGCCAAAACATTCTGTGTAAAGTCTATAATCCGAAAGTATGGATTTGTCTGTCTGTTCTAAAATTAGGATTTAGAATCAAGTTAAATGAGCTTTTTAAGAAAATGTAAGGCAATATGACTCTCTTTTATTTTTCTAAACAACTAAATAACACTGGCAGAATATTTTAGTTATCGATGCTTATAACTATAAAACTTACTTTCTCAGAAGGTATTTCAGGAACTTAATTACTTGTGCAAAACTTCTGTGTTACAGTGAATTCTCTTTCCCAGTATTTTCATAAGTGACAAAATTACTGAGCGACTGCAAATGTTATGTAATACTTTTCTGCTTTTTTATAGAAGCATGCCATTTTTAGGAAATACTTCAATGTTATTAATACATAAACTCAGAAATATTTTTGTTGAAATTCTGAAATTTTATTTCTTGCAATTCAAATTTGAGTACTTAAATACAAAGAGTTGCTTAGAGTTGCTTACTGATCATAACTTTCATCTCAGATTGTGGGTAATTAATGCCTCATCACTTCAGGCAATGAGCTTTTAAATACTCGGTGAACCTGTAGGTAAAGATACATACATGGTTTTAAAGAAAATAAGTTCATTTGACTTCACACAGAATTTCTTTCAGTGCTTTAATGTTAGTTTCCAGCTACTTCCTCCATTTCAATAGAACAACTACCAACATGTTTAGCAGTGGACTAAAAGCTGCAGTTCCTCTTCCCTGTTTCAGTCTCACATCAACAGGACATGTGTTTTCCTCATAGGGTGATGTAATTGCAGATACTGGTGTACAGCAGAGGCGCACAGTCTATTTTTTCTGCTCACAGAACATATGAATCTAGTACATACATACATTCTATAGAATATTTGTGCTCTATCTATTGTTACCTTGTGTTCACCTCTGAAATAACTGAAGCAATAGATTGTATTTCTTAGAACAATGTTACAATTCTTTAAAATCCTGTTGATCTCACTGATGGGAGATCACAGTGATCAGGAAGCCATACTTAGTGAGTACTTTCTGTGCTATTTCCCTGACCACATTAGCTGATAAAATACATAGTGTGAGGATAAACACTGAGCCTTCCAAGAAGAGATACTGCAACTCTGAACTTCTGAAATTGCTAGATATGGAAATCTATGTTGTTTCCTCTTCAGAACTGCAGTAGTGATGTTTTCAAATTTTTCCGGCACATGAAAATAGTAGGGTCATGTGATCTTTCTAAGCTGAAATAGTTCATAGAAATTTGATACAAAACTCTCAACTTGTAGTAGAAACTTGGTTGCCTTCAGGTAATTGAAGTTTCCTTCCTAACATCCCATTATGTTATTTCAAATCATGGACTCTAATGAATAGCATTTAATATTTTAAGTGTTGCTGTCTATTTAATCCTCCCATAAAATTCCATGGAGCGTACCATTCAAATTAAATGATTTGTCAGGAATGAGCAAACTCCTACTAAGATAAAGATGCAAAAATTTAAATGCTTATTGTTATGCAAATTGTATATCCTATGCTCTTCCAGACCTTTCTAAACACAGAAACAGAAAATTTCCATTTTGATTTCTATATTAGGGTAGAGTTGTCCTCCCTCAGAGCTCAGTGAACATGAGATTGCTGGATGCTTTGAGCTTTTACTACCACAGCCATAGCCTATGATATTTTGTGTAGTTGCAGAGAATATTCTTACTTGAGAGCTTTTCAGTGAGGATCAACCAATTGCGTAAATAAGGAGATGGAAATGGACAGAGATAAATTTCATTTAAAATCAATCAGATATTTTTCTGCATAAGTCTTCTTCCTTTCTTGGCTACAGGTATCTTTTAATAATTCTTGATTCCTACAGTTGTTAATTATTATATATTTGTTCTGGGTGATCTATTTCCTCTTTCGTCAGCAATCGTCCTCTGGAGGACTTAATCCTGTTAGCACTCTGTTGGCAATGTGGCAGAAGTCAATCTTGCAGAATTTTGAGAGACTATGATAAAGGCTCTAAAAGTGCTTTGAAAAATTAGGCAAACATGTAAGAATTAAATAATTATAAATTATTTTTAAAATTTAAACTAAAATAATACTTGACTTCTGAAACTCTCTGTTCAGTAACTTCTTTAGTAAAGCCACTGAACACCTCAAATGACGAGAAAAGTGTATTGCAAATGTATTTTGTTAGAAGTTGAAACATTTGACTATTGTTTGTCTTCAGAACATTGTAAAATGCCACTTTCCCAAGTGAGTGAAAGTTTTGGATATTTTTAATAGGCTAAAATAAATATAAACCAGAAGTAAACACTTAGCAGTTCTAAAAGCTAAATATGACACATGGAAAAAATTGACCCAGTAGAGGTATTTAAAGTGGACCATGGACCATGAAATTAATTGGGGAATGGAGAAATTTGTAATCAATTTGCATTCTGCCAATCTTACCCATTCTGCTCCCTTTCAACCAGCACACTTCCAGGCCCTCCTATTACTTGATTACACAATACATAAAGCAAAGACTGAGGTTGTCCTCTCAAATCATATGGTAACTATTTGTTCTGTGATTGAAGAGACCGGATATATAATTTTTAAGTGTTTCTCAGGCTAAAGAATGAGCATCACCAGTACAAAAACTTGGGATTTTTCTGAATTCATCAGTTGCCCACTTTGTGGCAGACTAAGGAAACACTGTGGAATTGTTTGAAGTTTTCAGTTGGGAATTTGAATTTAGGAAGGCCATTTAGTTCACTCTTAGGTACGTTCAGGATGTTAAGGTTTTTATGCATACAGTAAGAGAAGCCCATCAAATGAAGATTTTTCTTATAACTTTGTTTTTCCAATAACCTTTTTGTAGCCACATTTTGAGATCTACTGAGTCACTGTAGGAGCCAATGGATAGTCTTTGGAAAATTGCATAATTGAATTCTAGATTAAAACAGATCTTGCCTTTTAGTTTAAAAACTTTTCTCTATATATCATGCTTTAATTTCTTGGTTTGTGGTATTGGTATTCTGGTACGTGACTAACAGTTCCAAAGTAGCTTATGAAGTTCTCGTAAAGCATTTGATATTTCTGTGTTTTGGTTTAACCACACATAAAGTAGAGTAGCATATTTGATGCAAGACATACTGACCAAATCCTTAACTTAGTGGTTAGCTTAGGCTACCAAATAGCACTGTTGCAGTACTTCTGAGCATTTATGTGCTCTCTGAGCTCTGCAGTAAATGTGTAATATGAGGAACACAGAAGCAGTGCTTCATTATTGCATAGTAAGCAGGTAGTTTAAGTCTGCATTAGTGTTTCTGGCATGTTTCTTCAAATTGCAAGGGAAACGTTTCTTTATAAATACCTTTTGATTTTTTATATTATTGCATTTCTTTATAAATACATTTTGATATTTTATATTATTGCTTTATGTAAATAGTAAAGTTCATGCCTTTTTTCTTATTAGACTCTTTTGTTATATCAAAAAATAAAAGCCCAATCTGACAGGCTTTCAGTGGAATCAAACAACAAACATATGGCCGTGTTGTCAGATCAGTTTTAAACATCCATGGAACTAGTTTAATTCACAAGTATTTCTGTGGAATTTAGATACTATAAAATACGAGCAGTGTAAACTCTTAGCTTAAAAACTCTCAGTCTCAGCTATATGAGGAAGAAAGATACTATTATGCAAATAATACCACTGATTTTCTAAATATTTGCAAAGCATCTTGTGCAGCGTTTTAAAGTATATGGGAAAAGGTAATAAATTGTATTCATCCTATAATTTACTGTTACTATTGCTCAGCTAGTTGTGCAAGTATGATTGACTGTTGGTGTTCAGATCCTAAGTTGGGGTATTTCCAATACTTCAGTATTGTCTTTATTTTTTCAGCTATTTGTCTTTGTTGTGGTGTGTTTCGGTAAAAAATGAAGTGTCAATATAGCAAGTCAGCACTGATTAAAATCAGTAAGAAAGTATGTATATTTCCAAATGGTTCTTGTAATTAAATCACTGAAACTTGTTAAATTATTTCAGTATAGCATTGCTAAATTCAAATTAGTAAATATAAGTGTGTTAAGTAATTAATAACAAGTTACACTTCACTGACAGTATGTTATAATAGTTTGTCATTGCATCTGCTATGGTCCTCTTACTTTAAATCATTTTTTAAAAAACTCTGGGAGTTTTTTAAATTAGTGTAACAGTGTTGGAAAAAAATCTGCTTTTACAGATGTTTAACACTGAATATATGTGCTACTTTTCCAATGCCAAGTGCTCGTTTTCCTCCTATCCCACTCTGTAAGTCCCACTTGCTCCAGTCATGGAAACTATGTTATTAAAAAAATTAAAGAGATGGGGAAGGTATTGACAGTTTATTCATACTGTTTTGTGGCTAAAGTAGTATGCTAGGCTGCAGCTTTATAAATTGCTTGTTCTGAAATCTTCATGCTGTTTGTTGTTTGTCCAAATGCTGCCTTCCTACTAGGACTTCTAGCAGCAGAAAGTAGGTATCCCTTTGTTTTCCTTTAAAGCATAGCATTCAGCTATAGTGTGTGTCTTTGCATGTTTAAAAATCAGCTTTTTTTCTCTTCATTTTACTATTTTCAGTTTTAATACTGCCTGCTCGAGAATAATAGTCTGTATATTGTGCTTAAATCTATCTGTAACTTTCAAAATGTAATTAACCTGAAATAATATCATTTTCTAGGGAATTCTGAGTGCTGCAGGTTAGAGGCAGTATTAAAATTAACTGGGATTTTGGTCTGTTTTTTATATTTACACAACTGAAATAAAGTTAAATTTTCATTAAATTAATACAAAATGAAGTTGTTTGGTTTTGCATTTTAGTTCCCAAATTAATGTTTTCATGGGCTAACGACTTTTTTCTCTTGAACACTAAGCATACACTGTAGCATCAGTTCTGTATTATTTTCTTGCTGTACCTTTGCATGAACTTTCTTGATCATTCTGTGTTGACAGTGGTATGTGATATATGCATATGCATTGTATAAGTATGCATATACAGCCGATTTAAATAACTGCGATCTGTGACTCCTTAATGAAGAAATATTACACAGACATAGGGCGGATGTTCTGCTGCAAGTTAGCTGCACACTTTGTGCAGACTGAAAGCACAAGCACTTCTAAACTTGCAGAATGTGCTAGGCAAAAGAACAAATGTGAAATGTTAGACCTTGTGATACAAACCACAAACATTTCAAAACCAACAAATGCGGCATCTGAAAAGATAAGCTCTAAAAGTGTTTCATCTGACAGCTCTACCATCCTACGTCGGGGCAGCAAGGCACATGTCTATGTCACCATCTCTGATCAAAGTCAGGGATTGTTGTTTATTTGATTCTTTTTGTCATAGAGATCGTGGAGCTTGTTCCTTTACTTCCTACTGCCCTCTCTCAGAATCCCCATCCAATAATGTAAGAATGAGAACTTAGTAGATATTAAATTTCTGAAACTATTATTTGTATATAGTTTTAATTAAAAGGAAGCTGTCGTATGAAGCCTCAGCCAATGATTTTGTTTTGAAATGTGCCACCTTCAGTAAATTTAATGAATAAAAGGCTTTGCTGCCCTCTTACTGGTCAGAAGAGCATTTCCATACATTTTTGTAACAAGGAAGAAAGTACCTAAAGATGTAGTAGTGAAGGGCACTCATTTGTTAAAGTCGTTCTTTGTTTAGTTGCATGTAAACATGCAGTCTGTGAGGTATGGGTCTGTTCTGACCCTAGGCTGTTTCCTGTCACACTTGTGGCTAGTTTTTGGGAGAGAGAAGCTGGGAAAAGGGATTGGCAATCTTTTGCAAAAGACCCAAGTACAGAAGGAGAAGAAAGTCAGAGCTACATGAACTCACAGTGCCCCTGTGTGTGCAGAATAAAACAAGAGTCTGTTTTTTTTTATTTTCTCCAAAGTTTACTTGCCTTTCTTTCCTTCTGTGTATTCCTGAGATATTACTCCCCCCCCCTTTTTCTTTAAATTATCCCACTTTCTTAACCATATTTTTCCATCACACCAACTGCTTTTTTTTCTACGGTTTCATTATAGTTTCCATATAGTCTCTTTCTAGTTCTCTCCATTTACTTTTTCTGATTTTTATGTAAATATAAAATATATATGTCTATACATACATATATCGTTACTCTCATAAATGCTTCCCAGTAACATTCATAGAATTGTGTGCATGTAGGAGTGTATTTGTAAATGTAGAGAGTACCTAAACTTAGCTCTTTGGTTTCAGCACAGGAAGCAACAAGTCACTGAACACCAGATAGCTGAAATCAGAGGAGTCCTTCTGCCTTTAGATTTCATTTAACTGTTGGATATATATGTGAAACACGCATCTCCTACCTCATTTTAAACTACAGTAGGCATATAAATGAATGCTTCAGCTGTCTTCTGTCCTTACAGAGATGGTTGCTCTGGAATGAGTGAGCAGCAAAGAGCAGCAACTTAACTATGTGTAGTTAGAGTCATCTGAGCTCCGGTGATTCATGCAGATGTGGTATAAAGTAATGAAGAGCATCTGATGCTCAGTTGGCTTTCCATTAATCTAAAGAGTTACATCTGCACAAGTAGTGGATAGGTCCTGTCATTTGTAAAATATTTTTTTCTTGCCTTTAATGAAAACGGTATGTTTACCATTTGCTTTATAGGACCAAGAGGAAACAGAGGGGTTCTTTCTTGTACACTGCTAACTTCTGTCTGATGCTACTGAGACAAATGTGGCTTTTTATGTATAGCATAGGTATAGAATTTTATAATTATGCTGCTGTTGAGTGTGTTGCTGAAATAGACAACCTTCCATGTGTGTCTAAGCATGATTTGAAATCAGCCGAGAGGCACACCATCATTTCTGTAACATTTTGATGTTTTTCTTATTACCTACTACGTTAACATTTATGCCTTGTGCTTTTAGTTTATTCTAATCAGATGCCAACAGAACAAAGCTAATGGAGGCACAGATTTGAACTGTTATCACTAAATACGTAGTATAAGTGTATAAGTCTCACTGGAGTCTTAATGTGCAGGAGGAAAGAACCTTTGAATGACTTGTTGTTAATTTTTTTTAATACATGAAGCTTGAATCTCACACTGCAGAGTTCATAAGCATGATGTCACTTCATCAGATGAGCTGTCAGAATCTCATATTTACCAGATCTTTTTTTTTTTCTGAAAATATCTGCACCTGATAATAATACACAAAGATTATATTCTTGTTTTTTTTATGAGATAGTATCTTGTGTCTTCATTCAGTCTTCCTGAAACCTAAGAATTTCTAGGAAAAAAGGACATTTTTGTTGTCTTTACTGTATGTGCTTGCCTCAGATTTCTTCATAAACAAAGTGCCTTCTAAAATATGTGTGCTTAGAGAACCAGGATTGTTCTTTAATGTCATTTCCACTGGCTGCACACAAGAAGGCAGCCAAGAGATGAAGTAGGAGAAAGTCGCTCATGTTGACTGTAGATTAAATGGCATAAGGACAGAATCATGATATATAGGGAAACTACAGATAACAGCTAATCTTTGATTAGTCATTTAAAAGCCACTGTAAAATTTCCAAAGCACATTTACCTCTATATAACACATAAAGTAGTTGAAAAGCTGTTCCAAATTAAGAGAAAGAGAATGAACTGAATTAAAATGAGTGGGTGATGTGGGGAACTTAAAATAGTACTATACAGTTCTACAGATCCAAGGGGATTGAATCTTGTCAGTGTGACTTTAATAAAAATGTACTATTATTATAGTGGTTATTATAGCATCTTCTGCAGAGTCATTTTCTGGAACACTTAATTGCAGAAGGCTTGGAAAAAGGTCACAATTGTATAGTTCTGTACTTAGAGAAGGTCAGGCTTCCTTTCACAAGTTTACATTGCTCACAGGAGGTTTTATGACTAAGCAAGATTTAAATAAACGTCTAATCATCAGTATTAAATAAAAATTAGATTTCTCTTTTTCCTGTCTGCTTTTCAGGAAGATCTAAGTCTTTTTACCTAAACAATCTAGTCAAAGAATCAGGGCCACATAAAAAGAAGCTTGTAATTCACTGTGCTGCCTGTTGCATGAGACAGGAAGTCATTTCTACCCGCCATGTCTTCTAGGCCTCAGAAGAACAAACTTCTGGGGGTGTTTTGTGGTGGAGGCATATTTCTTATGCAGAATATGGAGACTGTTTCTTAGATTAGTATTTTCGAGATTTTTTTTTTATGTTCAAGGGAAGGATTAAGGAACTGCTTTCCATCTTTAAAGATAGTTCCTCTAGCAAAATCACCTGTTCCAGGCTAGAATAGCTAGATCCAAGGACGCGGTAACAGCGTTCTATTTTACCAAAGCTTCTTCTACTTGTAACTTGATGAACCATGATGATCTAGCCTCCAGTGATGACCAGCTCTGCCTGAGAACTACAAATACTCTGCAGGCAGAATTCAGTTTTATATAGATCTGTATCTGAATGATTACCTCCATATATTAGGGAAATACCTGTGATGTCTGTGACCACACACTGGACGAAAAAAATGATCCAAGTTATCGTCTTATAAAGCAAATAGTTATGACAAATATTAGAACTGCTTCAGTGTGCAGAAAAGTACTCAATCTAAACTCCTGTCTTCTTTTAAGCAATTTAGTATTATGCTTAGGAAGTCATTCTGTTAACTAAAAAAAAAGTTTACTGTACAACCAATGACTGCAGAAGACTATTTTAAGCATTCTGGCTGTATTGTTTCTTTGTCTTTAAGGTGAAAACCCATAGTTGTCAGCCTTTTGAAGGTGTCAACACAGAGGGAACTGAATAGTCTCAGCTGTACTTTCTTATGTAGTCTTATGGGAGTACAGAAAAAGTGAAGTTGTATGCATGGCACTGAGTGTACACTGAGAACACATGTCCAGTTACAGTAGATTTCACAACAAAGTCTTCTCAGAGAAACACATTTGGTGCAGGTTTTGTTTCTACACCAGTAAGAAAAGAGTCTTCTACTTTTGTCACTGTCCTTAGAACCTTTCCTGCACAATCATTTGTGTCTATATCTTTATAGTAACTTGATGTGAGGCTCTTCTCACCTAACTAGCTTGGGCAAGTACAGTGGCAGCACTTTATAGCCAAGTTTACTTTACAGAGTCTTTAAAAGAAAGTCAAGTTGATTCATTTCTTTTTTTATCTTGGTTTCCTAATATTTACTATTTTTTATAGTTTGTAACTTGTAGAGTCTGTAATTGGTATAGAACATTTCAAATCTAAGCTTTAGATTTTGTAAATGTGTAACTCAACAACTCACGTAAGTCTTTCATCATCTATGCTGATGCTAAAATAGCTAGATTTTCAATGATGAAAAGAGATGAAATGCTAATTCTAGAAGATATAAGCTGTAATCATGAATATCAAGTGCATTTACAGGTTGGAGGTTTTATTGAGTGCATTTACACTTTATAGATGACTTTTTCCCAAATGCTAGAAAGTAACTTAAATAAAATATCTGAAAGTATCAGAAAGTATCTGAATCTTTTTCGGGATGAATGTTCCACAAAAAAATGATGAATTTTATTTTATTTAGTATCTTTTATCTGAATTAGATAGTTCTTCTGAATGGTATTGTTAGGCCTTTAACTAAGTGTTTATAACAGAGTTAGATGTTCAGAAAAATGCCTGTAGAAATATTCTGTCACTACTTTAAACAATAATACGCTGTCAGTCCATTGCTGCTATGCCATTTTCTCAGGCAAATGCATACTGTGATTTGTAAATGTGTGACAATGTTGAAAGATACAGTGGTAGATACAGTAGATACACCACAAGATTGTAGGAAACAAACAAAAAAAAAAACTACTGAAACTGTGATTTTGAGAGATTAGCAAAGTCACTATCAGAATTTGACATCAAATTTGTTAAGGATATTCTTGGAAACTTTCTACTACAGCCATTTATTCAATGCAATCAGTGGGCAGGAAAAAACAAGAGCTCGATGTTTAGTGTTCTGGAATTTCCAGATATTCAAAAGGGTTTTCAGATGCAATATTAAAAAGTAACTTTTGTTTCTTCCTGAAAGGCCACATTTGTGGAATGTGATTCCAAAATATCACATACTAGGTTAAATATATACTGTCATATAAACAATATGTGGTCCAGAATATTCAGTTATTTGCAAGTGAAAAAGACAGCTTCTAGCATACTTCTCATTGGTTCTGATTTTGGCTCCAGTTCTTGTGATTATGAGCACTTTCAGGAAGTATTATGAGACTCTGAAATATCTGAGTGTTTGAATTGTTTCTTCTAAGTTTTCCTTAGAGTACACTCTCCACATAGATGGAAAGGGCTTTGAGCCTAGAAAGCAAAATTCTGCTAGAAAATAGTTCATTTAAAATCTGAGCTTGGCAAGAATAGAAATAAAAAGAAATTGTTATAAATTGCTTTCTGCTAACCACGTCCCAGAAAGTCAAGTACTTTCCTTTAGGCTTGCTCCTAAGTCCATCAACCTTTAATGGATATACTGAAAATGTTAAAAAGAACTAAACACAATCCCATTTTGTCCTTAAGTAATAAGTTTCTTCCGTACCACTGAGGCTTAGTTGTGAATATCTCTTTGCTCTTACCAGCAACAGGTCCTTGTATTCCCTCAGGTTTCCTGCTGTGTCTCACAGTACACAAGGTGTGGTACAGACAGAGGAATATGGAAGATTCCTTTCAGCAGAACATGATTTTTCACTGTCAAAGATGGAGCAGATTTTTCTCCTCTTTAGCACACCACATCCAATGCGCATCAGCTACAATGCCTCATTCCTTGCGATGAAGCCACCACTTTTTATAGAGGAACATAACTTGCATTGATAAATCTGCTGCAAATAAGTAGTCAGACACATTTCATGACAGAGAACTAAGTCTTACTGCTCATGGCCCATAACTTGTAAATGAATGGAATACCGTAGTTCTTAACCTTGCTGTTCAGTAACTGAGAGGAGAATCTTAGGTTGATTTTTTTTAGTAAATGGGATATAAATTTTTCAAGATTTGTAATTTGCTTATCCTTTTGAGGGCTCAGGTCACAAAGCTTGCATAGTTGCATTTGTGTTTTTCATTAACTTCATTCCAGGTTTTCTCAGTTTTCAGAGAAATAACTGATTTTAACTTGACTCTTTGTGTGTTTGGGATAGAGTTGTTTTTTTGCTCTTACTAAATTCTGAAAATGAAATAGATTACAAAAGGGCGTAAGGTAAGGAGGGCTGGAAAGAATTGTTTATATAGTAGAAGGTGAAATTTCAAGAAATACTGCATTTTTTAGAATTTCATTTCTTATCCGACACTCTTTGCAACAAGAGACTGGCAAATAAGTAAGTAAACAGAATAAATACATTAATAAGAAATTACTGAAATATAGAGAGTGCAGAATTTTGTATCCGGAATTAAGGATTTATTTTTTACAATGCATTCAGTAGTTTATTGTCAGACACTGGCATTTTTGCAGGCTGGCACTAAATAAGATACCATCTTTCCTGTTGCTTATACCACCGTGGAAAATCTGAAGACACAAACTCTAGGTGTTTAGACAAGCCAGGATTAGCATTCTAGTAGTAGTACACACAAGTGGCAGCCACAATTGATACCTGATAGTTAAAACAAGATATTCCACAAAGAATCGATATGGACTGTTTTTCTGTGGATTTATGTTGTGCTTCTTAATCCTTTCCAACCATGAGTTCAACTTTCCTCATGGATTTTCACCTTCCGTACTGCTTCTTGGTTCTCCATTATGTCCCTGTATACCTCATTTCTCCTTTCACCCTTACCCATTAAAAATCATTCCATCTTCCTATGACTCAAAACAATCCACTGATCTCAAAATATAGCAATTGTTTTATTTGGGTCTGAGGTACTGAAGCAAATAGAACAAACTGAACAAAAAAACTGAGCTAATGTTATAGCCTTTTTTTTCTACTCCAGAGGACACAGCAGTCCGGTCTTTCTCTTCCTTCCTTTATACAGATGCTGATTTTAAAACAAATTTGTGAAAGCATTATTGTTGTGGGTTGTTTTTTTTTCAAATTTCTAACCAGTTTGGAATATGTATTTGAGTTGGGCCAATAGTCAAAAAACTGAAGAATGGAAAGGCTGGAGTAAGAATAATTGGGCAGGCAGTTGCACAGATAATCCAAGTGGCTTCATAGGACATTGTTGGAACCCACCCTAAATCAAACCAAACAAAGCTTAATAAAAGAAGGTTTTAACCTCTCTTCAGTTAAACTAATTCTTAATAATAATTGCACTATGAGTGGGTACTGTTTTTATACTGAAGTTTATTTGGTGTGTTTTCCTATAAAATTCTGACTGTCAGATTATGTGAGTTTTCCTTTCAGAGCTTCAGCCTTACTGTCTTTGCTCTATTGATTTTTTTTCCCTCCTGTTTATTGCCCCACAGGAGCAGTCTCACAGGTGCTGGACAGCCTGGAGGAAATTCATGCACTTACAGATTGCAGTGAAAAAGACTTAGATTTTCTTCACAGTGTTTTCCAAGATCAACATCTTCACACGCTACTAGATGTAAGTTTTCTTGGATAAGCAGTTTCTGTATCTGTTGTTCATTGGACAATATTTTGTTTGCTGTCACATGCAGAAATCCAATTTATATTTCTTAATAGTTTTTAACCAAGTAAACCTAAGAAGTGAGCATATCATACTACCTCTGAAAACGCGTGAATTTATGAAAACATAAAATTATGAGGTAGAACTGTTTCCTCAAATTCAACTATTGACTGCAACAAGCAACATCAGCATCACTGCAAGGTTATAGTTCATCCCTCATGTTCAGTTCCAAGACCTTCTTGGAAGGACAAATTCAGAAATTTACCAAGTTTTCGTTGGCTTCTATGTCTAAGCAGTGTTGGGATCTAAAATAAAGGTCAAAAAGTGACTGAAAAAACTTTCCCAGATTTGATTCCAGAATATATTGTGCATATTTATATGAACATTTTATGTTAAAGACTTATGTTGAAGGACTTGTTTTCAGACAAAGCTAAACATTTTCTAAAGCAGCCTACACATTACACTGAGAAAACACTCAGATGAAAGAAACAAATCCATAGAGGCCTAGGCTATGTGTGTATAAGCAAGTACTGCAGCACAAAATTAGCAAATCTGTAGAGCAAAAAAGTTTACTCTGGGGACCCAGTGTCAACAATTGTGTGTGCTTGGAGGGCTTTCTTTTTAAACTGGTTGGACTGCAGTTCTTTGGACTGCACCTATTGTGGGTGGACAGCACTTTCTATTTTAATCATTTGGAAGTAAATATGCTCTAACAACAGTTATCAAAGTTGAAGAATGGTAGGTTGGCATAATCGGAGGATCCATTCAAAACACATTCCTCAGTCAATGCAAAATGTTCATATAGTGATGTAGATGATGACTGTTTCGTTACTTTGTCTTAAATTTTACAGCTTAGAAACCTCAGTGAATATCATGAATTTGCTTTTTACACTGTGAGAGACACAAATATAAGAGTCATTCCCGCTATTATAATAGGCAGGTAGATAGTTATGATAGTGGAAACTGAAAAGGGTTTCTGAAAAACTGTTGAATGCTTTAGTTCCAATAAACGACTTTGCAGGTATATGATCCAAGTATAATTGGTGCCTTATTTCTTTTGGTGTCCAAACACTTTGAATGTAGTAGGTGATTTGTATACTTGCTACGAATTGTTTAGTTATTGGTGATTGTTGGACCGTCTGTACTCAGAGCATCCTTAAAATTTACAGGATAAAAATCAGCACATGCTTCCATCTGGAAGAGTACCCAACCTGCATGAACTAGTTTGTATGAGAACATAAGACTTCTGATAAAGCTTTTTCAAAACAAAGCTGCTCCTATAAGACTCAAGGAACTGCAGATAGCCAGTTCTTAAGTGATGAGGGCATTGCTGTAGCACAAGTATACACAGTCTAATCTTTGCTCTAGATAACTGTGTATGCAGTTTATATTAAAAAATCGGTTAAAAAATATATGAAGCATACAGGAATAAGGGATTAGGAGCTCATGACTTTCCTGAATTGTGTCTCCAACCGCTTATCTTACAATTTGCATCAAAATGTGGAAGTTTTTATCCCAGAATGAGTTTGTTTAGCTTGTGTTCCTGAAGCTTAAATTGTTACTTTTTTTTATATATCATGCTCCAGTAAAGAAAATTGATTAGTTAATATTAAGGAGAAAAAGCTGAAACCTGGGTAGAAGGAGAATAACATGAGGGAATAATAAGAAACTGAATACTTGTCTCACTCATGCAGGAAGGAACTTTGTTGTGGAGTGTACCAATCAGAAGAATAATGGTTTTCAACTAAAATAAGATTGCTTTAGATTAGATATAATAACGAAATTCTCCACTATAAGGATGGAACACTGGAACAGGTTGTCCATAGAAGCTGTGACTGCCTTGGAGTTGTTCAGCACTAGGCTGGATGGGGCCCTCGGCAACCTTATTTAGTGGAAGGTGTCCCTGCTTAGACAGTCCAAGTGTCCCTGTTTGGAATTAGATTATTCTTAAGGTCCTTCTGAACCCAAACCATTCTAACTGATTCTATGATAATATGTATTATATAATTTCTTGGGTTTTGTTAAACCACCTGCCCTTAGTGGAAGTATTTTGCTGAGTGACAGGTCTTCTAGGCATTAACTCAAGCTTCTGTGTTTTTTTTGCTTTTTTTCTGCTCTTTACAGTAGCAGTTGCATGTGAAAGACTGAAGCAAGATACAGACTATTCAAATAACAATTTGAAAGAGAAGGTCATGTTTCAGTAACTAGAGGGAGCTTTGACTTCTCCTTATATGTTAACACTATGCCAGTTTCTCTCTGAAGTGTGAAAAATTCATCACCTGTATTTGAATGAAGTTTTGTTTGGAAAACAGTTTATTTCTTTCAAAATATTTGAGGTTAACGAGGCCATCAGAACAAGTCACCTGTGAAGCATTATGTTCCACTATCTAGAAATTTTGTATACCGTCATGAAGTTGTGGCTGACACTTTGCATTAAAAACTGCTGTTCCTCTTTCTTGGCCTTTTACCACAGTTAGATTTGTTCTCATGTTCCTGCTCTTTCTCAAGAGTTATTCTTATTTTTAGATTAGGATCATGATGATAGATCATTCCTTTAGCTGAAATACCTTCTTTCGCTGCTGAACTAACTTTTTTTTTCTGGGAAAAAACAACAATAATGATAATAATCTTTGTATTAGGAGCATAAGTTTGATTGTTTTTTTCCGGGTGATAATCCACAAGTAGATGATGTCAGTAATTCATTAACGTAGGTGCATTTCTAAAAACTTCAGAAAACAGGACTCAAAGCCATAGAAAAGAGGATCCTTATCATCCCACTGATTATTTTTAATTGATTAATTTTTATCTACTTTGGTTAACTGACATAAGACTCTTTCAACTTGGGTGCCAAAGCAGTTCAAAACAAAGAAGGAAAAGGTGGCATTAATATATATAATATATGTTCACTCTAGGCCCAGTCCTCCAATATACCAGCATATCCTCATGTGATCTTATTAAACATTTCCATTGCATGATTTTTACACAGTTCTGGGTAGAATGTTTTTGGGTTTGTTTGTTTTTGGTTATTTTTTTATTGTAAAAAAGTTAAACAGTTCATTATTAAAATCTTAATTTTGTTCACAGGGGAGAGTAAAAAAAAAGAGACCTTCTAGATATATGAGTATTTATTAGCACATATATATATATATATGTGCTAATAAATAAATACATATATATATAGTTTAATACTTGTTATTTCTTATAAAGTAAAAGAGTAGCTTTGGATTGGACAGGTATTTTTTCACACTCCTTTTAGAAATCTTAATTGTGGTGAATGCTGTATGACATACTTGTTTGAAACTTAGACATTTCTGGTTTTAGGACCATATAAAACCATTGATTTTTTCATTTTGGTATCCAATTTAGGTCATAAAGGACATAATGAAGTGAAATATATAAATAACTTCATGAAGAAAAAAAGAAGTTAAATT
This sequence comes from Phasianus colchicus, assembly GCF_987193195.1. Classification (NCBI taxonomy): domain Eukaryota; kingdom Metazoa; phylum Chordata; class Aves; order Galliformes; family Phasianidae; genus Phasianus; species Phasianus colchicus. The sequence continues at coordinate 113,618,431 of NC_143436.1, forward strand.
GGAGTAGTGGAACAGCCTTTTATTATCACTGACAGATTTTTCAAAACTTACAAAATTATTTAAGTTTTTCTAATTAATTTTCATGTATAAGATCCGAGGATGCTCTGCTGTCTTTTGTCAGAAGTTCTGGTCAAGAAATTAGAAATAAATGTGAGGAAACTACTGATTTTGGAGGCTTTTGTGCTTGACTATTTTTGTGTCATGACAAAAAAGAAAATTATTAATGATCATTTGTTTTGAAAAGTATACTGGGCTTCAAGGCCAATCTTGCCCAATGGGGAAGATCTTAACAAACTGTGTTTTCTATTACTACATGAAAGGAAACCAGGTTTGCTAAAAAGCAAAACTCGAGGCTGCTATCTTTCTCTTGTTGAGTCAAGTTGTTTGGTCACCTCTCCAGGGACAGTTTCTGTGGGTGATTCTGAATGCAGATGTCGTTCGATTTACAAGTGAGATTTTTGCTCAGTGGGAGAACAATATCAGCTTTTGTGTGACTGGGGCCTCTCTGTGCTGCAAGCTTTGTCTGTGTCTCTCCGTCCTCAATCAGATAGTGCTCTAGGCTGGTACATTTTGGTTGTTAATTTAAGAAGTTGCATTATTTTCATAGATGGAATATTTAAGGTAAGTGTTATTTCTGTAAATGTATCTGTGATGAAAGCATGATGAGTTTTGAAGAATTTTATTTTACCTTCTGCTGGTGTAATGTGTTACACACATTCAGTTTTACTTAAATGTAATAATACTGCTGATTTTTGGAGTAGTTATATGAAACATACATTTATGTGTAATTTATGTGTACCCACTTCTAGAGATGCATTTTTATTCACATTGGATACATTTAAGGCATACTGATTTTTCAAGAGAATCTCTTTTTTTGTGTCTGTTATCCTTTGCTGCTAATGGTAATGTATCAAAGGAACATGCATACATGCACATTTCAGAATTCCCTTAATATTTATTTTTGAACTCAGTCATCTGAAGAGATTCAGTCCTCATGTCCAGACTTTTAAGGAAACTTTCGCTTCTGCTAAAAAGAATGCTGCTGGGTTCTCAGTTTAGCCTCTTACATCGTTGGCTAAAACTTCCAACTGTGTTTATTTTGTTTTGTTCTGTTTACCCTCACAATGTTGGATGTTGGCAGGATGTTTGAATGTCTCTTATTAAAGTGTATTAAAGTGCCTCACTGTGATTGACACTCCAGTTCTCTATTTGAAAATGTTTGAAATTCTTCTTGTATTTGTCCCTCCTTTGCTATTTTCTGAGCAAAGTGTGTTAATTTGAAAATTCTGTTATACACTTTATAAAAGCAAAGCAAAAGGCATTTTTATTTTCAGGCTGAGTCTAGAAAGCTTAAATATTTTCATTTCTTGGCTCATTCTTCTGTGTTTTCATTTAAGTATGGCTTTCTATGTGAAGCACACAATGTGGTTCAAGGTTTTTGGAACATGATTTGTACTTACTCTCTTGAATACTGATTATGCTAAAACTAATAAGTGGAACATGTTTTAGTGAAATATGAATGCATTTCTGTCCAAATGTAAAGCAGAAAGTGTATTTGTACTAGATAACTTGCCAAACTCCCTCTAGGCTTATGGGAAATAAACCTTTCTCATTCTTTAATCACCTTGATTTCCTATTTTTAATTATATTATAATTAATATGTTTGTTAGACAAGAGCAAATGGAAAATATTTGATTAAAGAAAGAAAGAAAGAAACTGTTGGCAGTAGAACACCTTGCTATTTGGGGAACCAGATCTGGCTTTTATCCCAGTCCAGTAGAGGCAGCATGCTCAGCCCCAGGGAGTGGGAGGGACTGTCTCTCATACTGCAATGGAAACTCATTTCCCAAGTAGAATAGCAGGAGCAGCAACCAAGCCTGAGGGAGAACTGTTGGAAGAATTCTCTCAGCGAGTGGACTGAATCCTCATCACCAGCAGAGTGCATTTTTTCTCTAAAAGGTAAATTGTCCAAAAACATTGCCATATTTGAAAGAGAACTAGAAGCAGAGACAATTCTAGAATGCCTTCTGCGTTGTTTTGTTCTCAAAAATATCTTCCATTTTCAGCTTCCTTCATATATTCAAATTTTACTTTCTGTGTTCCCAGGGTATGTAGATCATTCTGCTAGTGAGCATCATCTCGTTGTTTTCTTGCTCTTCTTTCTCTGTTTTACAGATTCATAATTTGTCTTATCTCTATTCTCCAAAGCAGAAACCAGTTCTGCTCTATCTTTGTTAATATATACGATACTGATGTGTGATGAGGTCTCTTAAACACAAGACTAATGCAGATAAGAGCTAAAACTAACATTTATCTTGATTATGATATTTTATTTTATTTTTTTAGAAATGTGTGTAACCATCGCTTTACAATTGCAAAATTCTGGGTTGGATAGCATGGCACTGCAACAGTTGTTGTGTTGCACTTAACCTGTCTTCTTTCTAACTGAAGTTCTGTCCCTTCTGAATTTTTATAGGCATAGTACTGATACGGAGAATCACCAAGAGAAATACAGCTTAAAAAATGCATATGTAGAATGAGGATAGCACTTTTTAGCCCATTCCTCTTGACCTAATGTCATGTCCCCAGTGTTGAGTGTGTCATTGTGTCTGCACATATGTGTGCATGTGCAACCAGCATTGTCTTATTCCAAGAGCATTCGCTTGCAGATCGTTTTTAGTACATAGAATCTAAAAAATCCTGTGATTACAGAGTATTTTTATGATACTAGGCCCACATCTGTCAAAAAACTCTAAAGGACATTCCTCATGCTTGTGAAATATTTAGTTAACATCACTGATACTGTTTTAAGATATGGAGGATCGGTGTCATATTTGACTTTGCACATTCTCTTCAATTCTTTTTTGGTTGGGTGTAGTTCAGATTAGTTTCAATTTTTTTTTTAAGCATAAGGGCTATCTTTTTTTTTTTCCTAGTAAAACTTAGTATTTCCAGACAGTCTTACTTCTCTGAGAGCTTGGGGCTTACTTTGACAACTGTCAAAAATAAATAAATGCTACAGAGTCTAGATATGGTCTGCAAATGTTTGGTAGCACCTCCAATTTCTTCAGACTTGTATTTCAGTCTGCACTTAGTCTACAGTAAGTCTAAGATACCCAAGGGTTATCTTGGGTAACATCCCAGTAAAATATGCTTCTGTCTTTGAAGTCTATCAGGCCTCCTTGCATCCCACTTCCAGTCATTCAAGTAGTTGGCTGGTACATGTTGACTGTTCTCTGTACAAATGAGCTCACTGCATTATATTTTTATTCTCAGTGTGTCATGACAAAAGATAAGGATAAGGATATGGATAAGGAGAAACAAAAATGGCTGTAACCTGAACACTGAGACTTCCCACTGCAGAATACGCTCAGTGTCACCCATTTAGGCTTATCTGTATCTATACTTCATGCTATAGCTCTCTAGCCCATTTTGGATTATGGAGGTAAGATGAGGATAAAGGTTATTCTGTAGAGAATATCAAAGTGTCTTCTAATAGCCCTTTCTGTGGTGAGGGATTGGTTTTCCTTAGTGTTTATTTTTATTAGCTGCTTGGTATCATCTTTAAGATGTGTTTTGTCCTCTTTGTTCTTGAAATGAGCATCAATTTAAATACCTGATGCAGTAAAAAAAATTAAATGTTTATGTTACTGAAATATTGTGACCGTGAAGTTGCAAATATGCTCAAGTACAATGTGAAATTATGATCTCAAAAAAAAAAAAAAAGAAAGAAAAAAAAAAGGAAATTAAAAACAGGAAGTGATTTACAGTCACAGGATTTTTTTTTTTTTCTCTTTTTTTTACCAGTATTTTGGAGGTTTTTTTAGAAAAATAGGGACAACGGGTGAACACATGGAAATAGAATGGAAAGGAGTTTCCATGGATGCTTTGCTATCATGTTGTTAAAAAATTCCTTCCTTCCTTACAGTAGCATTCCAATGCTTCATTGACTTTCTAAACATAACTTTTTTCTTGCATCCCTGGTACACATTAAGAATTTTTTTTCTTATTTTATTACCAGTGAAATTGAAGAACTGATCATTGACATTTCCTTGATTGGAAAAGTGGCAGCATGTTTTGATTGTTTTGCACTCCTTCAGAAAGTATTCTGTTATATAAGACTTAATTCATTGAGTATGTTCTCATAATCATGTTTTCTAAATTTTCATGGCTTTATTGCTCTCCACTCAGATCTTTTGCATTGTTTCATATCCACTTGGAAGAGTAATGCTCAAAAAAATAATAATGTAGGAGGGTATCGTTTGGTAGTTTTTTAAACTACATAATAACCACCCATGTCTTTCACATCACTGCCATGGGTACATCCCAGAATTAAGTGTTTGGTGTTTTTTATTGTTCTTTTTATTGGGACTACAGAATTTCATTGTCTTGATTTTCACATTGCTGTGCTCATTCTGTTGGTACAGAGCAGAATCTTTGCATCACCTTAAGTTAATTTCTTTTAATCTTTGGTGTAGTTAAATCTAAAGGTGATTGTAGGTTTTTATTTATTTAATTGTTCATTTGGTTGGGGTTTTTTGATAGTATGGTTTAAAAGTGTTGCATGTGTTTATTTAAGATCATTCAATCCCTGGCTTTGCTAACACATTTTCCAATTCAAGAAAACATATACTTACCTATATAATATAATGTTAGATTTTGCAACCTATCCAGTTGGTTGCAACCTATCCATGTACTGTCTGGCATGTCTTTGAGAAACTGCTGTCATTTCTTGAGAGCTGCTGCTTCCACAGTCAACGGAGTTTTTGTGATGATCATTGATGTAAATTTTCTTAAGGTCTGAGACAAATTACTAGACTGGAGTTCTACTTTACTTTTGTCAGTGGATTAATCTTCACGATAAAGCACAGAAATCAAATGCTGCTAGATAGTGGAGTCTAGATTCATTATACATGAATGAAAGGTTAGGTACTTAGTGGAGAAAAGGAGGTACTTCAGATTTTAGAGGCACCTGAAATTAAACACAAGGAAATAATGTGTGATTCTGAGGGGTAAGATAATTGATTACTATCAATACTTCTATGACACTTCTAAAAAAAGGGGAAAAACGCAGTAATGTTAAGCAAATCCACAAGAACACATTTAAAGATAACTGGGGGGGGGGGGGGGGAGGTCTGCTCCTAAATCTTTTATCTCTGAATTTGCATAATAATACATGGAAAAAAAAAAAAAGAAAAAAAAACCACGGTGGTTTCTGTTAAAGAGAAGTAAGTTCTGTTAGAGCTCTTTTTTTTTCATATAACTAATATATGTTGAATGTATATCCCCTTTCACAGAAACAGGACATACAAGTCAGGTATTATTGGACATCTCTCTCTTCCCTTCAAAAGTTAAGTTCTTGATTCAAAACAAGTGATGCGCAAATGTGGAGTGGTCCTCAAAAAAAGAGAAGAGCCTAGAATAGAAATCGAAATTGCATAGGAATGATTGAGCTTGCATGCCACTGATTTCTCTTATCTGTTGTTACAGGCAAAGGCATAAGGAAATTTGCTTTTTTGTATTCTTTTTACATAGGCAGCAGCAACTGTAACTGTCTAAAAGTAACAGATTATGAATGCGTGATAACGGTAAATTTCAAAACAAGTGGAAGTTGGCCAACATTTAGCAGATAAAAGTTATTCAAAAAAAGAAAAGTTTTATAACGTGTATTTTAGTTTTATCATACAAACAATGAAAAATCAAGTGAAATTGAGTATTCTCTTTGCTACTGTAAGAATTGTTGTTGCATAAAAGATTATTTGTGTTGCATGAATATATGGGGAGAAACTGAGTATTTCCAAGTAGTATAAGCACTGTCAGGGTTAGTGGAAGAATGAGTGCCTGAAATTGCAAGCTGCAGTCATAGCAGCTGTCAGGTCTGTGACATGACATATGCAGAAGCCAATCTGTCTGTCTGTACAGAGTTAATGGACTGCTTCAGACTGTCTTGTTCAGTGGATACTGTGTCAAGGAACCTGTCTTAGCCAATATTCCTCTGTGTGGAACCTTCTATTCAAGTAGTCTTGGTCACTGTTTTCGCAGCACTGCATTTCACTGTGTAAGGTTCTTGAGTGTAGAGGTTGATTGTACTCCTATCCTGCAATAAGTGTGTAAATAAATGTATCACAGAGGTACAATTCAAAGTGAGCATTGTTTCGTTCAGTAGGTCACCAACTTCTTTCATCTTGTGGCCCGCTAAACCTCTGGGATAAATGGTGTACTACTACACGCATCTCTGAAAGGTAGCAAGTGGCAGCAGGGCTGCTTCTTAATGAATGTTGCTGTACAAGGGACAGCACCTCAACTGGGCAATTCTTACATGATTCAAAAACCTAGACATGATGAAAAACATTCCTGTAATGTCACCAGGTGGCATACGGCTTTATCATTCAGAAAGGAAAAGTCAAGTACGTAAGGACTTGTGTTCTAATAATTGTTTTTAGATGCTTCCGTTCAGGGTTTTATATTTAAGGTTGGCAGCCCACTGTCTGTCTGAATTATAACCAGCTTTTCACAAAATGTGTATTTCTCTTGAAAGATCGTGGGTTTTTTTAATATTCCAGCAGTTCAGTAGGTCATGTTTTATGAAAAGTTTCTCCTCTACATCAAAGAAGCTTCCAATCTGGGGGTTGGACTCAATGATGTCTGGAGGTCCCTTCCAATCCCTACAATTCTGTGAAATTCTGGATAGATAAAATAGTTACTGATTTTTCTGTATTGATTGCATTTAAAATTAAACCATACAGTGGGATTAAATTTCCAGTTCCTCATTTCTGAGTGTAACATTAAATGGGGATTGTGTTTGGACAGTATTCTGACTTCTGTTACAGGAAAGGGTTAAAAAGAAATCTCTGCACATCTGAAAAAGTAGTCAGAAGAGAAGAATTTGTTGTTTTGTCTTGCCTGCCTGATTGTGGATTAGGCTTCTGCGCTGTCTGCTTTTTCATATCAGAAGAAACAGACTCCTGCTTTACAGACAGAAGACAAATGTCTTGACTCCTAAGAAGAAAGCTGGTAAACTAACAGTGACAGTACTTCTTGACTGGTTGTGGATATGCATAGCATTTGTTTTCTAGAATGCAAAATTAAGAGTAAAGTTTGTCTTTTTAAGAAATAGTTTTATTCTGTTAATTATAATATCTGTTTCTGTTTTCATATCAAGATTTGTGTTAGTATTAGTTGCGATTGTTAAACTTTAGAGCAGGCTCTTAATTTGGTAGTTTTCTGGGTAGCAAGTGCTGAAAAGTCAGATTGAGGAGTGAGATTGAGATGCCAAGTATTCAAAATCCTGGGAATTCTTAAGGTTTGCTGTGGCGTTTTACAATTATTTTCTTTGATTTCTGTTTCATACTATACAATATGTTCTATAAAAGAGTACTGCATGCTCAAGTATTAAAACAGTAAAGAGGAAGGGTACAACTTGAGTTAACTTTGCCTCTTTTTCCTTGTTTAAGTTGTTAGAGCAGATTAAGTGCTAATTTCAGGGTTTTTTTGGGATTTTTCATTGTATTTTCTGTTATTTTTGGTATCAGAAGAATTGGAAGAAATGGAGCATCGACAGTAAGATAATCAGAGCTGAAAACCAACTTTTAATGCAGTCTTCTCTATATAATTAATTAGTGTTTTAACTGCCCTCTGGCAAGGCTTGTCACTTTCCTGTGACCATAGAGAAAAAATTGTCTAAAGATTTGAAACCTCCTCCCCTTTCGCTGAAACTAAATGATTTATTTCTCAGCCTTTCACCCTCCTTTTTCACAACATGCAATCTACAACAGAATTTGTCCCAGCAAGTGACAGTAAAACTATCCGAAGCAACAAAATAAATTCCTTTCTATCATAGGTTAGTTGTGAAGCAGGGTAACATCCTTTTGCCTTTTTTGGACTTCTGGTGTTTTAAAAGATATGTATCTTTATTGTATGTCCTCATTTTTACTGCAACTTAAGAGTTAATGTTAATTTTTTTCTTTTTGTACAATCTTGAGCATCCTTTTTATTTTAATTATATTAAAATATTTTAAATTCTTATAAGTATATACAAGAAATGCATAAAGATGTGAACCTGGACAGGATGAATTGTTCATGGGTTATTGACATACATATGTATTTTCATGCTAACTTTTCTGTAATTTCATTTCTCTTAAGATGTGTTTGTGACTTAGAAAAGTCGCACATTAAAGAAAAGTACATAGTTAGAAAAGTACACTGAATAATCATGCTGCATGTCATGCATTTTCAGCAACTCATCCTGCACTTCAGTCAGTACACAGCTGAAAGTTGATGTGTTTTCTTAACAGGTGTATAAATATGAAACCTAGTAATTTGGGGTTGATGGAGTTTTGGTGGCTTTTATTTACTTATTTAGGAAAGGGTAAATACAAATAATTGTGCGTACAACTGAATTTTCACTTGAAGTATCAGATAACAGGAAGTTTTCCTTTTAAGAACTTCAGCAGTGGTCGAGATTACTGAGTATAGCAGTGTTTTGGCAGCAGAAGGTGAAGCTGTTTATGTGAAAGAAACTGATTTATCCTGACTTTGCTTTTCCTTCCACAAGACAGAGGTATAACTGTCCTCTGAGCAGTGTTTTTGGGGGAAAGTGACATCATTCACTCCTTTTGTATTTATTTATATATGTTCAGCATTTGCATTGGACCACATGAAGAGGATAATGTTAGTTGCTTTTGTATGCATTGCAATTTATCTGACTTCTAAAACTTAATGTTGTTTTATGTGACAAAGGCACATGAAGGCATTTCTGTAGCTTGACAATTTGGGGCATTGAAGGTCTGTCATCTGCCAGCCAATGGGGCTGTAAGGTCTGAGAGGAAAGCTGTACTTTTTGATCATCTTAACTTTGAGCGCTCAAGAACTCCTTGTTGAGCACTGTAAATGCTGGGGTTCTTATCAACTGTGTATTATGAGTGTTTCCACAAATTGTTTTCCATATTTGAGTACTGTCCTCTGGAAATATCTGTAGAATTCTGAGTAGATTTGTACAGTCAGATTAATCAAGGCCTTCAGTAGTTGAATTTTGATTATTTCTAAGAATGAGAGGTTTCCCAGCTTTCCTAGGCAACCTTCCCAGAATATCACCACCTTCACTGTGAAAGAAATGTCACTAATACCTTGAAAATAGATATGTCCTATATCTCATCTAACAAAAACAAGTGTAAATTGGTTAACCAAAAATGATTAAAGGTGTAACCATTTTTATATTGTAGGAATTGTAAGCCAAAAGTTTCTATTTGAAGAATGGTACTCTTTTGTGAATATTTTTCTTGGAACAGTTACTTTTTCAGAGACTAAGGTTTTTGTAACTTTCAGTCTTCAAGAGTATTTTCCCATACTTTGAGCTTTATTTAAGATACTGTTTACAGTGTTTGATGCTTGATTTATTGAGAGAAGTAGAATATGTAGTTTAATTTGATTTTATAGTGGAATGCATGGTGTATTTATTCAGGATTCATAGATCTCTTGGTTGAAGAGTACATAGTTTTTGTAAATCTGCTCCAAAAGCATGGGAGGTTTGTAGAATCCCTTAACCTCCCGAACTTTCCCATGTCATCGTACAAACTCTGGGTGTATGGCACTGTTCAAATCAGGAAATGTTTAAAAATGAAAAGCCAAAACCCTAAGCTATTGCATTTTATATACAAAACAGCTGTGGAACTTGCAGCTCAGCTATCATCTTTATCATGGTAACATAAACCGGATATTCTTATATCATCATTACTTTATATAAAGTAGCGTATGATTTCAACAGTTTGTTTTCTTGTTCTTACAGCTTTATGACAAAATAAACACAAAATCTTCGCCACAGATCAGGAATCCTCCAAGTGATGCTGTACAGAGAGCCAAAGAGGTAATAGTTTGAATATATACATTTTGCCTAGAAAGTTTGATGGAATGTCTTTATTGAGATATGTATTCTGCCTCATAATCTGAATTGTTCTGAGATTCTACCACTGCTTGCTTAAATTACATAACATGTTGCATAAACTTGTAGAATTCCATTGTATCTCTAAGGATTATATATATGTATTATTCAATTTCATCATTTAACTTTTGCTGCAGCACTCTCAGTATTAAAGTGGAATACTCATTAGGTAAATGCAGTATCTTTTACATTCAGTATAAATCTCTTCAGGAAAAGTCTGATATAACTTCTACACAAAAATTAGATATTATAAGCTGATTATATTATCAGCTTCTTTAAATTGGGAAAAAAGAAGAGTAGCATGAATAATTCCATGAAGTGCAAACCTAGAGGTGCAATAAAATTGGCCCATTATTACAAAGGATATATAAACTACAGATTTTCTTACACCTGGCAAATAGTATTTTGGCATCAAGTAAATGAAAGAAATAGTTGTATTGTTGGTAAAAACAAATGTAGCTGTGGGGGGTGATGTCATAGAAAAAAATGTTTACAGTGTTATTAAAATGGAATGGACAGAAAGACTTGAAAATGGTGAAATAACTGAAGTCACAGTGATGAAAACCACAAAGTTCTGTAGAATATTTCCCAGCAGTTAATCCTGGGAGCTGATCCCAGAGGCAGAAAGCTTTGCTTTTGTTGTTCAGGCAGTAACACGTTGAACATCAAGGTGACAGTATTGATTTGCAGACAAAGGAATTATAATTTACTAACTCCCTGCTTCTTCACCCTGTGATAAACTGAAGTATGGCCCAGATTCTATAAAAAACATGAACTTGAAGCTGGGATAGCATGCACTTCTTGTCTTTAGACATTTAATTTGTGGAGAGAATATTTTTATCACGATGTTTAATTCCGCTTTTAAGGTGATTGTTTTAATAAGCTGAGATCGTGTATGAAAGTAACAATTGGTGGTAGGTGATGTACGTGACCTGCAGCTTAGCTCTTTCCTTCTGTCTCCATGTTTAGCTGTTGAAGTAATACCATCAGTTGAAAAAAAACGAGCAGCTGTTTCCATCATATTTCTTTAATATCTCAGAATTGAAATTAGTTGTTTTGTTCCTTTGTGGTGACAGTCTCAAATGCCCTTATCTGACAAAAATATTTTTAATAATCTTTCAGAGAACTGACCGGCGTGAGGGTCAGTTACTGTGAGTGTCTTTCATATGTGTTTTGCAGGTATTGGAAGAAATTTCATGTTACCCGGAAAACAATGATGCAAAGGAGCTAAAGCGTATTTTAACACAACCTCATTTCATGGTAAGCTACTACTCCTTGCCTTTAATTTTTTTAGAAAGTATTTTTTTATTTAAAAACTTTAGTTCACTAAGTTCTCCCTAAAATTTGCAGGTGATGAAACCATATGCAATGTAATATACCTATTAATAAATTATTCTAATCTGCTGACCTGGCAAAATAGCTGCTACTACTAGCTACTAGTACTACTGTTGGTCTCCACTATTGTGGGACCACAGTGTATTGAGACTGTTGTTTATAACTGTTGCAAAGATAATCAGCAGATTTTAGGAATGCTTTTTCAGAAAGCTAGTTCTCATCAGAGCAGGCTGATTGAAATATTTTGCTCTCATTGCTTCTGTTTTAAGGAGAGTAAGCAACAAAAGAATCTCAAAGCTTTGCTGATAACAGTAGTTACATATTAATGATTTTAGATATTTTTTATAATGACAATACAGGAGGGATTTTTTTTTTCTCCTACACAGCATCAGGCAGTTATTTGTCTAGTGTAAAATTATTTGACTAGTTAAGCTGCTAAACACTTCCATAGGTCAGTGAAAAAGCCTATGGTCTGCAGTATGGAGTAATCCTACTTCTGGTAAAGTGCCATGGTCTATTTTGAGGGATTTGGGAGGTAAGTTGAGGCAGGAGTGAATCTTTTTGGATATCCATAGGCAGAGCAGGGATTCTCCTTTTTCTTTTTCCCAAATTCTTTTTAGGATAAAGGTATATTCTAGCATGTGAATTCATTGCAAAGTCAAAGTTCATTTAACATTATTATGTAGTAAATGAATAGCTTGTACAGTCTAGTGAATTGACATTACGTATCAGCTCCTGTTGTATCTGCCTGACTTGTGTGCGGCCATTGGCCTAAGTTCAGGGATGTCCTTGCTTTATAGCAAGTTACTGAAGGTCAATATTTTGAAAGGATTTCTTTTGTTTATTCTGTGATAAAATTCATGGATTCCAAACTCAGTGTTTTCTTCAACCTGCTGTACACTGTGTCCATTTAAAACAATGAATTGTGACTTTCCCTAACACAAGGATTATGTGCAGGGAGCTTTGTGGAATTTGCTAACCTGAAAGCTGAATTACTCTAAGTCTGAAGGATATACCTAATTTCCAAGAAAGAATGATCTGAAACCAACCTCATATTCAGGTAGAAGATGAAAACTGGAGAGCTGCATGTCCCAGTACCTTCTTTTGATGGCCAGAGTAGCTTTAGGTGCACTGATTTTATTATTTTAGCTTAGCTCAGGAGTATTTTTCTGAAATGAATCTCATTATTATTCCCTTACAGTACTTTGCTTGTGTCATGAAAAAGGACACAGAGCAAGCAAGCTGGTCTCCTTGCAGGTAAAATTAAACCTGAGGAGATGTACATCAGAAACTAGACAGTGTAATCTAGTAGCTGATGGGCTCTCAGGACAAGGTGGAAGGTGTTGGTCTCTGCAGTATGCTGATATGTTGCTGCCTAAAGATGATACCTATCCTAAAGTCTATAGCAAATCTGGATCAACATTTAATAGGAATACCTGCTTAAAACAGAAAATAGAACAAGGTAGAATGGTGCTCAGCCATATTGACAGACAAATAGAAGTTTTTAAACTACCACAAACTATACTGTCTGGTACTTAGCTTCTGTAAATGGAACATGACTGATGAAAGGAAATAACTGTGTATTGTGTAAGTATAACAGTATTGTCAGTTTACATTCAGTGTGTTTGCCACGCATTATAAAGAGCAATACTCTGGTTAGTGAATTATTGAGCTCTGATGCACAGAAACAAGAGCAACAAGACAAGTAGGAACATGCATGTTAACATGGTAACAGTATTTTACAATTATTTTTTTTGTTATCTAATGTGCACGTAATTAGAAGATAATGAGATATAAGCCATCCCATTTACTTATAACTTAAATGTGTTTATAGTTTAGGTTATGTGTAGAGCTTTATAACTCTACATATATTGCCAGTAAAGTGTGGATTTTTCAGTACTCTTATTGGGATGGAGATGTTCATGTTCACAGAATCACCAAGGTTGTAAAAGACCTTCAAGATCATCCAGTCCAACCATCCACCAATACCAATAGTTCTCACTAAGCCACATCCTTCAACACAACATCCAAACATTCCTTGAACACCTCCAGGGTCGTCGACTCCACCACCTCCCTGGGCAGCCCATTCCAGTGCCTGACCACTCTTTCAGAGAAGTAGTATTTCCTAACGTCCAGCCTGAATCTGCCCTGGTGCAGCTTGAAGCCATTCCCTCTGGTTCCATCACCAGTTACATGAGAGAAGAGGCCAACCCCCACCTCACTTACATCCTCCCTTCAGGTAGTTATAGAGAGCAATAAGGTCTCCCTGAGCCTCCTCTTGTTCAGACTGAACAATCCCAGCTCCTTCAGCCGTTCCTCATAAGGCCTGTGCTCCAGACCCCTCACCAGCTTTGTCGCCCTTCTTTGAACCCGCTCCAGGGCCTCAATGTCTTTCTTGCAGTGAGGAGCCCAAAACTGGACACAGTACTTGAGGTGCGGCCTCGAGTTCATAGGTTTTTTTGGCTTTTCAGTTTTATTTTACTCTTGTGTGCCTTATGGATAATCTAAGGTTGCCATACTTAAATATCTAGTGATTGTGAATTTGTCACAGTTTTTGTTGGAACATTCAGAAGTCATCTAGTATAATTCTGAACCTTAAAAAAGTTCAAATTACCATATTTTAGTTTCATATTAAAGATACATCACTGCTAAAAATATAAAGCAAGGCAAGTGAAGCAAATGTAAGGTCACAAATTACATAAGAAATGCAGTATTAAAGGGTGGAGAATACAAGTACAAGCAAGTGCATGAAGTTGAACAGATTGTTTTCTCACTTATTTGGGGCAACTGCGAACACTTCCAGATTATAGAATTTGACTCCTATTTAGGAATGTTTACTTGTAAATTAAATCAAATTTTGAGTTATTTAGCTAAAGTAGTTTGACTTAAATTTACAGTCCAGACCTCTTAACAGAAAATGTTTTTAAACTAGTCCAGATGAAAGCAGAGGGGTTACTGAGGAATTGTTACAAGTTTCAACTTAGTGGTAGAATAAATAAGTTAATAAATAAAATGCTTGTACAGGTGAATGTTTAACTGAAATAGTATTTATGTAGATGGTCTTAAAACACTGGAAAATCAGGCAAGAATGTGGGCAGAGCATTACTAGTTAAGGAAATTCTGTTCCGCCACTACAATGCTGAATTCCCAACTACAGTTTGACTTGAGGAAAGTTAACTTAAACTGTTAGTGAGGTTATCTTTTATGACATGATACACATTTGAAGTACTGTCTTGGGAACACATTAAGATTATAACAGGGGCCATGAAAATCCCATTTCTGCCTTGGGTTCCACTTAAGAAAAACATCTTGTGGGGATGGTTTTTTAATCACTATTTCAGTTTGTTTTGCTTAAACATTGTAATCAAAGATGAAGATGTAGCAGAGTCAGATTTCCCTGCCAAAAAGAATTAAAGTCTTGCAAGAGTGATGAGTTTTGCAAGAGCATTTAAATTATAGTTAGCAAGGTGTTAGCTACAATACTGTTTGACCTATCTGCAGTAGTGGCTAATATCTCTGCAGTATATTGTGAGACTTTATTTATCAGTCCTTCTCTGAGAAGCCCAGCCTTTTTGGTACAGAGGTGGGATCTTTCTCTGGTCCTTGATGAGTAAAAACAGGCATAGCGCAAACATGTTCACATACAAATTGTATTTATTTTTTGGATAGAAGCAGTTTAGCTATAATATACTCCTTATTAAGTGTTAAATGCAAGTATGAAATGGAGATGTTCCAGGGGTCTTAAAGATACCCTGGAGAAAAGTAAAATGACATATCATAAAAAGCTTGGTGCTGTTGAATACTGTTTTGTAAAAGGTTATTATAGTTTGTCCAACTTCACAGAATCACAGAATCATAGAATGGCCAGGGTTGGAAGGGACCTCAAGGATTATGAATCTCCAACCCCCCTGCCACATGCAGGGCCACCAACCTTCCCACCTAATGCTAGACCAGGCTGCCCAGGGCCCCATCCAACCTGCCCTTGAACACCTCCAGGGACAGGGCATCCACAACCTCTCTGGACAGCTGTTCCAGCACCTCACCACTCTCTCTGTAAAGAATTTCCCCTTCATCTTATATTAGTATGTTATGCTTTTAATTGCCATGCAGGCTTCTTGTCTTTGCCCTAAGTTAGTATGCTTACACAGTCAGTTGTTCTGCTTATTAAATACATCTAATAACATGTAGTCAATCACTGCCAGTACCAGTACCATTCTTTGTATTAGGAGAGAGAGTAAAACTAATGAGGTCGTATTTGGCTATTTTGTTCTTTTACATTATTATTTTCATCCAGTGCAGCTGTGCTGGGTCTGTGCTCCAGCAGAAGGGGAGAGTATGAAAGTGGTTATGCTAATAAACAAAAAACACAGTATTTCATTGTTTCATTCGGTAATGATTCATAGACTGTCCTTGTTACAATGAAGTATCATGGAAACTGAATACCTTTTTGTTTTTCTAAAGTAATTATTATGGAATAATTAGCTTTAAAAGATAGCTTCCTAATTCTGTGTCTATGCACATAAATAAAGGTAGCTTAATTCTGATACCTTGCAGGTATTGGAAAGATAAGGGAGAGGGAAATAACCTCATTCTCACTGAAGCATCTACAGTAGAAAATTATGTTTTCTCATGCATTTTGAAGGTTCGGTATGTGTACATGGATTTTCAGTCTGATTATTTTTAACTTACACACACTTCATAGAAAAGTCACTGTATAGAAAATGAGGCACAAATAACTTGAGTTTTACCTCTTGTTTCTGGAGTTTCCAAAGTATTTATAAGGAATGAGTGGGGACCATCAGAGATGGTGGAAAATGATGCTATTGTGGTTAATGTAATCTCTCTAGGCCTTACTTCAAACTCATGACGTAGTGGCACATGAAGTTTACAGTGATGAAGCGCTGAGAGTTACACCTCCTCCCACCTCTCCATACTTAAACGGAGATTCTCCAGAAAGCGCCAACGGCGACATGGATATGGAGAATGTAACGCGAGTTCGACTGGTGCAGTTCCAGAAGAACACAGATGAACCAATGGTATGGGGAGAACCTCAGTATTCTGCTTCACTCTGCACTGATAAAGATCGATGTTATATTGATTTCAGAAAAGTTTCTGCACTTCGCAGTTGGCAGTATAGTTGAAATAGTTCAGCACCACTGTGTATGTTTACTTCCCTATCTATATCCTTCCATTCAAGTGCTGCAGCAGCACCCCTGTAGCTGTTTCTGTTTAAAAACAAACTTGTAGTTATACCAGATTAGGCTCTACCATGTAAAACTGTGCACTTGAATACAGAATTACATTTTTAACAAATCAGAATCTTAGACAGTGATTTATTAAATTATTGCACCTTCGTCTTACAAATAGCATCTGTTTTCGTTGCTCATATTTAAGGGAGTGGCAAAGTTTATTACCTTACAATATGCATCCTGTCTTCAAGCTTTTTAAGAACTGTTAGGAACAGGTTAGTGACTGTTCTTATCCACTCAAGAGTCACGCTGCTGAATGTTTTATGTTAGCACTATAATACAATTCTTCTCCTAGGGAATCACTTTAAAAATGAATGAGCTGAACCATTGCATTGTGGCAAGAATTATGCACGGAGGAATGATTCACCGGCAAGGTAATTATGTGTCATAAATAGTTATTTAAATCATTTTGTTTTAATTGTGTAACACCATATATTCCTCATTTTGATCGCTACTATTCCATGGTATTATGGACTTCTGTCTACATGGAACCCATTAACTGCCTTTCTCTCCTTTTCTTTGTATATGTCAGCCCTTTATGTTTCACATAAGCTTTAACTAGGGAAATGTGATTATAGCTCAGTGGGAGATTGAAATGCTGCTGATTTCTCAAGCCATACTTACTTAATCATCTTTAGAAAAAATCCTTAGACTATTTACAATACTTTCCCTTGCAAAGATGGACAAACCTTGTTCTACTAAGAAATTAAACTTCTCCGTGTTGTATTTTCAAGCATTTCTTGATGATCTTTGTACTTTTGATATTGAGGCTCAAAAAAACAACAACAAAAAAGTGAAGCAAAAAAAATCCTTAGTTTAGGAAGGAAGTTGGCTTCTAGCTGTTCTTAGGTAGTAATGATCCTCTGCAAGGTGTTGTTTCATGTGACTGTTCCATAATGGGAGTAATAGAAACCTTTTAAAACCTGTCAAAAAATCCAGCTGTGCCCATTAGAACTCTGTTCACTTTTTTAAAATTACACAGTGTCTTTTACTTCTGAAACTTTGGGAAATTTAACCTATTTCATACGTGCTCCGTCTAACTGAGGTAGCTCTTCTGCACATAGGTTTAAGTGGAAATGAACCATATTTCAATGTTTCTGTAATATTCTCATGTTTTAGTGTTTCTAGTTTTGTTAGTGCTCTAGCTGCCTATTAGTTTTACCACATCATTTGACTGCCTGTATATAGAACATTTTTACTGAATAGAACAACGTAAATCATGATAGTGATCTTGAGTACAACATGTGTTTGAATCCTACTGAAAAGGTCTGTGGCTTTCATTTGTTTCTAATTTTATTGTTTCTTCTGCTTGCTATATGGAGAAGTGCCAGGCAGTAATAGCGATTACTAGATAACAGATCTGTGGAGAGTATTACAGGAGCTATATTATTCCAGGTCTAGCACTATTAAGCACAAATCACACAATTTCCAGTCACAAAATAGGAACTGCTGTGAAGTCTGCCTCCATCTGTATATCAGATATATGTAGCCCTGTCAATTATAGCTGTCCTTATTCAAAAGATGGGAAAGTTGTATTAGGAAGATAAGCTTGTAAAGATTCTATCGACTTTCACCTCCCAGGGAATTCAATTTGATGAAAGTGAAACACCAATTTCGGTTACTAAAAATTGTCTTTTAATTTACTTGTATTTTTAGGATAAATGAATTGTATCTCAGATCTCAGGCTTTTGATTATGTCTTGGTTTTCTCCATTGTTTCTGTACCTTGACTTACCTCAATTGTCCATTCAATTTTACCTGTGGTTTCTCATAAGACCCCTCATGCTCTGAATACTGTTTTCAGGGGCAGTATCTTAACTCCTACATTTTTTTCCTGCTGACTGGTTTGGGCTCATACATGTTAAAAAGTGAATACATTTTTAAAATACATTTAAGAAAAAATCTTAATATTGCATTAAAAATGTAGGATTTCCAAAGAAGAGAGACAACTTTATTGGCTGCCTGTTTAACCCCAATGGAAAAACAGCAGTTGTACACTGTCAGTGCTGCATTCTTGAAGTGACTTAATGTGAAATTCACCCAAGCAGAATTACACTGATGTGCCTGGCAAGGCTTATTGAATTCCAACAAAATGCAGGTGATGGCTTAGTGAAAACACAATGATTTGTTCACTGCCCTCCAAGCTCCAGTTTCCTTTTGACTACTAAATGTTTCTGATTAGGGACTCCCAGAATTTGTTCTGTCTTCTCCCTGATAGGATAGGATTTCTTATACTTCTCTGCAGAGCAAAAGTACATACTTCCTAAAACTGTCTTCATTTTGACTTACGAAGACAAAGACATTTAATCCAGAAATATGTCCATTCTATGTTACCACAAATGCATTATACATTTGGATAGTTTAGGTCCTGAGAAAACATAGCACAGACAGTAGAAAAGGTACTGAAATTAGATGCATAAGCATAGCTATCATGGGAACTACTAATTATATGGAATTATTAAAAAATGTCAAGTATACTCCTTTCTAACAAGAATATATTTTAGAAGTAAGATGTTTCTGCAAATACCGTGGAAGTTTTCCAGGAGAACTGCTAGAAAATCATGTAGGCTTGAACTACTCAAATCTAAAATTGTCATCCAAAAGAGCCTCCTACTTTGCTTCTAATCCTGAAGATAGTTTGGTGCTGCCTCACTGATTTATCTTTTGGGGTGTCTCTAAGAGCCTTGTGGCATGCCATTCCCATCTCATCTTCAGGAGGTCAGTTTGTGGCTTGCCTTAGCTGAGTGGATATTTGTTTCATCATCTGAGCTTGTAGGTAGTCATACCAGTCATTCACATTCAAGTTATGGTGAAGAGTATCTGCAGAAAATGCATTCTGTAACTGTAAATGTAAACTGCAAATGTAAATCAGAGATGTGAAAAACAGCCTGACTGATGAAATTAAGACAGTGTCCAGAAGCCAGACTACACTAAGCAATAGTTTGATAAAATACTGATTGAATGTCTCTGCTGGACTTTGGCAGCCAACTGTTTGCAGGGGAATTTCTATTCAATGTGTGAGTTTTTTCAGTGTACCTGTAAGGAAACTGATGTTTTCTTTCTATATACTATATAAGATGCCTGAGCTGGCATTTGACTGCAGTCTCCAGGACAGATTCTAATGCATCATTACCAGCATTCTTTTATGAATCTAGCAAAAAAAAATATATATATATAGTATATATAAACACTGTTTCATATTTATGCCTTCATATGAAGATCAGTACTGACTTACAGTTCTTAGTTTGTGTAAGTAATTGTGTTGATTGTGTGTTTTGTTAATTCTGCAGGTACATTACATGTAGGGGATGAAATCCGAGAAATAAACGGCATCAGTGTGGCAAATCAAACAGTAGAACAACTACAAAAAATGCTTGTAAGTGCCTGATATCTTTCCCCTGTTCTTTATAAAAGCATTTGTAATATTTTTACAAAACTTTGCAAAATTGTATTGCAACATCCCCTTTCTCTTCTATCCTTGATAGTCTACTTGTATGTGTAATGCAAAATCTTTCTACATTCTACCAACAGACCCCATCTTCTATTATGACGTAAGACTATTTGTGTTTCTACATTTATTGAAGTGACGTGCAGCTTTTTCAGAAACAGTGAATGTTTTCACTATTTAACATGCATAATTAGAAGAAAATGTCACTTTGGTAGCAAGTATTGTGTAGATCACAAGCATGTGTATACAAAGGAAGGAATGATATGGAAGAAGCCTACACATCTGTGAATTTCTCAACTTAAAATATGGCTGTATGTAGAGATTCAAAAACTGGTCAGGTGAACAATCTGATAATGCATGTTCATTCTTCGGACAGTGAGAGATTATCTAAACATTCACTTGTAAGTGTAATTACAAATTTGCCATAGCATTTCAGCTTCCCTGAATATTTCCTTTAGGAGAGCATACAACTGCTCTTAGATTAACTATAATGCTTTCCTATCAAATATTAGTGATTTGGAGATATTAGGCATCTTAGTCTTTAATGAAGTGCTTTTCTTTTTGCAGAGGGAAATGCGTGGAAGTATCACCTTTAAGATAGTGCCAAGTTATCGCACGCAATCCTCATCCTGTGAGGTAATGAATTTAATGAACCATCCTATTTCTTCCTCAGCCCTGTAACTAACTGCCTGCTGATGGCTGAATGTTACTGCTTTCTGGGAAATTGTTTCTGCCTGTCCTGTTAGATCACGCACACCAATTTTACAACAAAGATAACGGAACATGAGTAGGTCTCACCTACCTACTCAGCCTTGCCTTCATATTCATCTCATCAGCACCTTAAATAACTCTTTACAGCCTACTTAAATTTAAAAAAAAAAAAAAAAAAAAAGAGGGCATCCTCAACTGATGTACTTAGGAAGCCCCTTTAACAATTATATTTTAAACACATTATCCAGGAAGTCTATTAAAGTTCCTAAGCTGAGGACCTATCCTCCCTTTTCAAGCATGAAACATTATTTTGCTACTTTGGGCTGTTAAGGGTTAATTGAATAATCTGTTTCCGTATTACCCTGTTGAGGTAAATTTGTGATGGTTGTCTGTAACAGTTACATGTGGCTAAATATTATGTTTCCATGCAAAAATGGTATTTATCATTACAGAAGAAAAACAGATTTGGAGTTCAGTTCCTGTTGGACTAGAAACTTGGTGTTGTGGTTCTTGCACAGTAGCATTGTCAAATTCCCTCTTTCTTGCTCACAGAGTTATGCTCCAGTTTGCAAATGTAGGGAATTAAATTCTAGAAAATGACTGCTTGAGCAGTACTGTTCTAATTTAAGTATGTAGATGGCATATGCAGTGTGTAGATGATGCCAGTCTTTCTGTCCCACATGCTTAACTGCACAAAATTCCCAAATTAGAATTCCAGGAGTGAAAATACAAACCCTATTGAAGTCAAGCACCATAACCTAATTGAAGCTATGGTTTCACACTCATTGCTTTTGAGTCTCATAAGATGCTAGAACACACAGAAGCTATTGTGATTGTCAGAACAATCTGTTTGAAAAAAAAATATATACTGTTTTTGGGTTGTCTTCTGTGCTTTTAATGGAAGTCAACAAGAAAGAGAAGCTTTTAGAGACAGAAAGTCCAACAAATTTTCACCTGTCAGCTATAAATATGAAAACAAAAGTTTTTCATGAAACACAAAGGCTTTAAAAAAAAACTCAAATAGAAATTCTGGAGTGTGCTGATGCATTTATGTATTGAGTTCTGTGCTATAAGTAGTAGTTATAATAAAAGATAACCCTCTTCCTCATATTTTAACACAAAAACTGGTGACACTATGTATCTCCTTGGAACTATGATAATTTAGAGAAAATTAAATGCCACATACAACTTTAATACCATTAGGTGACATTTGAGTAACCATTTGTGGTCATTTCTTTTTCTTAGCTTTCTGTTATTAGGTTCTTCATGACTGTGTTTTTCACAGAAGACTCTTACCTTTCTTTGCTTTCTTTGAACAAAACACTAGAACTGGAAATGTGTGATCAAAGACAGAAGAAAAACAAACAAAAAAAAAACCCACAATGTATATTTATCACACTTCATGGCATTTTGCTTTCAATTAATCAGGTGCCTAAGTCTATTCCACTTGTTTGATCATATCTATAACTTTGACTGGTGTTCCAGCTGTTACAAGTATTCATAAAAAGACAGCATTTCAAATTATGCTATTAAATCATCTTTAGTCCTTTGGTACAGAGAGAATTTCTTTCAGAGAATTTTTCAGAATTGTGATTCAAATGAGGAATCAAATTATTTGCCACTGATACAGGCTTAAAATGGATGCTCAATTATATTCTTAGGACACTGAATACTTGCTTCTAGCACTCAAGCTTGTATGCACTCTAGCAAGATAAATTCAGAACTAGCTAAGCTATTTTTGGCTGTATTTCAAGTATTTCTAGAAATTTATGTTGGTTTTCTTTTTCTGCCCACCTTCATACACAGATGGTTGCTGATGTAATGCAGTTTTACTAGAAGAGGAATGTAAAACAGAATCAGTAATTGTTTTTGTTTTGTTGTTTTTTAAGGTAATCTTAATGATAATAACATCATTGGGATAAAAAAACACCTTGATAATCTTGAATAAACAGAATTAAATATTAGTACAATCAGACATAATTTGCCTATTTGCACTTATATAAAAGCTGTTTATATCCCTTTATAATCCAAAGATATATAAGTGTTAGTTTTGAGGGAACCTATTTCTTAAATGTTTCTTAAAATCCCACTTGCGATGTTTTTCTTCTTTTGTGAGCTTTTAAAAGAAATATTGCAGTGGTATTTTCTAAACATTATACCATTTTCCATATTTAGGGAAGTCTTGTCCATGTAGTTTGTAAAGTATTTCAGTGTCCCTAGGCAATTTTTAATATTTCAACTAACTGATTTCAAGTTATTGAGGAGTAAACTTTGCTTGAAAACATAGCATTTGTGAGTTTTCACCTTTAGAAAATCTTGATCCAATCATTCTACTGTGAGAACACCTGCTTAGTCATTGCTTTGGTACATGACTCAGATATCTAGATAACACAGTGGCCAGGATGTTGTTTTGTCCGCTTCCTCTACAAACTGATTTTCACATATCAACAAACTTCAGTAATAATTTAGAATGGTTGTGTATGCTGATTATACATTTCAGCTAGTACTTTATCTCACTGAGAAGCCTTTAGCTCTAGCTACATTTGAATTCTCACTTTGTACTGACGGAATGTCCTAACTTCTTATGTTGTTGGATATGTAAAAATAGTATGGGAAGTACTTTTTTTTTTTTTCTTAAGGAAAAGCTTTCCTTGCAAGCAACACCCTTTGTTTCTTGTGAAACACTTAAACTGTTTCATTACAAAGAAAAGCCTTCATATATATGAGATTTTTAAAATCCACTGCTAATCATAGATTTACGTACTTAGCCTTGGAATGTTGCCATTAGGGCTAAGATCATAAGACTTTTTGTGCTCTTAAACCTTTTTATAGTCTCAAACTTAGAGAAAAACTGCTTGAGTGAAACTGGAGTTGAAATGCATTTGGAGATTTTTTGAAAAGGATCTGGTGATGGTGTTATTAGTGAGGCTGTTCTTGTGCATGTACATGTACGTGTTCATGGAACAGCCTGACCAGAGAGGTGGTGAGTCTCCTTTACTGGAGATAACTCAAAACTCCCAATTTCCCGTGGAACCTGTTACAGGGAATCTGCTTTAGCAGGAGGATAGGACTAGAGGGTCTCAAGACATTTCTTCCAATCCTGCTGATTTTGTGAGTCTGTGTGTCTAATTTGATTGGGCCACATCTAGTAGATGTAATTGATTTTCTTCTGTAGGACCATGTCTCAGACATGTTGATTTGTCATTCAGAATCCATCCATTAGAACAAGGAGTTAGTGTGAAAGTAATTTTGCCATAATTCAGAAATGACTGCAGATGTTTTGTCTAAGACTTCAGCTGTGATGCATGAACTGAATAGGGACGATATTGAAATCTACCATTTTATTATTTAGCTTGTGGCTAGATAGGATTGGG
Organism: Phasianus colchicus; assembly: GCF_987193195.1. Taxonomy (NCBI): domain Eukaryota; kingdom Metazoa; phylum Chordata; class Aves; order Galliformes; family Phasianidae; genus Phasianus; species Phasianus colchicus. The sequence goes on from NC_143436.1 coordinate 113,642,484, forward strand.
AATTCTAGATGTTCAAGTAGTACTGAAATATTATATCATTTTCACACAACTCGGAATCATTTAATCTTCTGAGTGCTTTTCTGACTAGAGGATCAAGTCAGAAAAGATTCTGACTAGGAGAACTAGTGATTTGTCTAGTTCAGTGGAGGAACAAACTCAGAATCAGAGATGAAGTATTCCAGTCCAGGTCTAAGAAGTCCTGACTTTCTACAAGGATCTCCCTATCCATTGCTTTTACAGTTTTTCACTTAAATTTCGAGGTTTTTTGGAGAGAAAGTTTAGGTCCCTATGAAATTAGAAACCTAAGTGTGTTTGAAAAGGTGTCTGAATTAGCTAAATATTTTAAAATTATGCATATGCTTCTTGACAAGCTTGGTATAATTGCAGTTTCTTACGATTAGTACTGAAATCACTGATAGCACTGAAAATGTTTATTTTCCTCGATATATTTTGACAAGCATTTGCTTTGAATAGTGTTCTGTCTTCTGTTGAGAATTCTTGGAGGAATAAAAACAAAATATTCTCAAACCAAGAAATTTCCTTTAAAGGGAGAAGCCTTCAAGAGTGTCCAGAAATAGCGTTATTACTCTAAACATGTTTTTCTCTGAAAGACTTGGGTGCTTACATCACTTTCCAAACCTTTCCCAGCCAAACCATTACTGGACTAGTAGATGATAATGAACTAGTTTTAAAAATAAAGCAGCAACAATAACAACAAAAACAATAACAGACATATATTTCATCCTCTTTGAAAATGAGAGAAATTGGTAGAGCTAGAATTGCTGAGCAAGCAGAAGGTCTATTTATGAAAGAAGGAACTTGCTGCTTGTTTGCAAAGAAGTCTCTCTTAGCTGCTGTTTGATAATAAAGGTGGTACCAATATGCAATTCCTTAAAAAATTAATAATGGTTCTTTATGAACAAATATAATTTGTTATTGCAGTAATTAGTAGTTTATTTGGAACTTGTGCTGGAGTGATTTTTCTAAGTATAATTAGAACCAATTCCCTCCGGTTTATTATGTGTTGCAAACAACTTTTAGTGCCAAATGAGTTTTTTGTCCTTACATGTTTAGCAGAAGTACACAGACCTAAATGATTTTACAATTATATTACTTTCAGATAGTAAAGTATATGAAGTTTATGAAATCACATGCAGTGAGTCCAAAAAAAGTGCATGTTCTAGAGGAGTTTGTTATACATCAAGAATACAGACAGCAAAAGTAAAGTATTGCTTGCCATTTTAATTTTTTTGTCTGTATGCTTTAAAATAACTGAGTGCTATCACACAATCAGTAGAAGTTGGAGAATATATCAGTGGACCTTCACCTGATTAATGCTATTGCATAAATAGTTCAGCTCCAATTCTGTTTTTTAATCTGTTCACAAAAGGCACTCATATTGATAAAATGTGGCAGGGTAACTTTGTGTTCTTTGAAAACTGTTTCACCTCTTTTATCTACTATCCTTGGTGTTACACAAAGTTACCAGTCATTCCTCAGTTGACCCTTGATATGGAATATGATATTCCAAAGTTCCTCTGGGGCTAAAGGAGATTATAATTTTTGTCACAAAGTTTTAGTGAATTATTTGATTTTCTGAAGACGTAGCTAGTTAAACTCAATTGTCTGATGTTATGGAATTAAGGACTTCATGATCAAAATGACATGTGAAGAAGATTGCTCAGCAAGTCACTCTCTTGTCTCTGCAAGACCCAGTCAGAAAGTCCTGTCATTCCTTCTGTAGAATTTCTGCATCTGCTTACTCCTCATTGAAGTGTAGGATCACAGTGATAGTGTGAGTCAAGAAAGGTGGCTTTTTAAAATGATACAGTTTTGCAAAGTTTAATGTTTTTAAGCTCATAAGAATGTTGGAGGCAAAAAAAGAAAAAAAACTTAATATGCTGTAAAATGGATGGGAAGACAGGACTGTGTCCAACTTCCTGCTCCTGTGTTAGCAGCAGTGTCTTCAAGACACTATAGAGAGTTATATCTAAAGGAGTAGAAGGTGATCAACACTGACCTCCATGTAGCTTATAACTTCAGGTAATGGCCTTTAGCAAAAGCAACAATATGATTGATGGTCTTCAGCGTTGTCAGCCACAGAACATATAAGAGTGCCCTGATACTGAAAAGCTGCTGAGGCAGCATAAAAATAATTATTACATAAGACACGTGAAAACGTCAAACGTGAATCTCAAACTATGAACGAACTTCAGATTTACACAGTAGTGTGGAAAGTTTCATAGACAAAGCAGCTAAACAAATGGTTATAAGGCTGTGGATGTAACTGTTCTTTTAAAAATTTATCTGTGTTCCTGTGATAGTGTTGTGTTGTTAATGAACCTTGTGTCTTATTTCAGAGAGATTCCCCCTCTACATCCAGACAGTCCCCAGCTAATGGCCATAGCAGCACTAACAATTCTGTTTCGGTAAGATTTCCAGTTCCACACAGAGAGAGTGTGAAAGTTTTGTTGGTGCTCATCTGCCATTACTGTTATACTTATCATGTGGTCAGTGGAAAATTTTGTCCTTCTGATAGAACCGACGTTATTACTTATGTAACCCCCCATTTTCGTTTTCTGAGAGTTTTTTTTTTCCAACATATTCTTCTCATTAAAGGCCATACAGTGAGTTAAATGTTAATAACTGTAATGTGACACTTTGGTTAGTCTTAAGTCATAGTTAGCAATATCCTCAAAGCTAAGAAAAGGTTTCAAGTGGAAGTCTTATTTCCATCCCAAACTTCAGAAGCAGTGTTTGAAGAAAAAGTAACTGTGCAGTTGATACATCAAGACCTGTTAGACTCCATAAGCTTTGTGTTTTGAGCGACCTCTGGAACGTGTACTGGTTTCCGCTATCTGAGTTAATGAATTGGTGTGCCCTCTGCTGTTGTGGTACGTGCACATACTTTGTGAAAGACAAGCCTTGGCTGGATATGAAAAGCAAAAGGCTTTAAATTGCACTACGAACCAAGCTACTATCATCACATCTTTAACACAAAGTACTTCCTGTTTCATACATATCCAGGTAGAAAGGTGCTGTTATCTCCTGTTTTTCTGATGTATAGTAGTGTTGAAATTTGTGTTGTTTACCATTTGTCATTGTTCAGACCAATGTAGTAACTGTACCTGCAAGTTCCCTTAGTAAGAGTGCTGTCAATATCATAAGTCATGGAACTAGCTAAAAAAAAATTTAAAAATTGAGTAACTAGTCCTCTAATTATTAATAAAATTACAGCATTACACCTGAGAAATGATTTGCCACAAGGTAAAGTACTTATTGATTAATATAATGAGAAATAATTGTGTGGATAAAAAAAATTAAGAAATTTCTGTGAATTAAATAAAAATAAAACTACTAGTTATAATCTTACTCTTCGGTGCAATTTATTCTTAACCATAAAATTTATTTTAACCATTAATTTATTATAGTCATACTTTGTCTTTTAAAAACAAGATGAAATATTAAGTGGGAAAGGCATTCATATAAAGAGCCTCTTTCACTTGACAGTGCTTTTGTGTTGAAGATGCTGAATTGTATATTAAAAAGCACATTCTCTATCTGCTTAAACTATTTACCTGCTTTCTTCAGCTTGCTGCTAAACAGCCTGAGTTTGATTTTTCTTTAAGAAAAAGGTTTTTCTAAAAACGGGTCAATGCTTTATACTTTTGTCTGACTTACCACTTTACCGTAATGTAGTATGAATCACTAACAAATGGTGTTGTATGCTCTTAACAAGTAAAATGAAAATTTCTTTTCCTGGGTTGGCTTTATTCTGCAGGACTTGCCATCGACAACACAACCGAAAGGACGACAGGTGAATAGCTATCCTCCATGGGAATGTATAAATTTAGTTGCTAGTGAACATCCCTGCTTATCTTTTTCCCCTCATGTTCTGTATGTGCTGAACTAAAACATTTTAGCTTTGAAAATGTGTGTGGTTTTTTTTGTTTCATTTTTCTTTTTAACTAACTCATTTGTTTGTGGCTAATTCAAAAAAGCATTTTTTTCATGTGTCTGTATATGCAAGAGGTATAAACTCATTTTAAATTTAATATGATATGTTGCGTAGGCAAGATGTGACTTATGCAGATTTTCATCTTAGAAAAGGCTCAGTGTTGTGTTTTAACTGAAATGAAGGGCAAGTGCATAATAATCTAAAACACAAAGTTTCTATGTCTTGAGTTGATTTATTATTAAATATTAACATTAACAAAGCTTTTTCAAAGAGGACAGTTTGTATTAAGAGCTGGTAAGTCTGCAGATATTATATTTTCAGTCCTAAAGCGCAGATTCACAGACCAAAAAAAAGATCTTCCAACCAGAGGGTGTGGATTCAACCTCTTATTTATGTAATAGTTTTTATTGCAGTTCCATTCAGAAGAGTCAGTGGACCCCATAAGCTGTTGTCTTTGAGAATCTTTTTGTGCGTTTTTCTAGTTATGTTGTTTGGAATACTTATTGCAAGAATATATTTTCCACACTTCATTTCCTGTTATTAAAGCTTACAGCTATATAGTTCTTTCAGCTTTCAGTTGAAATGAAATTTCAGAAGACAACTTCGGGCCACCTGAATGTAGGGAAAGCTCCTTGGAGGACCTTTCAAGCCATTGTGTTAGGTTTTGTTTTTCCTCTCATTAGGTAATTTTCCCAGGAGAGGGGAGTTTATTCAAAACAATATCAGAATAATATTGTCCCTTATACTTGTACCATTCATAGTTACCCTTTTCTTCAAGTTTCTTTTCCCTCTGCACCAGTGTATTTCTCTGGTAGCCTGTCATTCCTGGTATAGCAAGGGCTGGGATAACAGATAAACCAGTATAAATAAGGAAGTGTGTGATGTTTTATGAGCAACTAGTCTTTAGATGGAGACTTAGTAGATAATGACCCAAACTGCAGCAGGAACTTGAAAAGCATGGAAAAGTTTTGACACAGTAAAAATGCTGGTCACTTTTCTAGACCTATATTAGATTAGGTTGAGGTAAAACAGGGAAATAGTTCAATACTGATAACTTCATAGAAAGCCGGTAACCAAGAGAACTTTGTTTTAAAATATCCATTTTTTTCTTGTGGAAAAAAAGAGCTTGGGTGCTGATCTGAAGTCACACGCTCAATACATAGTATGACAAAGGTCAGATTGGAAACATTAGAAGTGGAGTTTTGTTTTAATGTTCCCATCCATTGCTCTCTAAACAGATAAAAATTCAGGTACACTGAAATTTACAACTGGTCATCGTAAGTCGATGTATGTTGGGTAACAGATTAGGTTACTATATAAATTAACTTTTTTGAGTGCTGTGAGTAGTGCCATAGCTGCAGATTTCTGAGTAAAGATTTAAAAGTGCTGCAGTTTAAATGAAGGATATTACATTGCAGTATAAAACTGTTTTCTTTTAATCTGGTCAATTTTTAGTAAGAAAATCAGCAGTTGAGTATACATGACTGCCAGAGTCCCTGTAGGGTGATGTTTGTTTATGAACTCTAGAAATTATCCAATTATCTATTTTGGGCATCATGTTCTGATTTTAAGATCCTCATTAGACACATTAGGGCTATAATTTTTCAGTGATTGAAACCTCCCTAGCACACAAAGCAGGGATTTGTACATTATTTTAAAACATGAAGTCCAAATTCCTTCTGTTAATATTCCTTGGAGAATAACTCATTCCGGTCATTATTATTGTGACAGTACAGGAGAGATGTGGACTGTTGGAGCACATCAGAGGAGGGCCACAAAAATGACCCAAGGGATGGAACGGCTCTGCTACAAGGACAGGCTGAGAGAGCTGGGGCTGTTCAGTCTGGAGAAGAGAAGACTCCAAGGAGAACTGAGAGCAGCCTTTCCAGTATCTAAGGGTAGCTTTAAGAAGGAAGAGGACAGGCTCTTACACAGGGTCTGTGGTGATAGGACAAGGGGAAATGGTTTCAAAATAAAGAAGGGGGTTTAGATCGGATACAAGGAAGAAGTTTGTTTACAGTAAGGGTGGTGAGACACTGGCACAGGTTGCCCAGAGATGTGCTGGGTGCTCCGTCCCTGGAGACACACAGGGTCAGGCTGGATGGGGCTCTAAACAACCTATGTAGCCATAGGTGTCCCTGTTCATTGCAGGGGAGTTGGACTAGATGGCCTTTAAGGATCTCTTCAAACTCAAAAGACTCTACGATTCTGTGATTGATATGGGACTAGATTTTTACTGAAATCCTGTATGGAGAATTCCCAGATTCCACCCAAGTGACTAAATGCCATAGGCCCAACACTAGATTTCTATTTAATTTTTTAAAATGTGGTATTAATTTTTCAGTGTAAATTCTAATGATCAATAATGTAGCCTAGACCCTTTGTATTATCCAATAACATTTCTCATCATACACATTTTAAAATATACCTTGGAACTTCAGTTGGAAATCGAAACAGTTCAAATTATAAGCTGTTGGTTTTCAGTCTAAAATGATTTACAATAATTAATACTGAGTTGAAGGACCCTATCCATTTATTATAGATCTGCATAAAGTCTTCAGAAGCATACTTTCATTTTTGCTGTTTGAATTTTACAGTACATAGAAGACATGAGCTTGCAGAATAATATCATGTGTCTCCATTATTGGCTGTTTTTTTTTGCTTCATTTTCAACTATCACTTATGCTTTTACCCTTCTGTTTCTTCCTTTGCTTGTTGCAAACAGTGTATGTAGTGTACATGCACCCATTTTCACCTACTTCTCTTAATATTGTACCAGTAATAATATGGCAGCATCTTTTATAAACTCTCCTTTGTAGATATATGTAAGAGCACAGTTTGAATATGATCCAGCAAAGGATGACCTCATTCCTTGCAAAGAAGCTGGCATCAGATTCCGAGTTGGTGATATTATCCAAATCATTAGCAAAGACGATCACAACTGGTGGCAGGGTAAACTGGAGAACTCCAAAAATGGTACTGCAGGTCTTATTCCTTCTCCCGAACTTCAAGAATGGTATGACTTGTATTTTCTATTAAAAAGAGTTTAGTTTTGCTTGTATTTTTGTCCTTCATGTTTGTCATTGTTGTACAGCTAATTTTGGTGTAATCTTTCCTTTAAAAAAAAAAAGTCTATATTGCTTCTGTTCCTGTGGCTTTGATTTTTTTTTTTTTCCTCACATCTGCATAATGGTAAGAGTTGCATGTAATATCGTATGTTTACACCTGTTTTATAAACATTACTTGCGCTTTCTGGTGCACTTTGGGAAACTAGAACTGAAGACTGAATACAAATCATTTATATAAGCCATCAGATCTGTTCAGATCTGTTTCCCCTTCAGATTCTGAACACTTCTCACTGGTACTGCTTAAGTGCAAGTGGTGCTGGAATGAGGTAGTAGCTAACTGTCAAGCATTAAAGGAGTTGGAGGTTTTTCTCCCCTTTTCCTTTTTCAGGTGAAAGCCAAATAGAAGAAAGAAATCACAGTGTAGAAACATAGGAAGAACAGATTAAATGAACAGCAGTGGCACCCATTTCCACAAAAACAGTGCAGAGCACTTAAACAACCTCTTGCAGAACCTATTTAGCAAATGTTTTAAATTTATCAGCACAAGCTCTGGCAAGTAAGTCTTGGAGCATGAATGTTAGGACCGTAACTTAGGGAAATTTATTGGTGTGGAAAATCTACCTCAAAATGTTTCACACAAGATCTGCTGTGTAAAGAATTAGTGTGCTCTAAAGGGTTTAACAGCACCTGTATCACCTCTGCTGTCTAAGGGAAATTCTGCTACAATAAAAACAGAGGCAGGTAGCCATTTCATTGCATCTTTTGCAAGCCCTAACATATGGGAGAGACTGATATACACTGGAATAGAAATATATGCAGTACTTCATCCTAAAGGTCAACCTCAAGACATTTCCTCAACACATTTGCGTTGAGCTTTAGAATACAGCACCCCTTCTGGACTTTGCTCTTTCAGTCTGGTCTACTGCACTGGTCTACAGTCATTTTAGTAGCTACCGTTCCTCCCATGCTCCAGTGAAAGTGACCTTTTATGATCAACCATTAAGAATATTATTTATATTAAAATATATCAGCATATAAGTGCATTTAAGTCATTAAAAAAAAAAGTTTGGAAAAGTCTTACTGTGCTCTTGTGCTATTAAACAGCCTTATTTTTCTAATTCATCATGCATGACATTTTTAAAATATAGTTATTACAACTTTTTTTTTTTTTTTCACTCCGTATGCCAGGCGGGTTGCTTGTATTGCCATGGAGAAGACCAAACAGGAACAACAGGCCAGCTGTACGTGGTTTGGAAAGAAAAAAAAGCAGTACAAAGATAAATATTTGGCAAAGCACAATGCAGGTAGGAAAAAAAAAGCAAGTATATTTATAAAGAGGTTAAAATCTTTACAATCTAAACCTTGCCATTAAGTGTTCAGCTGGCACTATTAACCTAATCAGTGACTTGCAAAAATGGAAATTAAATTTTAATTATGCCAACAACATTCTGTTTGTACTTTGCTGTTTAAACTATATAGCTGAGGCAGTTAGAAGCAGGCTGAAGCAGTTAGAAGTGTGCTGCAAGAAAACAAATGCATCATCATATATCCTACAATGATTTTACAGTTGTTTTTTTTGTTGTTGTTTTTATGTTTAAACAAGTACTAGAAACCAACAGGACATGAATTTTACAATCAGATACACTACTGTGTACTACAGAACACTTTTCACTAGCATTCTTGTTGGTGTGTGTTTGTAGTTATAGATTATGTATGTGAAAACATTGTGAAAGGACATTTTTCTTGAACTCCTACAGCTGCAAGCATAAGAGTCATTGTGTAGTCAGGCTGTTATTTTACAGCTAACAAATCTGACCAACTGGAAGTCTTGCAGTGATTTCTGCCTGAATCCTGATTTTTGAATTTCTGTCTAAACTGCTGAAAAATTGAGTTATTGTGAAAGAGATAGAAATCTGTATTTTTGCTTTTTTCTTTATCTGTACAATCTGTGTGTAGAATCAGAACTCATAATATTTCTGTACTACAGAACTTACATTAAGAGTTACTTGAAAATAAAATGTATGAAAGTCAAAGATCAATAATTATCATGTATACTCTTAATTCACGGTCACATTTAAGATATTCACATTCAAATATAAAATTACCTGAAACCTGTTTTGCATTGTCTCTAAATATTTAATTAATGATGGAAATAGAGATTGAAAGCTTAACTGGTTTACTTTCTTTTGCTGGCTTCCCATCGTGGTTGTTTTAATGTTTCCGCTTCACTGAGTAACACTAAACCATGTTTTACTAATCATGACCTTATTAGAAACTGTTGCGAATGAACTGGATTTTATCACTTACACTCTTTGACAGTGCTCACTTTAAATTCTTACCACTTGCTCCCATCATACATTTCCACAGCATGCTACTCCCTTCAGTTGTGCCAGTATAACTTTGCATGGTCTTGCTGTTAACTGGACTAGCTGAAGAACAACCTAACAAAAAACACTTTTTCTTTAGAACGGACAAGTTTCATAGTACAATTCACAAATGCAACGGTGTAGTTAATAATGTCAGTGTGACTACACATGGCTTGCTGCAAAGGGATGAGTATGTCCAATACATTGAGCTAATTTTGTTCCTGAAGGCTTCGTATCAATTAAATCCTCATCAAAGGAGGGTAATATACAGACATCACTATTTTGATGAGAGGGGGGCATTTTGGGGAAGGTTGACAAACATTTGATTGCATGATTTGATGGCCTTAGTGCTTGCCCATGGTAGTGCTTTTGGAAACTTTGCAGAGTTTGCCAAAAATTAGAAACGTTAAATTTGAAGAGGTCATAATTATTTAGAAACGTTCTTGCCCTTCCTCCTGAAAAGTCAAAAAGTTAATCAAACTGGGATTAATATTTCAGTTAGCAACTTTTATTGGTCGTTGTATCCTTCAGGTACTAAAATTGATGCCAATAACACTCCAGGGATTTAAAAAGTATGTAAATTTTAAGATGAACTTAATACTGAATTTACCTTCTCTAAAATATCACAGATGGTATTGTTAGCGAGAAATATTGCAACATTACTTTTTGCAGATTTTATGTGTGTGTTTCAGAATTAAAAACATATGTTCAGAAAGTATATTCTCCTTCATAAGAAAAATAAGTCATCCAATTTTTCTTTCCTCCATACTTGATAATAGAACAGCATGTCCTTCAAGAGATATCTTCTTGATCATACTTCTTATCATGTAAAATCTGTTTGGAACCAAGAGCTACAGAAAAAAAAAAATCATTTTAAGATTCATTAGCATTTCTATAAACGCTCCAGAGATTATCTCTAGGGATATACTGCAGTGATATTTACATTTTTAAAAAATTTTTCTGAAATGATATTGCAGGACTTCATAAAAGAACACTCTTCAGAACATACTAGAACTATGCGTCATATTATGCATAATGTAGAAAATTGCCAAGCTTTTATAAAATATGTTTATCATTTCTTAATGTGATTTATTTGCCTTGTGTTTAGACTACTGCATGGTAAAGTTTATTTTGTGCATATACTTTTTATTTTACTAATATATTACAAGCCATATCTCAATGACCCCTGTACATTTTTCATGCTGTCTTACTCCCAATGGCCTCTGTGCATGTAAGTAACCTGTCAAGTGACAATGCCTCTTTATTTGCTTCTTACTGTTTCCTTTCAAGAACTCCTTTTTTTTATTAGCTAGTAACACAGGAGCATTAAAAGTTCAGTCTTTAAATGTATCCCGTATTCCTTGTTTCTTGTGTATATTTTAAAAATATTCATTTTCTTTTGTGCTTGAAAACCCTACAATCATTAGGTAACTCCATGTAGACTGAGACGTATCTTCTTCATGCTACTAATTTTGTGATGAAGGCATTAATACGTACCATTTCTGTTGTTTGCTCCTGTTGTCTGTATCTAACATAACATGGTTTTGTTCAAGAAGAAAATAAAGGATTGACCTTTTTTAATGGGAGAAGACAACTTTCCCAGTAGATAGTTAGAATGGTAGAACTGTTTAGCATGTTGTAGATCTTTGTATCTTTCTGATATGAAATGAATTTAGTTAATTTAGACAGTGCAAAGTTGCAGAAATGAAGCATTCCATATTTGTAGTTTGTGGAAAGGAAGAAAAATATGACTAACTTCTTGCTTGTTTTATCTTGTAATATTTGGGGAAAGGTTGAAAGAGGTTTTTCTTCATCATGAAGTGCAAAATGCTTCAAAGGAACATAGGAAGTTTTCAAATGCGTATCTTTTCAAGTCCTTAAAGAGTCAAGTATCTCAATTGACTGATTTGTAGTTTGACTAAATTAAAGTAATTGTACTTTTTTTCTGGGGTAGAAGCAGTGCCATTGGATTTAACATCTGCCCTATAAAAAGAAATATATTAAGTAAACCCTTTGTTGCTTTGACTTTAGTACAAAACATGTGCTTTCTGGTAGGCTCTACAGTCAGAATGTCTCCAGACCACTGAAGTTGGTGACAACTGGAGAAAGCAAAAACAATCTCCTTCCCCTGTCTACTTACCATAGGGGTTTTGGACCATGAGAAGCAAGAGAAAAATGAGGAATATATCCAGATTTTTGGATATGTAAAAAAAGACGGACAGGTTGTAGTTCAAGTGAATACACCACCTTGGGACTTGGAAAAACTCAAAAATGTCATACTTAAGATGCAGTCTCTCCCTTCTATTTACAATGCACACAAGTACAGACTCTTGCAAGTTACTCTGTTCCTAACTGCTGATTGCTCTAATCTTTAAAAATGTGGTCAACTGCCTCCTGGCTTTTTTTTTTTTTTTTTTTTTTTAATCAATATTCTGCAAAAACAAGCACAGATCTTGCTGGGCAGAGTAAGAAGTTGTTTTTATGAACAAAACTTGATTTGTCAATCATTACTTATCTTGGCAATTCACAATAGATTGATAGGCGTGATGGAATTAATTCACTGCAGTTGAAATCATTTCTGAAATAATACTTTTACAATTTTTCCCTAAATATGGTGGAGGTTCTTTTATGTAATGTCATCACTTTTTGTTCTATCCAAAGTTTTAAAAGCATGTCAATTTAACTAGCACGTGTGTTGAAAGAGAACTCTAATTACAGTTAATGTGGTAGTTGCTTTGAAGAAGAAATATCACAAAGAATTAACACTCAAAAATCACAATTACTCAAAGATCTTGTTAAACATGAATATGAAAGTATTCTTATTGTCAGTGTAAATAGATGTTCTCATACTGTATTCGTGTTGGTCACTGTCTACAGATTTTCTTTAGCATTGCTACTTCTTAGGAATGCAAATGTGAATAGCATGCCATTTTAGCTGATTTTTGTGGTCTGCTGAATACTGCATGAAAGGACATGCAAATTTTCCTGAGCATTTCAGTAGCTGTGTTATTGCTTTTTAACAGTTTTCTTAATGGACACTTTTCTTGAAATTACATAATGAAATGGTTTTATTTTCCGTAACATATTGCTTTGTATTGTGAATCTAACACTTGCTAAAATGACAGTTTGTAGCATAATTAATTATCATCCTTAATATGCCTTTTTTTCTTATCCCTCTGGGGGTTTCTTTTGTGTTTTAGTGTTTGATCAATTAGATCTCGTCACATATGAAGAAGTAGTAAAACTGCCAGCATTCAAAAGGAAAACACTAGTCTTACTAGGTAATTCTGAGTTATTATTCTGAATATAACAGCATATTTTTTAACCCCTTGTGGTGGAAAACTAATAAATGATTTTTTTGTGTTGTGGATTAGGTGCACATGGTGTTGGAAGACGACACATAAAAAACACACTCATCACAAAACATCCGGACAGATTTGCTTACCCCATTCCTCGTAAGTAGCAATGTTCAGTGTAGTGCAAAATTGTATGTAGTGTCCTTGACAGCAGTCCCATTATAGTACTACACATCTCCAGTTTTACTGAGATTAATCTTTTGTTAAGGAAGAGTGAATTGTGAAAGGGCTGGGAGTATTTCTTGCTTTGTTTCTTCAGAGAAGAGATGTAGTGAGTAACACTATTTCTGCACTGAATGTTTCTTAGTATTCACAAAATTTATTAAGAAGGAAGACAAAAACATTGTTCATTTTCCTGTGTTAGTTTCACATTTACAGTTGAGTTAAGAATGAAACAGCCATGAGGCTAAAAAATTTGTTTAATTCCCATGAGAAGAAAAATCTACTAGATTTAGAGGAAAACTTTAAGGTGTACCTTGTCTAAGTGTCTTAATATTAAAATAACTCTCAAATTCCCAGAGATGACAATAAGAAAAAGAAAATGCAATTAACTTCACAGCTCACCAAATGGGTTGTTACCAAGAGCACAGGGGCATTTTTCCTTCACGGAAGTCTCAGCCAGTTCCATAGCAGGAACTGTATATTCTACTACATTATTTGTTGGAGATGCAGCCTTTTCCCTCAAGCTTAGGCATTCTAAAACATGCTCATCTATGGTTGTTTTTTTTTTTAGATTAGCTAAATCTGCTCACTCTTGTTTGAGGCTGACTTCAGAAACTATAGGAAAACAGGAAATGTGTATTCCATTACAAAGATCTGAAGCAAAAAGTAATAAATGTTTTAAATGTACCTTTCACCCAGGTTCTCTCAAGTACTATGTGTATTGTTCTGGGGAGGCAGAAGCTGAAATATTTACTTTGTGTTCAAATTCATTTATAAAACGGGCTCATATATGCTATGAAGACCATACCTTGGATTGCCTGCATTAGGTTCCTACCCTGTGGAAGCATTTAAATTGTTTCACTGATTATATAAGAAAACTGAAGAGACTAGCTGGAAATCAGAGTGCAGTCCAGAGTGCTTAAGCATCATTCTAATGTTTTGATAACTGTTTTAGACATCATTTAACCTTCAGCCCCACTTCAGAAGAGCAGTGGTTTGTGTTAGCTCCTGTGTCATACCTGATCGGACTGCATGGATGCATCAGATTTAAGGCACATTTAGGATATTTAACATAGTACTTTATGTTCGTGTTTAGGGACCTAAATTAATCCCTTATTTTAGCTATCTGAAATAAATCATGTAAAATACGTCACACACTTTAATTATGATGGGGACCTCACCTGTGTTTCAGCTGACTGGGTAATTGAATTCATTCTCTTCAGCTCTCGGGGACAGATTCTTACGGCATTTTCTTCAATCTTTTGAAAAACCGTGGTAAGAGTAGGTAACTCCTGAGGTGGGCTGTATGTTGTATGTAGTATTTAGCAGCATGCATTATGGAAAAATGACCTAGCTACTGAAAACTTGATCTTAAAGGTCAAAAAGACATGTCACACTGATGGTTTAAGGATTAGTAGGACATATGCCACTTACTATGTAGGTTTGAAGAAGCAGTATATTTGAAAAGTAAGTCATTGTTAGCTAGGTTTTATCTGTCTTGACCACAAACAGCTAGGCCTTCATGGACTTTTTATACTTTCACACTCTGAAGGAAACCACATAAGAATACAAGTGTTAAAAAAAAAAGTTTTAACAAATGTAGACGATTAAACAGTTCTAGTAGACCTGTGACAGCAGTGAGTAGAATAGTGATATTAAAGGTTTTATGTAGTTCATTGTTCTTGAATTCCTTAAAATAAAAACTGATCTATAGTACTGATTTTCAACTTCAGAAAAAACTACCAGTACTGGTAGCAAAATACATTACTAAGTAATCCTCAAAATAGTAATAGACATATTTAAAAATGGAAAATGAGTTCAATCTTTTTAATACTTGGAAATTATGATAAGATTGGATCATCTGAGATCAGATTGCAAAGAAATGTGGTGTTTCATGTGTAGTATTACCAACATAAACATGAGTGGAAAACTGAAAGTAAATCAGTTTGTCAGAGAATATTAAGAGTAGAGATAAGTAAATGTAAGTGTGCCTGTGGGGAAAAGAGAAGCAGATGGCCTACAGAGTCACAGAATGGTTGAGGTCCCTATATGTTGACGTCATGTGTTCCAACCCCTGCTCCAGCAGGGACACCCAGAGCAGGGTGCCCAGGCCCACACCCAGACAGATCTCCAAGGAAGAGGCTCCACACTTGTATTCCATGTCCATGCCTCTCTTGTCCTGGAGAAGCCCAGAGCCGGACTCAGCACTCATGTGGCCCCACCAGTGCTCAGTTATAGGAGAGGGTTCACCTCCTTGTACTTGCTGTCAATATTTTGCCTAATGCAATCCAGGATACTGTTAGACTTTTTAGCAGCAGGAGCAGATCAATGGTTCATGTTCAACTTTTTCCAGCCTTTTGAGATCCCTCTGGATGGCAGCATGACTGACTGTCCTATCACCCACTCCTCCTGATTTTGTGTAATCTCTCACTTGGTGAAGGTGCACTCTGCCCCATCATGCAGATCATTAAAGAAACAGGATTGGACCTAGTATTGCTTCTGGGGTAAAAAAAAGGGCCCTACAGCCTAGGGGATCTTAAGGGAATGGTTTAGAAACTAGAAGAGCAGTGAGATCAGGCCTATTAACCAAGGATGGAGAACAAACTATAGAAGAATAGTCTTGAAAGCAACTAATAGAATCTTACCATCTTCACCGAATAGAGGTTAATTATAACCTTTTGTTCTTCCTTTCTTTTTTTTTCTGTTTTCCACATCCCTTAGTCACCTGCTTTGCCCAACACATCCCTCAGCCTTCCACTTTTCCTAGACCTTATTACTCTGACTCCCCTCAGCTCACACTTCATTGTTCTACATACGAATTAGCAGGCTGTATCATTCAGTGAATAAATATTGATAAATCAATCGATATGCCATGTAAGCCTAGTACTGCTTTTGTGTTAAAAATATATTTTATTTTCAGACACAACCCGACCTCCAAAGAAAGATGAAGAAAATGGAAAAAATTACTACTTTGTATCACATGACCAAATGATGCAGGATATATCAAACAATGAATATTTGGAATATGGCAGCCATGAGGATGCAATGTATGGGACAAAACTGGAAACAATACGGAAGATCCATGAGCAGGGACTAATTGCAATACTTGATGTAGAACCTCAGGTAACTTATTATAAGTAGATGAAAATGGGACTTACCACAAATCCTTCAGTATTATTTTATTGAGATGTATTTATTTTCATCAGTGATTGTATACTGCATAAGACTAGATATGACCAGATCAGTGTCATTATTTTAGAAACTCCTTTCTGTGTTACAGTATTATACTTTTCAAAAGAGAGAAGGACAGAAAATCAGGCTGTCAAGAAACAAAAATCTGTTCATTCGTTATATAAAATCTTCAGTGAAAAATTCTGGTATATTTCCTTTGCAGCATCTGTGTAATTGTGACTTTTAATTCACAGTGATGTACTTGTATGTTTTGTTAAGTGGAACTACATGAATATGGACAGAAGTGATGTCTATATTATACATGCCCGTCAAAGGGAATAGGATGAAAGAAATTAAAACTGTGACCAGTGTTAACTATTTATTTTTGCTTGCTACTTTTTTCTTTGATTCAAAAATTCATGTAAGAACAGAAACAACTGAATTATTTAGCACAGTTCATATAGTGTGCTGATGTAGTACCATTCTGAAAAATAAAATCCTGCATTGAACAGTTTTTGGAGAAAACATTTATCGCTAGCTTAAATGGAGCATCTGTTAAAAGTGAGATCTCTTGATAAACCTTTTCAACTTGGATTGTTCAGAAGCAGTACATACCTCAGAAGCCATTTTAATCATGATTAGAATTTGTAGAATAGTATTTACATTTGGTGACATCCCAACTAATTCACATTTGATAACAGCTGCTTTTCCTGCACTTCTGCCAACAAAGGACAAGGCTCTTTCTTTACCAGCTTCCTCATGCATCTGTCTCAGCTCCTTTATGCCAACATGTCCATTGATAATAGATTAATAATAATGATTAATAACTGGCAATCTGAACACCACTTGCCTGTTTTCCTTTGGTATTCCTAGTTATATGAGTTTCCATGACATTCATATGTGGGGTTTGTCTCTTTTGTTTTGAGGAGCTTAATGGACATACTGAAAGTAATGCCTCCTATTTATTTCTGTGGGCAATCCAACAGATACAAAGAGCAAAATAACACTATTTGATGGAGCAAATTCTCAGCTACAGAACACTTTTCTTTTTTCAACATAGTCACCAGCATTAGCTCTGCATTTTCACCATTGATGAACAAAAGCCTCCATGCTGCATTTATAAAAATCTGCATGGTCGTCTGGAACATGGCTTGTCTTTCTTATCATCGTTATCACTGCTGAAATGCACCACTCACCACTTCACTGTGCTCAGAACCACCATTTGGTATCCATAAATGTCCAGCAAGCATCAATGAGTGCCTCTGGGTTTTGTCAGACCATCCCTCTGCTGCCATCTATCTCACAGCAACAAAATGTAACAGAATATTGCTGAGAAGGTTCAGCCACTACTGCCATCCCACCAAAATCTGCTTCTGATGTTGTGAGCCAAAATAATAAAATAGGAGACATTGCTTTCATATGTCCTCATTGAAACCTCAATGGGTTTCAAGCACCAGAGATTAAAACCTCATTAGGCTGGGAAAAAGGAAGGATTGCTTTTTAAAAAGAAAGCTGATGACCTTTAGTGTTCTCACTTTATTGTCCACTTATTTGAGTTGAGCTAGAGTATATTTAGTTGCTATTCTACGCTTCAGTCTATAGCTTGAAGCAAAGTTACAACTAAGCCAATGTTTTGATAAGAACATTTATTTTTTGCATAGTTCAGGTGCACAGCACAGTGTTTACTGCGTTAATGCTACGCTCACTACCTCTCTTAACTTTTTAAAGACCTCTCATATTTTCATTTGCTTCAGAAAATAAGATAGATAAATAAATAAATATTGAATACAGCTTGCTTTTCTTCCCTTACTTATGGCATCACTTTCTTTTTTCTTTTTTTTTTTTTTTCAAACATAGTGTTAACCGTTTAACTTTTAAATGTAAACAGAATTCTGCACTCTTCCAGACTATCAGAAGAAGGGAACCCTCTCTGAACTTGCAGAAGCTTTCACTGTCTTGAAATTTACTTTAATTATAAATGTATTGTTTGAGTACCAAAAAATTTAAAATAACGCAAGAAGTTAAAGGTTGTGACTCCAGATCAGTGAAAAACAAATAATTGCTGATATAAGTCATGATTTTCTATCGTCTACTTATGTGACTATTTTGACCTTGACTGTTGGGGTATTCTTCTCAAGATTTTTTTTTTCTTTTACCCTAGGCATTGAAGGTCCTGAGAACTGCAGAGTTTGCTCCTTTTGTTGTTTTTATTGCTGCACCTACGATTACCCCAGGCATTAATGAGGTATGGCATCTTACAAATTAATGTCGTATCAGAGACAAAATTTAGGATGGAATTCAAAGATGCAGATATGAGTTTCTTTGTCTGTTGCTAGAGAGATAGAAGGACAGCTGAAGTGCAGCATTATTAAGTCAGTTGAGATATATTCATTCTTTAACAACTGATATTTCTAATTCAGAACATGAATTTCAAGGTAAAGGACCCACATGACATTTTCTAAATATATATATTCTTTTCTTTATTCCCTGCTCTACCTCAAAGCTTCATTTCCAAATCCTTGACAAATCATTAGCACACATATTACTCAGTTAACAAAAGTTACTCAATTCTGAGTTGCAGTGCTAGCACTGCACTACAGTTGGCATGAACTACAGAATGGATTTGCAGTGTCATCCTACCTTTATCTTGTAGTATTTTTTTCTGACCAGCAAATATATATCAGAAATAAGCTTCTTAATTTCAAAAATTGTTCTCTTAAGAATTGAACATAAGCTTTTACCAAAGGGTTACTTGCTTGTGGAGTAATGTTAAGTATTTGTGCAAGTACACATCCTGAACTTCCTACTTAGTTTATGTGGAGTTTCACAGCTGCTACTGATTGCAAAGAGGTTATAATGCAATTCTGCTTTTAGTTCACAACAGGACAAGCAATATTTGTACAAATTCTTGATCTGCTCAGCCATTTTAAACTTCATTACTGGGGTATTTAATTAATTGGATTTAAGCATGAATCTGTTCCAAACCTCCTAGATGTTCCTTTATCACACAGAAGTAAAGTCAGAAGCTCTGTCTTTAACAGCTGTTTCCATAGAAATGTAATTACAGTATCACAAATACTAAACTACAGCAAAACTACAGCATCACTCTAGAGGCTTGCATGAAATAGGGAACAAGTCAAAAATATTTAAATGCAAATAATCATCCTGCAGGGTAAGTGGAGAGCGATAAACACTGGCCTTAAGCTGCAGTTTTACTGGCAGCTGAGGCATTCTCCTAGTTCACTGTTGCTGAAGGGAGTGGTTCTCTCTAGTTTGTTTCTGGACTGGTACTGCCCATCTGCATTGGCCACAGCACATATCAGATCCTTTATTGAGCTACTGTTCACTGCTCTAAATAGGGATTTTGTCAATTTGCAGGCAGCTCAAAAAGGCTCTGACAATCACCAATGCCAGAACAAACGGTGAAAGCATGTAGCCAAGAAAAGAGATGAGAGGGGGAATAAGGATCTTCTCACTTCCACAGCAGTGAAATATATCATATAATGTCTTGTTACATTACCTGATGAATGTCACAACTGTATAAACTGTCTCAGGACATGACAATTAACAATACTAGTGAAGTGACAGTTTGTCTAACTGCTAATGTTGGCATATGCTATAGATCAATATATGATTTTGCAAGAACACTACAAATTTGTATTCCACACAGAATGCCTTTGTGGAGGCAAAGGGCATAGCATCACTTTAAAAATCTAAATATTCTTAGGATGTGTATGTAAATCATTGCACTAAAGTAGTAAGTAGCTGTAGAATTTTGTAATTACCTTATTCTGTTACTCTGTATTTGGTCTATATATGGTCTTTTGCTGCCTCAATCACTTGCCAGCACTATTTATCTTTTAGTCTTCTAACTGTAGGATACAATACAGAGAGATTCGAGGCAATATGTCAAAGAAAATGTTCTTCATGACGTACTGGGAAGAGGATAGAAACGTACTGTTTATAGTAGTGGTGGGGAAATATATTTCTTTGCCTTGGACACATTAATAGAAGTAAGATACTGCATTCTAAATATTTGCATTCATGCCCTAAGAAGTGTGACTTTTTTTTAAGTTCTTGTGCCTGAAGTCACTGTGCACACAGAGATCCTCAGGCATATGAACTGCTGGACTGGGGCCACATTTCAATAGCATCCTAATTTATGAATTAGTTAAACTTAAGGAAAGGGAGGGGGGCAGGAAATGGTAGTAGCAAGAGACTTTACCAAAATATAGTGTCCTATTTTCCAAGATTTTCTCTGCTGCATGAAGAGAGAGATGCAAGTTCTGTCTGCGTATTAACAGCTGTGTGGCAGCAAACAAGATTTCTGAGTGTGTTTTGTATTTCCCATTCATTCTTACTTTTGGAAAGTTTCATGTGCATATTGAGTATCCCTTTCTGCTTATCCTCTTATCCTGCTTTGTTTATTTTACATACATCTTTTAAGAACACTTCTGTAAATGACTGTCCTTTTTTCCCCTTATGCTTTCTTGAATTTCATCTTTGCTTTTTTTTTTTTTTTTTTTCCATTTTCCTGCACTCGTACTAATTGTACATAGCTGCCAAAATGGTGCAGAAAATTGCCTGTAAGTACCAGCTAGGGGCTGACAAGGTAGTTTCGGTTATTTTAGTAGTTTTAGAATGTAGATTTGCTCGTTCACGTTCAACATTACTTTTTGCCATTGGGATAAAAATTTAATACAATAAAGGCTTTAGATACCCGTGCTGTAATAGCTGTAGTAAGAATTATTTGCTAAGAAGAAATGAGAAAGTAAAGTTTCTACTATTAGAGCTGTATATCTGAACATCATGGTAAAAAATCAAAGCAGAGACCTGGTCTTAAAGGTAATTGTCTTGAGATGCTTTAGCCTACTATAGAACACATAAAATACTTCAGTAATCAAGGATCACACAATAGGAATTAATTAGGAAGCAAAATATTACGCTTAATTACTGAATGTGGGATTACATTATCAGCAGTTCTTCAAAGCACAAGACCTATTTGAATCATATAGAAAATCTCAGAGTGTACCCACCTATCTCATCACAAAGAAAATTTAAATTATGTCATTAGTATGGGAAAAGAGAAAGGGGAGAGAGCATATCACGGAACAGCTGAGTAGTTCCTCTCTCCTCTAGTTGTTTTCCATCTTCCCGTTCAGCAGCAAAGAAGAATTATTAACAGGCTCCAGTCTTTTTATTCAAATATTCATTGAGCAATGTGTAACTTCTTTCTCCTTTCCAATAGCTAAAACATACATTTTTCTGAAGAAAATTTTCTCAATTTCTATTGAAATTGAGGAATTTTCTTCTCTTTGAACAAGATTGGCAAATTCTTTGTAAGTTGTTTACAGCCTTACGAGGAAATACAAGTAATCTGTTAACCTGTGCTTTGACTCACAAAGTGGCAACTATTGTCCTATTTACTTTTAAGGGGAGAAAAAAAAAAAAAAGCCCTCAGAGCTAGAGGAGGCTGAAAACATCACTGGCAGCCATTACACATGTGCAAGGGATGTCGTGGGTGACAGTCATGTTTCACTCCTTTCTGTCCCAGGTTTGCCAGAGATTGAAAGAGGATTAGGAAAGCAGACTGAAGGTTAATGATAGGGAAGAAAAGTCTCTTCCAGATCATGAACACACTGCAACTGGTCCTATATGTAGTACCTGTTACATAAGAACTGACAGTAGAAGAAGAGGCAGACATTCTGCTCCCTTCTGTGAAATTAATGAAGTTGTAGCCGTTTGTTCGTCTGTTCAGTTATCTGAACATTTTGGTAAATATCTTATTCCTTGGCACTATTGAGAGCACAGCAATTATTCTTCTTGAGAATATTCTGGGATCTTCACTGTCAAGACTTAATTAAGAAATGTTAAGGAAATTGACAAGAACAGCACGCTGCTTTTTTCTAAGAAGTGCCAAGCTTTGCTATAGGTGCATGGTGCTCCATAAAAGGAGCATGCCCTATGCAGAAGTGTGTGGGAGAAATATTTGGCTGACCTTGAATGAGGTCTTAAGTGATTATCAGATGGAGGTCACATTCACACCCCATCTGGGGCTGCAGCTTCAGAAAGAAGCAGAACTGTAACTTGGCTCAGAAGGCATCCTCCGGAAGCGGTTGGTTTCTTGGTGTCGGGGAAGGAGAACTGTCTCAACACAGGTTATTCCCAGAGGATCTGAAAGCCACCATTTCACAGCAAAATGTTGCTATAGCTATAAATGCTTGGGAAGTTCAAACAAAACACACACACACAAAAAAAAAAAGCAAGGTGTGGAAGGGGGTATCTCATATTAGGTGGATACAATTCCATTCCCAAAATAATTTCTTGTGAAGCTGGCTATAGACACTGTTTCTATCTTACAGCCAAGAACTGTTTCAGTAAACTGTATCCCAGTTGATTGAGCAAGTAGGGTGACAGTGTAGGGTGACTAGTACAACAGGAGTCTGTGCTGTTCATAGATGGCTTAATTCCATTTTGACTCCAAATGTGGGGAGGTAAGGAATTCATGTGGCCATTTCAAAGTTCCTAAAAGCAGGAAATTATTCTTTTAATTTAGTAGGGAATTTGCAGGAAGGGAATTTGGGCATATAACATGATGACTGCAAGACCCTAGCGGAAAGCCTTCTGCAGTCTCTCAGAAATGCAGGCCCAGCTAGTAAGCCCACTATAGTAGTACTGCTAGCTACAGAGAATTAGGCATTGCACCTACCAAACTGGCAGAAGTTAATCCCATAAGAAATGGACACAAAGCCAGGGGAAGTACTGACCTTGAGGTGGCTGACCCTTCTCAAGTATGAACTGTGGGATTGGCTCTTCAGTACAACGTGCTGAGAGATGCCAGAAGTGATATAGGAAATACTGAAATAGGAACTGCTGGGCAACATGGAGTGAGAACTTCCTCATCCGCAAATGGTGGTTAAAGAAAGTAAACCCAGAAGACTGATGTTGAACAGTGAATTGTTACCAAAACTGGGAACAGCTGATACTTGACAAAATACCCTATCCTGTTGCTTGTGCTCTTACCTGGACATAGGTCACGTAGCTTGAATTTGTGCACTTTGTTTGTTTAACTCACGTATGGTCTCTTTAGCTCCATATCTGTGCTGCTTTTATTAGCTTTCATCCTTGCCTTTTTAGTTCTAGACTTGTCTTTTGTCTCAAGTAACGTCAATAAATGACTTGTGTTTGAATGTCAGCTTCAAGACAGAAACTGTAATTTCTTACTTGTAATTTCCAGAGAATTAGGCAGGGTCTCTGGACCACTTATGCTTTTTTGCCTGCTTTCTTCTCTGTAAGCAACAGCTGGAAAACTGTCATAAAGTAGAGGAAACGATCCGACTTACCTCTCCCATTTCCTTTTCTCATCATCGACTAGGATGAATCTCTTCAGCGCCTGCAAAAGGAGTCTGAAATCTTACAGAGAACATATGCACACTACTTTGACCTAACAATTATCAACAATGAAATCGATGAAACAATCAGGCACCTGGAGGAAGCCATTGAGCTCGTTTGTACAGCGTCGCAGTGGGTGCCGGTCTCCTGGGTCTATTAGGCCACTCGTGAGATCATTGAAAAAGCCTGGAATTACTGGGAACCACCTCATACATGGAAAACCTCTTCGTTATTGACCTTGTGTCAGCAGGTCTTGGCCCCTAGAGACTACCTAGATGTAGTGTGACCTAAATTTATAATTATTGTCATGTCCTAATAGATAGGAGGAGGGGAAAAAAAAAATTAAACACTAATTTAAAGAGACAGTATCTTTTTTTTTTTAATCATTTCTCCTAAACTTTAATAAAGTGTATCTTTAAATGTATGTATTATTCAGTCCTTTGGAATGTTATATTTTTGGAAATCATAGCTTTTTATTTCAAGGGCCCCTAAAAACTGCACAAAATAGATGCTGCTTTCTATAATCTATTTTAATAGTAATATGATTCTGTTACCTTTACTTGGGGGTGGAACACTACATTCTTTTTAGAGTCTGATCTTATGGATCGGAATACTTTCCTTTATTTATTTGAAATAATTAGTCTAGTGGTTACGAAACAAATTCATAAATTTTAAAGGCCTTTCTTCGCTTTTTTTTTTTTTTTTTTTTTTAGGGTAGCATTTTTAAGTACTTTTGTGTAACATCCAGATAATGTGATACTGTCTCTTTGAAGAACTCTGTAAAACTTCTTTTAGAAATTTGAAATTGGGTCTTGACTCTTAATGCATGTGGACAGTCGCAAGCGTTCATGCCGTTGGTGTATCTGTGTTGAAAAAAAAAACTGTAATCTACAGCAAAGTACATTCCGTTCATGGGAAAATGTACCCAAGGGAATAAAGTGAAATATTATTCTGACTAAGTTGTAAACCTATGCACATCCCTTGCATTTTGGGCAACTTTATAAAAAAAAAAAGAAAAAAAAAGAAAACTGATTTTTATTAATAATAATCATGTAGTGAAATGTGTTTGTAATTTTGTCTCAATTTAATTTGTTGTAAGGTGGGAGGGGGCAATTACTGGTTTCACCATTTCAGATCTGTGTTGTCTGAGAGTATTAACGTTTTAATTAAGTTTAAGCAAAGAAATGCTGATTTTTAATATGTATGTAATTGTTTAAAAATGCACACATTTTAAAAGAAAATACTGTGCAATGAAGAAACCAGTTTAGGCATTGCCATAAACTTGACTATTCCAAAAGACTCATCTAAAACAGCCCTGTAAATTCCTTCGAAAATGGTAATTGACGCTACAGTCTGACCAAGTTTTTTTATTTTAAATATACTTCCTTTTATGTGTTCAACAACCAAATGCTTTTGGGTCCTTCATTTCATCGCAGGGAGTTCCAAGAAGAAATCAGTGCCTCTTGCAACGAGAAAAGGTTTCTTGAAGTCTGTTCAGTGAAGTCCCTGGCAGAGGAGCACGGGGGCTCTGGTTAGCCTTTCCGAGCACAGCTTAGAATCAGAGCAGAACCAAGGAAGAAGAAGTAATTAAATGTGCTGAGCTTATGTTTTGTTTCCCTTCTTCATGCCCTCACCAGCCCAGATGGTTTACGTTTTTCCTGAAAACGCTGAACAGAAGCAAGCATTACAGCTTCTTTCTAGGTGTCAGAATTGTTCCTTACCACGGTTTGTGTTAAAAGCTCTGTTGGCTGTGCTGTTTTATAGTATGAAGTTCAGCATCTATGTTAAAATTACACAGTGTTCTCAAAGGATTTGTCCTTAAGTTGAACTATGAGCCATAATTATCTGTAGGCTGTTTCAGTTGCGTGGGACCACATTTCCTGTAATCAGAATTTTTCTGTCATCAGAAAATATTCTCACTTTATCATCAGGGCAATAATCATCAGGTGCAAAAGTCGCTCATTTTCTTCTGCCTACTCCTGCAGGTCAGGTGGCCAAATCTGTTCTTCTTGTAAGGCTCCAGCCAAAACCAGGCAGCGTGTTTCCTTTGTGCAGCCCTCACAGCACAGCTGGCAGTGTGCAAGGCAGCAGGGAACTCCATCCATAGTTTTACTCTAATGCAGAGCTCATTTATGCCATGACTGGAGCCCTAGTCCCGAAATGAATTCCATAACCACATCCCTTGAGTGTACAGTGTGTGGAGGACTGGAAGCAAAACAATGAGAAATGGTCTATGTAGACCAGACATAAGGAAGCCAGACAACAAGAGGGAGCCAATCAGACTGATAGTAGCTGCTCACCTGTTCTGAATTTAGCCCCTCTAAAAGGGGATGGGTACAGGCTGTCTACTGTGTTGAGCATAAAGAATGATTTTTCAAGTAGTCTTGTGTCATTTTAGTTCTGGATGCATCCTAGCAGGTGTTCTTGTAGATCAACTGTTGCAGTGCTAGCACTGCACACTAACTCAGCTCATCCAGGTGATGGCAACCACTTCTTATCCCAGTAAAGTACAAAGACAAGAAGACCTACTGAGAGCCATGCGGTGGAGAAATACAAACTTACCTGGTAAGCACTGGTATTTGACTTCAGTGACACATTCTTCATCTCAACTGTTTATGACACTAAACAAGTAAGGTAAATGTGATAATTGGGATTCAGCTCTCCATAAATGTTTTGACTGCAAACTTTTGGCTCTGTTCACATGAATTTCTTGAAGATTCTGTATATCCAGCCTTTAAGAAAAGAAAACTCATAAAGCCCCTGAGGGTGCTTCTGCCTCATGTGGATGACATGAGTAGTGATTGAATAGAATTAATATACTTTTCTTCTCCTAAGTGGAGCTACTATTCAGTTAATATTACACTGTAAAAAGGCTACCTTGGAAATCTTTGTGTCTTCAATTCCCACTGTATAGCCTTTTATCAAGAGACAAAAACTAGAATCATAGAATGGCCCGAGTTGGAAGGGACCTCAAGGATCATGAATCTCCAACCCCCCTGCCACATGCAGGGCCACCAACCTCCCCATTTAATGCTAGACCAGGCTGCCCAGGGCCCCATCCAACCTGGCCTTGAACACCTCCAGAGAGGGCGTATCTACAGCCTCTCTGGGCAGCCTGTTCCAGCACCTCACCACTCTCTCTGTAAAGAACTTCCCCCTGACGTCCAACCTAAATCTTCCCTCCTTCAACTTAAAATCATTTTCCCTTGTCCTGCAGTTATCTACCCTTGTAAAGAGTTGATTTCCCTCCTGTTTGTAGGCTCCCTTTAGGTACTGAAAGGCTGCAATGAGGTCACCCTGCAGCCTTCTTTTCTCCAGGCTGAACAAGCCCAGCTCCTTCAGCCTGTCCTCATACGAGAGGTGCTCCTGCCCTCTGATCATCTTTGTGGCCCTCCTCTGGACCCTCTCTAACAGTTCCTTGTCTTTCCTGTACTGGGGCCCCAGGCCTGGACACAGTAAGGCACATCAGATAGCATCAGTGCTTCACCAGAGACTCTTTTCCTTGTAGGAATGTTAGACAGCAAGAGATTCACTTAGGATATACCCGGGCAGCCCAGCCATACAGCCCTTGAGCTCCTTGAGGCAGTTTCAGCACCATTATAGACAGCACAGAGAAAGCCCACACAGTGCCTCAGTTTGCCCCATCCACACCTCCCAGCCTCCTGCCCAAACCCTGTTGGTGCATCTGGGTTATTTGTGTGGTAAATAGAAGACAAAAAGCTGCTATAAATTCAGCAGGAAATTTTGCTTGCATAGGGAAGGCTCATGAAGGTGCAAAACTAATGTTAGAATCTCTTTTTTTCATCTCCCAACCAGAGAAGGGCCTCCTAGTATTCTAAATATCACTGCATAATTTAATGTGCCTCTTGGACTTCTCTAAAATTATGCTGCATGTGACATCAGAAACAGTCCTGGGATTGGGAAGAAAGAAGTATTTCTGTCTGCCCCTTATATACTCTATTGTTGTACAGGAGCTCATAGGTTTGTAAAGAAAACTTGGCCTTATCAATATGCTTCCTCAGTCTGACCGATGCCTTTGATGTCAGGGTCTTAAGTTGGTCCAATAAATGTTCATTAACCTCTGCTTCCATCGACACAGTAACAGTCCACTAGGTTATTCGATGTCTCAGAGTGGTAAGATTATTGTATTGAAATGGTAACTTAATTTAGATGATCCTGGTCACTGCCATGCAGCCTCTAGCATGCAGCTGTTGAAAATCAGAGGGGCATTTTTGATCTCACTAATAAAACTTTATTCTTCCTTCTTTTTATTTAATTTTGGTCAAGAAAGATGCAGCACTACCAGGTTCTGAGTGAAAAGATCTCTACTTACTTCAGAAACATCACCAACAAGGTTACCTGCTTGATTTTGAAAGGACAAACAGAAGGTGTGATGTAAGACCCTGAGCAGCGTTCAGAGGGGTTGGATGTTTTGTAACTGGATACTGGAGCCAGGAGGCTCACGTACAAACTGAATTCAGTATTTCTTCCTTTCTTGTTCTTAGCTCAAAGAAAATTATTTCAGAATGTCATCATTTGGAAAACATAAATAATTAGTTCTTATCTGGGAGATAGATGTGTTTCCTTTAACTGAGACCTCAGGTAATAGTCTAGACAGTGAGGAAATCGATCGCTTCTCATGTTGTTTTACCCTTTCAAAGGAAAAATAAAATAGTGTGTGCATATGCACATCCATGCATTCTATTGTATGGGAATATTAGATACAAGCAAAATAAATTTGGCCATATCTCTATGTTCTTATCATTAATACATGGCTTGAACATGTACCTGTGTTGTGGAAGTTAACTGAGCTGGTAGCAGTTTGCTTTGAAGTATAATTCATCTAGAAGCTGAAACATGAGTGTTTTCCTCCACGTCCAGCCGTCCAGATGGAGACTTCTTTCACTTCTTCACAAAATGGCTGTGGTAGTGGAGCAAGCCTTGAGAAAAGCAGAGGCAGTATGTGGATTGTGCTGAATGTCACAGTCAACGAAACAAGGAATGAGCCAACTTTTAATAGAGCAGGGACAACTCAACCCGCGCCCAGATCACTATTGCACTAATCCACTGAATGTGTGGAGGAAGTTCCCGTAGATGCAGGACACCAGAACTGGGTTATTCTGGAGTTCACCTCTGGGTAAGTGAAAGGAGGGAGTGAGTGGCTTCACATTCACAAACTTAATGCATTTTCCTAACATTCTTCACCTTTGTAATACTTACTACCCTTATTACAAAATTTGATGATTGATCTCCGTATTAACCAGAGGGAGGTGGGGAGAGCTTGATTAGTAAATTTGTAGAATATTTTATATCAAAAAATGGAGATGTTACAGTTTTCAGTAGTTTTGCAGCACATAAAACTGAATCCTAAACAATCCATCCTAGATAGGCAGAAATTAAGGTGTTGTGTTTGTGGGTTTTTTTAATTCCTTTTTAAACTCACTCCCTTTTCACTAAATTCAGTGTTTTAGATGTCTAATCATCTCCTCACTGTGCCTTACACCCATTTGTGTTTACTGGGGTAGATGTAACAAAAACAACAGCTCTGTCAAAAAGATTTATATTGTCCAGTAAGCAAAAGAAGATAAATTCCACTGTGTTGTTTTCTGTTGATTGAAAATTTCCAAAACTTCTCTTCATTTGACATTAGAAAAAAAGATGCATACACATCAGCACTATAATGCATAAAAAACATATTTGTCTCAAAAGCTCACAAGTTAGCTAGTCATGATGACTGTCCTAAAGTATTTTTCACTTACCAAAACAAGTGTTTCAGTAAAGCCATTATGGTATTTTCCTGAATGTTGCAAGAGGAAAAGGAGAGAGATCCCAGGAAAATGCCTTGGTTTTTTGGAGTAGCTTGAACAACTACTTCTGCCCATGTCTGCCTCCAAATGGTTTCATTGTTGGAATCAGAGGGTTCTGCTCTGCCCATATTATCAGCTTATGATCTGTGATTTTAAATCTGCAAGACCAGAGGCAGAGTGGAGAAAGCTTTTGATTTCTTCTGTGTGTTACTCAGCTCGGTATTTTTCCCCTGTCTGTAATTTAGAGTGCTCCATCAGTGGGATATTTATCCATCAAAGGCAATGGAGGGACTCCCAGTAATTCCAAGAAGCTTTGACTTTCATTCCAGTCTTGTGTTTTCATTAGAATGTTTTCCATGTCTTTATCTGGTTTTCGTCATTACAGCAATTAGTTTAGAAAAGGGAGATCACTGAGGGTGATCCAGACAGCAATCAGAGTCTGTCCACCTAGAAGTTACACAAACTCTAATCTTGATTGCATATAGAAACCAGAAATGTGGAAAGGTTTCTTGTTGCTACTCAGAATGGACTAAATAGGGATAAACCCAATGGGCTCAGGCATCAGAGCTCAGTGACTGATATCTGTTGTCTCCTGAAGGAGGGCCTGGCCTTCTCCAGGGCAGACAAATCTCAGTAGCTGCTGCACAGGGAAGTTTGCATTCTATGGGGAATGCTTTGGGAAAATCCACAAGTCTGAGCGCAGAGTCCCCTTGAGACCTTGGTGGTTTTCATTGGTTGATTTTGCCATAAACACCAGCCTGTTGAAACTTTATATTGAAATCTTAAGTTCAACATTTAAAATACATGTTGCATTTGTAAAGCTTCATATGCTTTAGCATAAAATCATGTGAAGTCACGCACAGATTAATGGTTTTACTGCTGTAAGACTTTACAAATGTAACATAACCTGACATTGTTTTGGAAATGTATCTAGTCCAGAGCATTTGGTCAATACAATTTGTTTTGAAGGTCAGTCTGGGAAATCTCCATCCCCCTCTCTAAGCATAACTGTTGAATTCTGCTTGCTCTAGCTGTACCATCAGCACCAGTACGATATGTCTATACTGCAGTACTGTAATAAGAATATACGATAAAGTTATCTTTCAATAGTTTAATTTTCTATATGTTTTTATATTTTTATAATTATACAACACAATACAGGATGGTGCCCCCTCCATCCCTGCCAGAGCCTCCCTCAGCCTCTCCATCTGCCTCCCCAGTATTCCTGTGCCTGTGAGTATGGAGAAGCTTTACCTGCCCACAGTCCATATCCTTTCAGCTACAGGCATGTTCTGCAGAGTTTCCAGTACCCATCCAGATCTGGAGCAAGCACTTGGCAGATCATAGAATCACAGAATGGTTTGGGGTGGAAAGGACCTCAAAGTCCACCCACCCCAAATCCAGCAGTGGGCAGGGCTGCCCCCCACCAGCTCAGGCTGCCCAGGGCCCCATCCAACCTGGCCTTAAGCACCTCCAGGGATGGGACACCACAGCTTCTCTGGGCAGCTGTGCCAGTGCCTCACCGCCCTCTGGGTAAAGAATTTCCCCCTAGCAGCTAACCTAAATCTCCCCTCTTTTAGTTAAAACCATTCCCCCTTGTCCTATCACTGTCAGACTGTGTAAGAAGTCAGTCTCCCTGCTGCTTATAAGCTCCTTTTAAGGACCGGAAAACAGCATTGAGGTCTCCCCAGATCCTTCTCCAGGCTGTACAACTTCAGCTCCCTCAGCCTTTCTTTGTAGAAGTGCTCCAGCCCTCTGATCATCTTCATGGCCTCCTCTGGACCTGCTCCAACAGCTCTAAGTCTTCCTTATGCTGGGGCCTTAGATCGGGATGCAGTACTACAAGTGGAGCCTCATGCGAGCAGAGCAGAGGTGGACAATCCCCGCCCTCTCCCTGCTGGCCACCCCTCCTTTGATGCAGCCCAGGATGCAGCTGGCCTTCTGGTATCTCACCTCCCGTACCTCAGCGCCTGGCTTCCACTGTCCCTCAAGCCACCCAGCTCCTGCAGTGAGCACCCAGGAGGGGCATTAGACATTAGGTTGTGAGAAGCAGCAGTTCCTGCCCAGCTGTCACACAGCTGTGCAATGCCTGCACTAACCCAGGAGATGCATGAACAAGAGCCCTCCTGAGACCTCTGATGTCTCTGGGCTGCGAGACAGGTCAGGGCTGTGTCAGGATGAACATCCCAGGGGACCCCACACAACCACTGCTTCATGTCGTGGTCTCACACAACCACAGTGCAGTGTGCTGGGGAAGGACTGCCCTCCTAATTTTTATTAGACTGGGTATGGCTTAAAAGCTTGATCTTGTTCCAGCAGAAGCCAGATATTCCCCGTCGTCATTTTCATAGTACACAGTCAGATCTTAGCAGTGGCTGGGTGCTCATTTCTTGCTTATCCTTTCAATTAGGGCAGCCGAGTACTTTAACCAACTCAGAGACTGCTCATGGTGCCAGGAAATTGTGGGATGAGGGCTGCAGAAATGTAATCTTTTAAACAACCTGTCTGCAGTAAATAGAACTAATGATAGAAGTCCTTTTACTGTGTCTTTAACTATAGTGTGGGGCCTATTTACAGAAACACTGAAGTGTTTCTTATATGCAACTGTGTATTTATTTGGGTGCCACAGAGAAAAGAACAGCTCTTCCTGCACCCTTTCACCAAGCCCACGGGGGCATGAGTAAGTCACTTGATGCAAATCAGAAACTCATCTTCAAGCACAGCCCCATTGCAGCAGGTTAACACAGGTGCCAGCAAAAGAAGCTTCGGAGAGGAGCAAGCAACTGCAGGAGGGTAAGAGATGATTTGTGAGGTGCAGAAGAAAGACCGCTTAAGCTGGTCTCTGCCACAGGTCAACTCACCCCTCCCTGTCCTGCTCTTAGAAACTGAATGAGTGCTAAATGAAATTCCCTCTTAATCCACAAAGCAAATGAGTGGGGTGTCCACACAAAGTAAAGTGTGGGATGAAGAAGTACAGTAAAACGAATGGGAAGTTTTTAGGTTGGGATTCTTTGTGGAGAATATAAGCTTTATGCTTTATATTAAGGCTTTAAATCAATCTTTAAAAGAGAGAGAAATTAAGAGGGAAGTATAATAAAAACTGAAGGATGTGGTGAAGGTCAAAGTGAGAAAAACTGCAGAAGTAATGAACTTTTCGCATTCAAGGCTGAGACTAACCAGAGTACAAGATCAGACAGGCTAACCACAGGGTCAACAAAATCAGGCTTTGGTTAAGATCGAGTGTGTTGAGAAGTGTCTGGTATTTGCCATATTTGTACTCATTTTATTTTAGAGATTGCAGTTTAGAAGACCTGTTTTGTTCCAAAAGAAGGACCCACTGAGGCAGGTTTTGTGTATGCTGAGGTTCTCACCCACAGGTGATTCTTCACAATGTAAATCTAAAACTTACACAAGACTTTGTCCAATAGTTGGCTGCTCCATAGTGTCCCTTGATACGGTTTCTTTTACCTGACTTTTACACGTTGAGATTATTTTGTTATGCTTAAACACTAACAACATGCTTTTCCTTAAAATACTACTTGTGATGCTTTTTTTTTTTTTTTCCTTAATTCATTGTCTTTGTTCCATAGGTGATATTTTCTATAAAGCTCTTTTAAAACTCCTCTGGAGGTTTTGGCATTTACGCTCACTAGATCTCAGTTCATCAACTCCATGGGTCTCTATCAGATTTGGGCAGCAGGCAAGAAAAGAGGAGAGATTTATATTATTAGTGTTAGTATAACAAACTCATATCTTGACTCTAATAAAGTGAGCATTTAAAAAGCTGTGTTTAATGTGACTAAAAGTGTTTTTTTTTCTTACCCAAGCCAGCCCTGTGCTATGAAGTTCTCACTAGGGCAGCAGTGACCATGGCAGGCTACTTTCTTGCAAGGCTTCATACATGGCAGTGGAGGAACAGCAGTTTTCTAGAGTAAGCCACTTTATCTCAGTTGATTTGGCTCCTCTTGAATTTATGACAATTATCAAGGAAAAACACCAAGTTCAAGATCTAATTGTTTTAAGAGCTAATAGCAAGATGTCATCAAGCAAAGAATTAACTGAATACTTAACACCCATTTCAAAACTGGCAGCAAGGCTCCAGTGTGAGCTGGAGGGCATTTTCTGCCATTCTAGCAATAGTTATCATTACAGTGCCTGTACGGTTACGTTCTTGCCCTGGACTTCACATCTCTTGCCAAAGCAGAAAGACACGGTAAGACTCCACGAGATAAGCAGAATAGCAAATACAACATTCTGAATAACCTTCCATCAAGAAATAGAAAAGACAAAGTATTCATTCAAAAGGCAGATCCCTACTTCATCTTGTTTTCTAATCGAGAATTTGAAAATAACTTAAAATCAGTTATGGGTTGGCATCTACCCATACAATCAGAGAAACCAACTCTTTGCTATGACCTCAGAAACAAGGCTCATGGCACAATGAACCAGGCCCTTGGGAGTCCAACTCAAGCCTTCATGATGCTGGAAGTCCTCTCAGGATTTGAGTGGAAACACTTTGCTGTCCTACCTGGGTAGCTTCTGCTCCAGGTAAGTGCAGGCCAAAGGCAATGCTCAAGCTGAGCACAGAGAGCTATGGGGATGGAACAAGATGAAGGAGAGGGAAGGAAGGGGAAGTGTCGTGCACAGACTCACAGGCTTCTGCTGGTGGAGCCAAAGGGCTCACTTGCCACCTATTCCATACTGCTAGCAATGCACACTGCTGATCTCTCAAGGGTTCTGAGGCACAAGCAGGATTTCAGAGCTGGAGGGAGCAAGGGCTGATTCCATTACTACAGGGAAGCTGGAAGCCAGTATATGTAGCATGCACTTTCTCGGCAGCTGTAGTTAAATTGCAGACCCACAGGGAGATGCTTCCTGGGGCAAGCACTCCAGGATATACAATATGTCTAAATTATTCATGCCTAAATTCACTGGCCCAGAACTGTACAGCTCCAGACCTGGTGTCTCCCACAGTGTTCTGGAGAAGCTGGCAGCCCATGACCTGGACAAGTACACTCTTTGCTGAGTAAAGAACTGGCTGGATGGCCAGGCCCAGAGAGTGGTGCTGAATGCAGTTAAATCCATTTGGCAACTGGTTATGTGTGGTGTTCTCCAAGGGTTGATATTGGGGCCTGTCCTGTTCAATATCTTTAATAATGACCTGCTAGAGGTGCACCCTCAGTAAGTTTGCAGATGGCACCAAGTTGGGAGAAAGAGTCAATCTGCCTGGGGAAAGGAAGGCCCTACAAAGGGACCTGGACAGGCTGAATAGCTGGGCTGAGGCCAAGTTCAACAAGACCAAGCGGAGTGACTGCAAGATTGTGTGGAGTAAAAAGATAAGGGGGTGTTGGTCGCCTCTCAGCTGAACATGAGCCAAGAAGGCCAACAGCATTCTGTCTTGCATCAGAAATAGTATGGCCAGCAGGAGCAGAGAGATGATCACCCCTGTATTCAACTCTGGTGATGCCACACTTTGAGTGCTGTGTTCAGTTTTGTGCCCCTCAGTACAAGGAAGACATGGAGAACCTGAAGCATGTCCAGAGTCTGAAGGGCAACAAAGGTGGTGAGGGGTATGTAGCACAGGTCTTATGGGGAGCAGCTTAGGGAGCTGGGATTGTTCAGTCTGGAGAAGAGGCTCGGGGGAGACCTTACTGTTCTCTACAACCATCTGAAGGGAGGCTGCGGCAAGGTGAGGGTCAGCCTCTTCTTCCAGGTATCAGAAATAGGATGAGAAGGAATGGCATCAAGGGAGGTTCAGGTTAGATATTAGGAACAAGTTCTTCTCTGAAAGAGTGGTGAGACCTTGGAACAGAGGTGGTTGAGTCATGGTCCCCATAAGTGTTCATAGCTGTGTAAAAGTTGTACTGAGGGACATGGTGAGTGAAGAATATTGGTGATTGATGGACAGTTGGACTAGATCTTGGAAGTCTTTTCCAAACTTGGTGATTCTATGATCCTCTGATTCTATAATTCTGTGGTCACGCTGCAGTGTAACACAGACAGTCTCCTAGTCCTTTACTTCACAGAGGAATCTCTGCCATTTTCAGGCATTTCACATTCAGCTCTAATCTATCTGCCATTCTTGCATATAAAGAAGCATATCTGAAGCAATAATTAACTTGAAAGCCATACTCTTTCAATTACGCAGTAAGACAATCCTCAGCTCTAATGCATTTCAGCAGAGAAAATGAAAGCGTGGGTCATAAAACAATTCACTCATCGAACATCCATCCTATAGGAAGTGAAACATGACCTTTTGTTCCCAGTGTGCCACCATCTGTGTCAAACCTATTGACAAACCTTTGCTGGCAGGATGAAGCACTGCTTCTGTAGAAGCATCCTTAACATAATGCGCCTCTATAGCATTTGCCTGGACTGGTTTTGAAAAACAGCCTTTCATAATACAGAGATGAATTTAGCGTTTAAGAAGATTAATGGATTCATAAATAGCCTGGAAATCCAAACTCATTGCATTTAGTTCATGGAACAGGTCAAACAGGCATTTATCATACCATCTGCCATCTTTCTTCACTGAGGCAAAAAGCTGTGGTCTAACTACAGATAGCTGAAGGGCCATCCTGACAGGGATTGCCTGGTATTGACTGCTCTTAGAAATCCCTGGTGCTAATTACAAAGCAGCAAATCTTTTTGGACAGAGCTCTGCACACCAAACAAGGCAACCCCGAGGAACATGAAGCCTTTTTGGTGACAAAATGTATGGGCATACTCAGATGGGGGGAAAAAAAGGAGCTTCCATTTCAGGAAGCAGCTGCTGTGGCAGATTAGGAGTACACAGTTACTTTGTGTGAGTTCGTGTCAAGACAGTTTGCTACAAGGTCTGTGGGACACTTTGTGGGTTGTTCCCCCAGCGTGCTCAGCTAAGGGCACTGTTTGAAACCAAGGGATAAGCTCCTGGTCACAGCTGCTCTGGGCTGGCCGGTGGCAAAGACCTGGCCCAAGGTATCTGCAGATGCTCCTTATGGATTCAGTGATCCTTACATGTCCCTTCCAACTCGGGATACTCTATGATGCTATGATTCTAAGCACTGAGCCGTTTTGGAAGAAGTTTCTTGCATGAAACTTCCATGTCACCCAATACCGTTCAAAGGCCAAAGTCTATCTCTAGTTGTCCTGTCCTTTGCTTCTGTGTTTGAGTGGCCATTGGAGTGTGATACGAGGAAGCGGCAGGGGATGGGGAACTAATGGATGTGCCACCTCACACCAGGCTCTCATCTACAAATCTTGGGTTCCATTATATCCACAGGATCCCTGTCCTACCATACAGCAGCACTGACCCTCCTTGCTTTCTGCAGCTGAACAAAAACAGTTGTGTGTCAGAAATGGATGTGCCCAGGTCTGCCAGACCATGGATATCTTCAACATCTCAAGGCCAGGTTGGATGGGATCCTGGGCAGCCAGAGCTGGTGGGGTCAGCCCTGCCCACAACAGGGGTTGGGGTGGTTGGGCTTTGAGGTCCTTTCCAGCCCAAACCATTCTGTGATTCTATGATCTCTGAAGTCCATGTTTGCACTGAATTGTTTGTGAAAAAGCAAGGGTGGAGAAAACAAAGGTTTAAGGAAATGTTAGAAAGGGTAGTTTAAATGTATTTCCATTTTTATTCTGATTTTGTGACATTTTAGTACTAATAAGGGATTATATGTGTCCTATCATTTTATATGAACATGTATACCACAATATGATAAGTTATGTATGTTAAGTATTGTGTGATAAATATTAATGACTGATAGAAATACAAAACAGTACAGCCTGTCTACATTTGTCATTGCCATATTCCACTCCTGCTATCAGGACATGAAATAACCTATAAATAAAAACAGCATATTCCTTGAAACAATATATTCATTGAAAAATGAATCGAGCATTTGAAACAGACATTGAGGAGTGAACTGTTGTGTTGAAAGCTTTTCCTTGGAGAAGATTTTTGACAAAAATGTGTGTCTCTGTTTTTCCTGCAGATGTCTCAGGATAGCAGGGAGAAGAAGAACAAAATCCTTATCTGACATCACACCCAAAACGCCATGCTCACCCCAGACCCTCCCCAAGTACCATCCTCCTGTTTAAAAGGGCCAGCAAAGTTTTGTAGCAACCCTGGGCAGTGCAAGGAAGGAACAAAGACTAAATGCTCCAGCAGGACGCATGCTTCAGGCAGCCTTTGCACTACTTGCTCTGGAAAATAACCACTGTAAGAAGTGCTGAGAGGTGGAAAGAGAAGGAGATGGCTTTGCTGCTGTCTTCCCTTGTGCCAGAAGTAACCCCATCAGTGAGTCCATCCAGTTGTGTAGCGTTACTGAAGACTTCAGTAGTGTTTGCCACCTCTTCAGGAAGGCCCATCTGAAGCAAGAGTTTAGAAATAAGGCTGTTGAACTTGCTCTCTGTGGTAGAGAAAGGCTCGCTGCTAGGAGTCGGACTGTCAGATGTGACATTTAGCTCCACGGGGTCAAGACAGTAACCTTCTGGTGATCTATCATAGAGCACATCCATTAGGTCAATCCCAGCTACAGAGGACGGGGAGGCACAGGGAATGTCCCTGACAAGTCTGTAGTTCTCCATCCACTCCTTCAGCCATTCAATGCGGCAGTCACACTCCCAGGGGTTGCGGAAGAGGTACAGCCGTCCCAGGAAGTACACAGGCTGGAAGACAGAGAAGGGCAGGGTCGTCAGGTTGTTGCTGTTCAAGTGCAAGGAGACCAGGCTGGTGAGGTTCTCGAAAGCCCCCTCCTCAATGTAGTTGATCCTGTTGCGGTCCAGATAGAGGACCTCCAGCTCCACCAGGTCCCTGAACCAAGTGTTGGAAACATTCCTGAGGAAATTCCCCCCTAGGTTGAGCATTTTCAGGCACCTCAGGCCATCAAAGGAATTTTCTGGAAGCTCGCTGATCAAATTGTCATTCAGGTACAGGTACTCCATCTTTCGGCAGCCCTGAAAAGCTCGCTCATGAACAACGTTTATCCTGTTGTCTTGCAGATTCAGGTATTTTAGCTTGGTCAGCCCCTGCAGGGAGTTGTAGGCTACCGCTTCGATCCTGTTTCTCTCCAGGTAGACATGGGTCAGATTCTCCATACCCCTAATGGCACCTGGGATCCTTCGGAAGTTGTTCTGGAAGCAGAAAAGCTCCTGCAGAGAGGGCAGCTCAATGAAGATCCTGTCTGGGATATTGAAGAGGTTGCAGTCCGCCAGGTCCAATTTGACCAGCCGCCTGAGAGCAGTGAATGTCCGTGTGTGCAGGTAGCGGATGTACTCGTTGTGGGCCATCTTCAGCTCTGTCAGGCTGGGCAGCCCTTTGAAAGCCCCCGGAGTGATGAAGGAGATATTGTTGTGGTTGAGGGACAGGGATTTAAGGGAAGGCAAAGTACCGAAGGCCCTCTCAGAGAGGAACTTAATGCTGTTTTTGTCCAAGTTAATAGAGGAGGCTTCGCAGGGGAATTCACTGGGGATCTGCCCCAGGCCAGCACGGTCACAGAGGACAGAGCAGCTCCGTTCCTGGGTGCACACACAGTTGGCAGGGCAGGACCGCACACAGGCCCACACCGCGTGGACATGGGGCACCCAAAGGATCACTGACAGCAAGGAATGTGCCGACCCCATGAAGATGTGAGAAGAGAAAAACAAGAGACATTAGCAAACATATTAGTTATGACACAAGAAGAAATATTATGCTGCCTCTGCTCCCTTCTAGGCAGGCTAATTGTCACACAGTATTTGTATGCCTGTGCTAAGAAGCCCTTGTGAACAATTCCTAGAAGTCTGCTGGTGTTTATAGACTCTCTGGGAAAGTGTTAGTTCCTTACTGCATCCTTTCTGTGGAATTTCTTTCCCTGAGAGGAGAAATCATCCAGCTTGATTGGAGCAGGTTGCCCAGAGAGGCTGTGGAGCCTCCTCTATCGAGATCCTCAGAAGCCACATGGATGGCATCCTGGCCACTCTGATCCGGATGTCACTGCTGGAATGATGGCTGGGCCAGATGGACCCAGAGAGTACCCTCCAACACCCTGATTTCTCAGCATTCCCATGATTGCAAACTGGTGGGGACAAGGCTTGGCCACAGGAGCCTGCAAAAATGTTTTGAAAGACAGCAATTGTGGGGCTGCAGTATTTCTGGGTGGAGAACAGAGGAGGGCAGTCAGTGTATGCTGTTGATCTGGACAGGCTGGATCACTGGACTGAGGCCAATGGGATGAAGTTCAACAAGGCCAAGTGCTGGGTCCTGCACTTTGGCCACAACAACCTCAGGCAAACTCTACAGCTCTGAGGCAGAGTGGATGGAAGATTGTGTAGAGGAAACAGACCTGGGGGTACTGTTCAATGTTCAGCTGAGCCAGCAGTGTGCCCAGGTGGCCAAGAAGGCCAATGGCAGCCTGGCTTTATCAGAAATAGCGTTGCCAGCAGGTGCAGGGAAGTGATCATCTTTCTGCACTCAGCTCTGGTGAGGCCACACCTTGAATATTGTGTTCAGTTTTGGGCCCTTCACTGCAAGAAAGACATTGAAGCTCTGGCAATGAAGCTGTGAGGGGTCTGAACACAAGAGGGGTCTTAAGCACAAGAGGGGTCTTACGGGGAGCAGTTGAGGGAACTGGGATTGTTCCATCTTCCATTGGAGAAGAGGAGGCTCAAGAGAGACCTTATCGCTCTCTACAAGCATTTGAAAGGAGATGAAGGTCGACCTCTTCTCCCATGTAACTAGAGACAGGACAAGAGAGAATGGCCTCAAGTTGCATCAGGGGAGATCCAGGTTGGACATTAGGAAGTACTACTTTTCCAAAAGAACGGTCAGGTGCTGGAACAGGCTGCCCAGGGTGGTGATGGATTTATCAGCCTTGGAAGTGTTCAAGAAACATTCATATGTTGTACTGAGGGACATGGTTTAGTGGGGAATATTGGTGATGGGCGAACAAATGGTTGGATTGGATGATCTTGGAGATCTCTTCCAAAATTTGTGATTTTATGATTCTTTTCCAGAAGTAGGCAGGGGAGATCAGTTAGCGGCCTGCGGCAAGTCAGTGTTCATGCTTTTTGCATCTTTCATTTTTATTCAATCTTACATTTCTCCTCCAAAGCTGTGAGCTGCTGCAGCACTTCAAGGGAAGTTATCACCTGCTAAGGGTGCTGCTGTGTTCCATTAGACAGACACGAGGAAGGCCAGACTCAGGAATATTGTTCAGATGCTTTCTTAGTGCTCTCCCCACAAATGAGATACTCTGTACCATTCATGGGATCACAGATTCATAGAATCATTAATGTTGGAAAGACCACTGAGATCATCTAGTCCAACCATCAGCCCATGCTTGTGACAGCTCTAGACCATGTCATTCAGTGTGACATTACAGTTTTGCCAATTCTCAAGACAGTCGCCATAGTGTCATGGGTTTGGTGGGAGGAAGCACTTCCAGTCATTTTATCAGTCTACCACCTGAGTGATGTGTGGTTTCTTGTCAAGTTAGTCCCAAGCAGGTGGATGTCCAAGAAGGTGAAAGCTGTTGGGGACAAATCAGAGAAGAACGAAGGGAACAAGAGACATCAGCCAGCACACACTGGAACTTTTTGTGGAAAGAAACTCCTAGCAGGAAAATGACTAAGTAATGAACTCGTTAGAGAGCAGGAAGTGAATACTACAGATCTGACTTTGTAACCTCTTTCAAAGACACCCCTTACCTGCTTCTCACCCAAACAGTGGTTTTTCTGCTGCTGTTCATTGCCTGTCACAAAAGCAAAATCCTTTCATACATTTTTCCACAGGAAATTATATAATCTTTTCTATTAACCACCTTTATTAACAGCATTGTAGGGACCACGTGAGTGCTGCTGCATGCCTGGTGAGTCCCAGGGGCCAAAGGGCAAGAAAGGGGCTTCTCCCCATGCTCTGTCTCACTGTCTGAGGGAGCTGAACCACCTCTTCCTGCTGCCATGTAGTACAGTAATGGCCCACTACAGCTGGATTCCTCACTACACTTTGTTCCTTATTAAGCTGTGTTCCTTATTAAGAGAGACTTGTGAGATGATGTGCAAGGAAGGATCACCTTCGGCAAGCATCCATTTGTTATTTTCACAGCACTCAAGGCTTTACTGCACAGACCAAATGGCAGAGTGAGCAACAATTGCTCTGCCCTTCATCCTTTTGGAATGCAACACACATAGTATTGTATCTGGTAGTTTGCAGTGTCTGAAGTTTCTTCAACTAGGAGCAGGTGCCCATTGACACCAACCCAGTAGCCTCCCCACCCACGTCAGCCCAAACTGTCCCTTGGTCACTGGGCTGGAAGGCAGATTGAGGTAAATGGAGGGCGCATCCCAGAAGGACTTTAGCTCTGGCTTCTGTTGGAATCAGGTCCCACCAAGCCTGGCCACGCTATGCTGACTGGAGAATTAGCAAAACAGGGACACTCAAGAAGAAACAGGGAAGGACTTGGAGAGGTGGGAAGGATTTTATGCAGTCTGACATTTCTTCATATTCTCTTCTCCTTTTTTTCCTAAACCCTTCTACTGACTAGCGGGGTACTGGGTAGGTAATGAACAAGGATCCTAGAGACAAGACTGGGGACAAGGCAGTGGCCTCGGTTGGCTCTGTTTTGCACAGGGGCTGTGTCTTTTGCTTCCCTCTTCACCATTCCTCAACACTGTGTGCAAACAGGGGCATATGTTGTTTCTTTGATGCTGTTACATAAACTGAGGTTCAGACAGATTAAGGATTTGCCTGTTCCCAAATGTTTGGCTGCAGGTGGCTGTCTGGAAACAGCTAATGGAAGTACTGTTGCTGGAACAAGAGCCTCGCACGGGCTCACAATGACATCCAGGGGGACATATGTGCATAGATTGCCCCATATGTGAGGCTATCCCAAGCAAGCTCAGCATTCAGCTACATCTACTCCTACCTTGATCCCATCTATGGCCTTTGGAGCAAACCTCCCCCAGCAGCTGTGTGCACCGTGTGCTGAGTAGAAATGAGCAAAATTCTCTCCTTCCTCTCCCTGCATGCTCTCTAATCTCTTGATAAAGGAGATGTCTGCATCCAACCCATTTTCCAGCATGTTCTCCTTAGGCACAATTTTTTTAGAGCCAAATCTGTGTCTTCTGCTAGTGGCATTTCACAGCACACATCTAAGATCTACAAGTGTAACTTGCTCTGTGCAGTACATGGAAAGCAAATGTTTGAGGAGCAGCCAACTGGAAAACATCCCCCAGGCAACAGGAGTTCAGAGGAGCCCCTCAGCACCTTTGTTGCATTCTCTCTTTTTCTCATGCAAAGGAGGTGTTCCCAAATCCCCCCTCCTGCAAGCACAGGAAAGCAGTCTCACCTGACAGTCAGATCTCCTCTGACCAACACAGCATGAAACATCCCACCTTGCCACCCTTAGTCCTTCCCCCTCCCCACAATGGATGCTATTTGCTTTTAACACTGTCAGACAGAGCGGCAGCTGGTGATGCCTCCAACTCATTGACACAGTGTGCAGATAAGATGTGTGTGTGTTTTTGTTTTTTTTTAAAAAGGGTGGAATTCAGCATTAAGGTAACAAATATTAGTGAGATTAAGGAATAGAAAAATTCCACCCAGGAATGATCTCTTCCGCTCTTTTAAATAACACCATAATTTGAAAGAATGAGAGATCAAAAAAGCGTTTGCCAGAGATTTTAGA
The DNA here is from genome assembly GCF_987193195.1 of Phasianus colchicus. NCBI lineage: Eukaryota > Metazoa > Chordata > Aves > Galliformes > Phasianidae > Phasianus > Phasianus colchicus. The sequence continues at coordinate 113,685,413 of NC_143436.1, forward strand.
AGGGTGAAGAAGCAGTGCTTGCAATAATTCCATATCTAACCTACAGAACAATCCGTTCAACCCACTACTGGGTAATGCAGAATAAGAGAGCTACTCACCATTTAAAATGATGACAAACATTACCTTGATTATTCGCTAGTGGCATTTCAGGTCTGGCAAGCAAACTTGGGGATCTAAAAGCACACAGGAAGAGCAGAGAGAGGTTTCACCCTCTTGTTTGCCTGCATCATTTTCCCATTGCCAAGTCTATATTTACAAAGAAGATTGAGGAAGAGGGTACTCTTGCATACGGCTTCTGACGGTCCCCAGCACTCCACACGTCCCTGCCGGGTGCCTTTCTTCCACCATCCACCTTCTCAGCCAACCCTGCAGGTTTTCCTTCTCTCCAGCTGTGCTGACAGTGTGCTCCTAGCTGAGGTGGGAAGAGATCACCAATGGTCAGGGACTGGCCACCTCCCCAGGCAACAGATGCTGGCATCACACCGAGCAGCCAAAGCTATGATTCCCAACAGAAAGCACCTACAGACATAGCTTACCTGGCTGGGCAGTGGCTGTGCTCTCCCTCCTGCTCACAAGGATGCCATTAGCTGCATTCTGCCTCTGGGAATTTGGCATTTTTTTTTCTCACAAGCTATCATTTAATGGCAGGAAAATCCTCAATATCAGAGGGAGATTAGCGGAGATGGAAGAACTCGTCCGTCCCCTAAAGCTCCAAAAGCAGAACAGGGATTGCAGGCAATCTAAACCAGTGCTTTCTCCCCCTGCCAACCCACCATAAAAAAATTAAGCCCAGAACTGAACTGCTGCCATTCAAACAGCATTATCAAAAGCCATTACTTCGCAGCCCATTAGATAATGGCTGAGGAGGTGGGGGCAGAGGGTGCAGCCTAAACATGATTATATTTGGGGACAAGCACAGGCTTAAGGCTGCAGTTAATTGAGCTTTCCAAATAGGATGCCAATAAGCTTAGCTCCCAAAGGATGAGGAGATGACAGCAGCTCTGGGAAAAGGGACTGCAAACACAGGGAGTTTGTGTGGTAAGTATGGCCCTCAAAATAATGAGCACTTGCACTGTCTAAAAGACAGTTTTGCTCATGATGCTGCAGCTGCTGCGAGGAAATCACAAGGGTCCAGCATGTGGAGACTGCATTCAGGATGTGAATTGCTTTTTAAAGCCTTTTCTGACAGAATGATGATGGTCTCTGTGGAGAGAGGGAGCTGAGTGAGCTGAGTTATCTCAGCCCTCCATGCCTCAGGTAATTGCACTCACCGTGTCAGAGGGAAAATGGCTCTACGCTTTATTTCTAAGTGAATTATTCTGCTGCTTTTTTTTTTTTTTTTTCCCCTTAGGAAATGGAATCCCTGATGAATTTATGCTCTATGCAGCGGGAAAGCTACACTCCAGCAGCCACATTTCGGGGCGAAGGAGGCAGGATGTTGCGATGTCAGCAGCCCCAACCCCGATGGCAGTGCTGCTGAAGCTGCCTCCAGCAGGGCTCAGCTCTGTGCTATCCACCCGCATGAGTCTGCCTGTGGTCCCCCCTCAACCACAGCGCTGAGAAGGTGCCTCAGCACAGGCGCAGTGGGGAGGCTGTTGGGGGGCACTGAGGTCACCTTTTCTCAGAAATACCCATCTGTGGGCAGCCAGCTGGCTGGGGAGCTTCGCTCTGCAGGCACCTCGGAGAGAAGGCTGCAGGAACACTGAGCCCTTCTGCCAGCCCCCGCAACTCCATCTTCATGTTCTGATCACCCCTGGGGCTGAAATGAGATGGCAACGTGAGAAAGTGGTTCCGTGGGGAGAAGTTTCAGTCCTCTTATGTAGAAAAGCAGAAATTCTGAGTGGCAGATAAAAGAAACTTGTGTTTGGTTTTATTTTTTTTTTTTTAAAGAAAAAAAAATAACTCAGGCTTTGAACCATGCCTTGACATTTGTCAGTGTGACTCAAGGCTGATGAGTGCTCGAGGCTGGAAGTGCTGCAGATGCTTAGCATTGGGTGGGCTTTCTGGCCCCTACTTCCCTCCAGCAGCCCCTGCTGATGTCCACACTTCACTGCACACAGCACCCTCTAAGCCCTGGAATCTCCCTGGAAGAGCATTACAGACCAAAGCACTGCCTATTACAAGGCTTCACATTCACCATGGCTTCCACACTGCAGGTCCTTGCACACCTGCTTGCATTCCCACATCAGCAGTGCATGCTGCCCAGGCATGGGCTGTGATAGAAAAACTGATCTAGGTGAGAAATAATTCTTTTTCACTTCTGGGCTGGTCTTAACAGGGACGATCTCCTCATCTGCATATGAGGCTGCCTCCCACTGAAGTTACACAAGCTCTGAGAAACATCAGCCCAGCCATGCGCCAGCAGGTCCGAGAAAATCCTGGATGCTGCCAGAACAACAGATTTTCCTATCTTTCTGCTGCACCAGGAGAGCCAAGAAGTAAAGCCGGTGAAAGAGCAAGGGGAGCAGGTGAGGGTGAGCACCAGCTCTCAGACCTGGGTCTGAGAACCCAGTCCTGCACCATGGCCAAACCTTGCAGCAGAAGCAGAAACCTGAAAGTGCAGAGCCAGCATCTGAAAGGGAACAACACACTCTAGGTTTAACTTTGGGGACAAATGGCTGCTGGTGAAACCTGAACTGGGGCTGAGCCACCTCGTCTTTCCCCCTGCTCTCACTTCTGCCTTCAAGCAGCTGCTGTTCGTGCGTCCCACCAGCAGACATGGGGTCACTTCTGTCCAGTGTAACAAGCCTGGAGCTGCTTTGTCCTGCTTACCTCCTCGCACTTCGCTTTCCATGGGCTGCTGGCAATGGCTACTTTCAGTTCCTCATCATCTGATGGAAATGCGGCACAGTTCCCTCACAGCTGATGAGTCAGTAAATAGAGTTGCTTCCACAGCCATGCAAATGTCTTTTGAAACAGCCTCTCTACAGCAAACCCATGGCACGTCATAGGTTGTTCAAGCCAACAGCACTGCCAGGCCTCGCCAGACAGGTTATTTGCCTCCTGGTCATTCACATCCCCCACCGGTGGGACAGGAGCAGTGCCACCTTCTCCTCCTTGCACAGAATAGATACTTCAATAACATAATGATCAGAAGGTTTAGAGCATTTTTTTCTTACAGATGATCTGGAAGATTTGTTAAATGAACTTAATGTACTTTTCCAAGTGCATAATCAAAATGGAAATGCATTCATTCATTGAATAATCAAGTCCACATTAACGACTTGGCTGAAAACACAGCAGGAGAGCCTATTAAAGGCTGTTTGTTGTGGCTGAACCCTCCCTCCATCTAACAGGTTTCAACACAAGCAGCCATGCACATGCCTTCCATCCCTCCTAGCAAAGGGGCCAAGCAGGAGGAAGCCTGCACAGAGGAAGCATCGGCCCTGTGCAAGGGACAAACAAACTCGGGCAACCCAAATGTGCCCAAATGTAAGAAGAAACACAACAGCTTTTTCTGAGACACCAAGCCAACAGTGACAAAGAAAGCAATGCCCACGCAATGAGTGCTGCACTCTTGGATGAGATCAGTGCCAGGTCTCCAGCATAGCAACTGGCAAAAAGACAGCCCAACTCCTATGAGCTCAACAGCAGCAAAGCTGCAGCTTGTCAATCACTTCACCCTTTCTAGGTTGTACTGAGCTACCCACTGAGGCTGTGCACATTGCATCGAGTTTGCTTGATCCTGATAAGAGTGGGGAGAAGCTGTGCTAGCAACAGCTGTGCTTTAGCAACAAGTGTGTTGCAACAAGTTGCTTGAGTTACCATGCCTGGTTTGAGTTATAACAGAGAACATATGCTGTGTGTGTATGGTGGGAAGCAGAAAACAAATGAGGTAAACACCACACGTACAAGGCAGGGGAAGGTCGAGGTTACTCTGCAACCTCAACAACTCAACAGTGCTCAAGCTGAGCTGTAGGAAAGTTGAAAGAGGGCTAAACATGTAGCAATAAAAATAAATCACATTGGGTCTCTGCAAGACATGTCAGCTCTGAAAAAAAAAATAGAAATAAAAATAAAAAAATTTGGTTCTACCCAGAATTTCTTACTATGGCTCCCTTTCGATTTCAGCAGAGCTTTCACACTTCTCCTCCAAGAAGCTGTGTTGGGAATGCATGTTCAGCATGTGCAGGTGTGCGATGGGGAAGTGGCACTGTTTCTAACACAGGGCTGTGCCTACCTTCACCCTGACGCCCCACAGTGCCCAAAAAGAAGAATGACAGATTGAAGGACAGCCAAAGGCCACCAAAAGCCACTTTCCTCTTGCCTCAGTTTGTATGGCACAGATGGGTGGAGTAAACAGTAGGGGACAGACATGTTTGCGGGATCTGTTGTGACAGGACAAGGGGAAGTGGTTTCAAACTAAAAAAGGGGAGATTTAGATTGGAAATAAGGAAGAACATTTTTTCCAGATGAGGCACTGGCACATACTGCCCAGAGAGGTAGTGAATGGCCCATCCATGGAGACATCCAAGGTCAGGCTGGACAGGGCTCTGAGCAATCTGATGTAGCTGTAGGTTTCCCTGTTCATTGCAGGAGAGTTGAATTAGATGGCCTTTAAAGGTACCTTCCAACTCAAATGATTCTATGATTCTAAGGGGAATATGCTCCTTGTCCTGGCTCGTCACCTCGGACCGCCTCACATCACACATCTAGGAAAGCCATTTAATCAATCTCTTATGTTCCCACACATCTCCTAAGCTCATGATTTATCCCCCTGACCATTTGGCAAGTGGCAGCATACCTTTCTTGCTCACCTCTGGCATGTCTGCAGTGCACAGCTCCAGCCACACATCCCTTCACCCTGCAGGGCACCCAAAACACATTCTCACCCTTCTTGCTACCCAGTGAGCACTGCCAGCAGCTGCCTGGGTGCATCTGGGAACAGCACTCTGCACACAGTGCTGTCAGAGCAATGGGCTCATGGGTGTGGGATAGGAAAGTGGGGAAGGAAATCTATCAAGCTGCCTGCAGGCCTCTATCTGAAGGGCTGAGGCATCCCCTAGCTCCTGCCCGCTGTGCAAGGCACAGCAGGGTCAGCCTATGCCTACAGAGCCTTGCCTGAGGCCCCAGCTGACAGCTTTTGGGGCCTAGTTCAACCTGTGCCATCCGGGCATTACGCCCCAAGCTACCCAGAGTGTTCCAGAGCAAACTGCAGGGCCAGGCTGCCCATCAGAGTTCGGGTTGCTTTCCTGGGAATAGTTGTAGGGGTTTGTGTGAGCTTGCCTGGCTGGTAGCAGATGTGAGGTTTTGCTTTTTGCTGTGTGGGGGGAGGCAAACACACACACAGCCCATGAAGGAGTGGCCTGACAGCAGATGCTGCATGCTGGTGTGGATCAGAAGAGGACTGTCACCCCCTCCTGTCCAAACAATGACACTGTGCTGTGCAGTTCACAAATGAGGCCAGGAGGCCTCCACGTGGCAGAAGCACACTGAGAAAGCAGTTTTGCAAACACATCCGGGAGGAGAGGTGGGGAGGAAGCACTGCCTTCTGCTTCCTGTTCAGCTTCTGCATTTTGCACTGAATTATCCTGTGGATAAAATGCAGAAGTCTTGGGAGCAGAGAGCAGATCACAAGAAAAGCTCCCCATACACCAAGAGCCCTTGCAGCCAGCCCTTGGCTGCATGCACATCCCCAGGCCCCTGACAAACACACAAGCAGATTAAAAAAAATCAAAGCCCACAGGCTTTGGGCACCAGAGGGGCAGAAAGTCAAAGCTGTGCACTGTAAATATTTTCCAGTTTGGGTTCTCACATCCCTTAGGCCGCTCCTGGGCAGGTGAGAAGAGCCTAGCAGTGATGGGAAGGGTCAGTGCCCTCAGGATTCTACAGCATCAGCAGGCACTGCCATCATGGTGGGGCTGCAGTCAGCCTGCATGTGGTGTAGGAGACAGCAAGGTCAGCAGGAATCCAGATCATAAGTGGCTGCTTCTGAGCAAATCCAGCTGACCAAGGAAGCTTAGCCAGAGCCTGGAAGAGCACTTACTATCAAATTGAAAATTAACTGGTAATTAGTCTCTAATGTGAGCTAATCATGTCTAGGGGAGGAATTAATTAAATGGGGGAATTAAATCACCAAGAATGTGCAGAGTGACCGGTTGTGATGGGATTTGGTTAATGAGCTGGTAATTGCATCGGCTGCATTTCCCTCTCCTTTGGACACAAGAGAGGGAGAGCGGGGGATTAATGCAGCTCCTGCTAGAGTGCACTCTGAGATGCCTGTGCCTTGGCAAATCCTGGCCAAGTGGAAAACAAAAGCCAAAATGGTGGGAGAGAAGGAAGTTTCCTTTACCTTAAGAGGCACACAGGATAATGATGCCCTCAATCAGTGCCAAGCAGCAACAAATGATGAACAAGAAACAAAGTCCGGTGCCAGTCCACATGCTCTCCAGCAAAGAGGTGGGGTGAGAGGTGAGTGTCACCCACACTCTCCATCTTGTATGAGGTGCTTGGTGCAAGAAAAGCCTCATTCTGCTGGGATTTCAGCTACATCTGAGCCACTGCTTGCTCCCAAGCCATGGGTGGTGAGGCACTCCCACGGCCCTTAATGTAACCCCATCTGCAAGGTTCCAGGTCATGCCAGCTCATTTCTGTCAAATTAGCTGGCACAGTGTTTATGTCAACATCATACTTGTCTGACAGCTCTGTGCCAGCTGCAGGAAAAGAAACTCGATCCAGCCTTGCAGAAAAGCAGAGCCACGTGGATAGACACCACCTGACTGCCGTGCAGCCTGCCAGCATAAATATAACTTCTCAGAAACACTCAAACACGTCTGAACAAGCAGAGCGAGCCAGGGCTGGGTCAGCACTTTGCACCACAGGGCTGTAGTCCTTGCAATCCAGCCCGAAGAGCCCTAAATTTGGATTTGCCTTACCTCCAAACCAATGCCTGAGCTCACCTTTCAGTTCTGACATCCCTTTCTTCTGTGTGCCAAACCCCACAGCAACTCTCTTGGGTGGAAAAACCCCAACCACTCCAGGGCAGTGACTAACTTGTGGCACCTTATGATGGGATGACTTATAATGGGAGAGGCTCTGAAAGTGAAATAAGGCCGAATCCGGGTGGAACTGAGGAAAGCAGTTCAGTTACCTAACTAATGCAGTGCTGTGTTTTTCCACATGTAAACATAGTCCAAGGGAGGCACACCAGAGGCGCATGGCTCTCAGTAAGAGAAATTCACTCTCGCTGAATCGCAAATGAATCTCCCATGCTAGGATTTTCCCTGATGCCGCATTTGCTTTCCTGTGATAACACAATCTGACGGCTGCGAGAAATTCTGCTGTTTGTGCCCAAGTGATAATAACAAGAAAGAAACAAAACAAGAAAGCTGCCAGTCTGTGCTCGCCAATTCACGTTACAGAACAAAATATTCCCTCCTGGAACACACAGGGTCTTATGCAGATTCAACTTCTTTGGGTGACGCAAATGCTGTAGAAACAACTGTGAGTCATAGAATAAAATCACATAATTCCCCCAAGCCAAGTGAGGACAAAACTCAGCCCACAGAGCTCTGAATTCCCACTTTCTTGGTAGGGATAACTTTGTTTATCCTCCCTTTCTAAATGATATCCCCACCCTTGCTCTCATGGCAAGTCTTGCACTTCCTATCGTTCCAGCCTATAGCCTATGTGTAAATATTGGTACTGATACTGTAAATATCAAAGTCCTGTCCCAGTATCTGCAGGGTGTAATGTAAAACCTGCTGTGCACTCGTTAGGACTGGCTTTGCTAATGAAGTCTGTATGAGAAATCTGGAAGACATTCTCCCGGGCAGTCTGTGCTTTTATTTTTCAGTGGGAGTTCATTTATAGCCAATCAGAGCCAGGCCTGGATATGTTATAAATGAAATGCAGCAGCACACAAGGAGCACTTAGTGCCTTAAGTCTTTAGAATGCCTCTTTATTTCCCAGTGCAACTGAATACATCATCACACCACCAGATTTGCCATACACCAAATGGGGCACAGCCTTGCACAAACAGCCCTGCCGTTCGTAAACAAAGCCTGCAGACTTGATGTGGAGGCGGTCTAAATCATAATGGCTTTACTGCTGTCATTTTGCATTGGCAGCTGCTGAGCTTTCCACACTGAAACCTTCAGAGCATGTCATTAGCAGGGTGGGAGGAGCTGCATGTAATAAACAAGATGTGATGCAGCTGCAGCATGTGCGAGCATATTGGTTTTTTTTTGGTGTACTTGATTTTCCTTCTTCCTGACTTGACAGCACCTATGCACGAGAGCTGAGCGACACTGCTGGAAATACAAGGTTGTAATGTTTGCATGGTAACGTACCATAAACTTGATTTAAACATAGAGTAAATATGAGCTATTTGTGTCCTTTCTGAATACTAACTGCACCTCTTTAGGGTCGAGTTTGGAATATACAGTGATGTACCTCCAGCTTTAAATGCTGCAAAGCTTCTTCAAGTGGGTGTGAGGTTTGCAATCCATCTGTGCATTGTCACTGCCTGCCGACTGACGTATGTAGGACATAAAAGTGCCTGGTTAAGACACGCACACGCTGCCACTCGCTGAAGCCATTAACATCGCAAAGCAAAACCATACCCTGAGCATGGCATTCATAATTCAGAAAGAGCAAGCTGGGCCTTGACCTATTCCCAGCTTTAACCCGTCCCTGCCCTGGGAGGCAGCAGCTTCAGCAGCCCCACTGCACCCACATGATAGCCTTGCATTGGACCAGTCCTCCTTCTCTTCCGCACACTTCAACATCTTCCAAGTTATCCCTGGTAACTGAATGCATTGGCCTAGTCTAGCTGAAGAGCCCTCATGCCCATTTTACATTTTTCTCTCTGACAGCAACATTTGTGTACATGAGGCATGTTTTCCACTTCTGTTGTTTAAACACAGTAAATTGAGTCTGCTTTTAGTTGTTGTTTCTTTTTTTCCTGAAAGACCTACCAGATCCCTAGCAGAGGACACATCCTCTGCATGTCACTCAGTTAACACAGAATGATTTATTCAGCCCCTTTAAAACTCCTCCATCATCAAATTAAATGTAGCACAAATGTTTGAGAACTGCTGGGAAGAAAATATGTCTCTATTAAAGCTCCAGGGCTCCTGTCTTTTTGATTAAGGAAAAGCAATTTTGTACTTCTGAGACCGCCCACGCCATATTCTTCAGAGAGATGAGAAAAGCCTATCTGATGTTCCTCATTTGGGATAAAAAAGAAACACTTCAGTGCTTCCTTATATATCATAAGCTAACCAAAAGAAATGACTGGTTTCTCTGCTTTCCTACCAGCTTGGATCCACTGCTAAGTCTGAAAAACAGTGCTGTTGCCTGAAACGTATGAGTCCTTGTGAAAGGATAAGTAAATATCCCTAAACAAGGGAAGGGGCATTGTTCCAACCATCCCAGCATACTCGCTGTAGTGCTGGATGTGAGCTTAAAGTGGCAGCACAGCAGTGACTACAACTTGCAGGAATCAATCCTCCAAATACCTTTATTCATCTAACTTAGACTATCATGAATGCACTGCCATGGGGCTTGCGGAAGGGCTGGCCTTTTCCACTGAGAAAACAACTGAATGGAGATTTATACAATTTTTTTTTTTTTTTTTGCAAATTGCTTACACACCTTTGCAGCTCAAATATTTGGTTCCTTACCCGTAAAAAGAAAAGACAATCAAATCTGAAGTTCACAGCCCTGGAAAGCCACTGGAGCACTTTGCCTCTGGTACCCTGTTTTAGTCCTGCACATCAAAAGCTGCAATGCAAACACCAGTGCATTCCAGGTCACCAATGGATTTTATGACCTCACATTTCCTGCCCTCCCTAACTCACTGCCAAAGCCACAATTTTGTGTCTCAGCTGCAGGAGAAGAGGGGTGCTGGGCTTGCAAACCAGCAGGACTGGCACTAATGGGACTGACTCCAGTGTTGACCGCATTGCTCTGCAGAGGGCTCTTGTTACTCCTCCGGTCAGTCACCAGACCATAGTGTGCACAGTGTCACAGCTGTCAGGCTGCATATTTTAAATGGCTGTATTTTTGCCAAGTCAGAGCACATTCACAAACTGAGAGATCATCTCAGGACAAAGCCTGACCAGGAAAAAGCCTGTTTCTATTTTGGCACAGCAGCTCGGAGGGAGAGGGTTGAGATCGCAGGGTTCTCACAGCTGGATTCTGTGGGTGGAGGAGGTTTAAAACACAGATAATCCTGGAGTTTCCCAGCAAACTGTGCAATACCACTTGCTTATATTTATTTCCCCCAGCCATTAATTTCACCAGCTGAGGTCTGGAGAACCCCCAACTATGGTTTGCCAATCATCCTCTCAAAGCCTACAGGTGATACCTTCCAGGAGATCAGAGGAAAGGCAGAGCTAGCAGAATGCTACACAGAGTGCTCCCTAAGTAGCTCTCTCATTAGCATAGCATCAATTTGTCTGAATTATGGAGTTAATCCCCATACTCTCGTGAGCAATCCTATGCATTTGTACAGCACTTCCAATATGACACTGCTCCACCGCATGCTATACAAACAAGGGACAAGGGCTGCAGAGCACCAGCATTTTCCTGCATGCCATGCAGATTTCCTGATGTCTCACAGCTCCTCACTAGAGACACTGCAACACCGCCAGGACTATCCCAATAGGGGAGAAGGAAATAAATGATTGAAACTAGGCATATCCATGATAAAATGGGACAGGGGGAAAGACGGCCTGGAAGAGTTTAGGCAGGAGCCCTGTGGTTGTTAAAACTGGGAACAAGGTAAGAGAGACAGCGAAGCAGATGAAAGAAGCTTGAAGGCTGGGACTTCTGCAGCTCTGTGCATGCTGAAGCCTCAAGCTTCCTGTGACCTTACTTCATTCTATCAAATACACAGGAACACAAGCAGTCCATAATACACACGACACATGATCATACACCGAAACACGAATGCTGGAACAGATGAAAGGTTATATTTGAACATATTAAAGACTTGTCCAAGGCAAACGGAATTATCCCCAGTTACAGACAAGGAAACTCCATGACACTCTCCAAGGGCTCTGTTCCAAAACCAACAGCACATGTGCTGCACAAACCCTCTCCCATGTGCAAGATGTAGAAGACCAAAAACTCAGCTCACAGAGCAGCAATTGAACAAAACACTGCAGGACTGCCTGTGGCCCTGGGTGGGATATGGGGGGAGTTTCCTGCAAAGGAGCAAGTGCTGTCCAAGCCATGTGCTCAGAAGGAAAATGATTCCCAGTCCTCCTCCACAACAGCTTGCCTTTAAGTTTCTGCAAATACCTTAACCAGCAGGCCTGCCCGTACAAGTAAGCACAGTTCTGTGTCTAGGACTTACACTGAGTTGTAGAGGCTGGGGGTTTCTGACTCTTGAAGAACAGCATCTTCGATCAGAACAGCACAGTCACAAAACACCTGGCTTTTTTAACTGGATGAAGAGCTATTGAGTTAAATTAACAATGTCACTGTTCCCCTATTCCCTATCTGCTTCTCTTCCAGTTTGATATGTAAAAAAGGCAAGCTACCTGATATACTTGAACATGCGCTCCCAAAGTCACTGGTGACACATTGTACAAAAACAGAAATCAAACCCACTGACATTTTAATTTTAGATGCTGTTTTCCATACTCAGTGTTAGTCCAGATCAGCACTTCAAAGACCTCTCTGTGATCTCAGCAGAACGGTGAGTTGACAGGAGCTTTCCACTGGGAGGAAGAAGGGGCAAAAAAAAAAAAGCCAAACTGCTGAAGACCTCAGAGGGCAGCAACAAAGGTTAAATCAAGCAGGATGGAAGGTGTCATCTCATATCCAGAAACCTTATCTTTTCCTAACATGATGGAACACCAATCTGACCTTCAGGAGGGAGAAGAGGGATGATAGGTAACATCAGGCACCATAAGTTAAATGGCTAAATCGTTCCTGTGCCAGGAAGGAAACCCAGACATTTCTGAAGTAAGGAAGTGTCATGTTCCTCCCCCATCCTTAAAGCAGGAAGGACTGCCCCATGGCAACACAAAAGAAGAAACGACTCTCAGCTTTCTTCACAGGTGGCATCAGTAGGAAAACTTCCTTTCAAGAAAACAGCAGCAAATCATAGAATCATGGAATCATAGAATCACAAGATTGGAAAGGACCTGCAAGATCATCTAGTCCAAACGTCCTCCCATCACCACTGCTACCAAAAGCACTAACCCATATCTCGCAGCTCCTCATCCAGACTCCTCTTGAACACTGCCAGGGACAGCGACTGCACCACCTCCCTGGGCAGCCATTCCAGTGCCTGACCTCTGAGAGAAAAAGTTCTTCCTCATGTCTAATCTCAATCTCCTCTGGCACAACTTGCGGCCATTTCCTCGGGTCCTGTTTGTTTCCTGGGAGAAGAGGCCAAATCCCTCTTCACCACAGCCTCCCTTCAGGAAGTTGTAGAGTGCAATGAGGTCTCCTCTGAGCCTCCTCCAGACTAAACAATCCCAGCTCCTTCATAAGACTTGTGCTCCAAACCCCTCACCAGTTTCACTGCCCTCCTCTGGACACGTCAAGGCCTCAATGTCTGTCTTTCTTGTAGTGAGGGGTGAAGGTATGCCAAGAGCTAGGATGCTTTGGAAAGAGTGCCTGGCCGATCTCCTCCATGCTTGGAAAGTCATTTGCTAGAGGATTAACCAAGATAGTATATCACTAAAGGCCTGACCAGAATCAGCTCAGTATAGTACAGAAAAACACAACATGAAGTTGTAGTTTAAGTGTCTTCTTTTGTTCTCAAAAGCCCAACAGAAGTTTTCTGATAGCAGCTCGGGGCTATAAGCTAGCTATCCTTTATAACACATACACTGAACACGTTGGCTGCTGAGGCTGTGTTTTCATATATGGTGGCAACTTTACAAAATGAACATACAAAATCAAACGAAATGGTTGTAGAGCTGGTCAGAAAGTCTTCAGCTGAACTGTTTTGTGACTGTCAAAAAGCTTTGGTTCTTGGAAAAAAAAAAAAACAACACAACAACATTTGTAAGACATCATCATTGTGAGAAGTGGCTCTGAATTGCCAAAATGTCAACCAATGGCATTCTTTAAAAACAGTGTATTTTGAGAATTGGATTTAGAAAGGAAAGCCATTTTAATGTGATTTCTAATAAAGTAAGAAGTATGAAGAAGAGCCTGAAGTTATCAAACAACCCAAACGTGCCACTTATTTAGATCAGATGCTTTGTACTGGCATGGAAGAAAAATATTAAAGTTGAAAGATCCCACAAAAAAAAAAAGGAAAAATACATCCAAACCAGGTCTAATTTAAAAAATACAGCATGCTCTAATGAAGAAAATTAAACCTACCATCATAAACTACCTTTTTCCTCATTTTGGAGGTTACTTGGTTATTGCATTCTGGTATTTTGATAATACTAAAAATATTATACCTTCTCCTGAACTGCTAAGAAGTCATATGCTGAGTAGTTCATAAAGCTGCTTCTGAGGACTGTGTACAGATTTTATAGCCTTATCCATTACAGTTCTACCAGCTACTGCTCTGGGCTAGAAGAGCTCATGGGCCTTCAGGAGCTGTTTAAATAACCTGAAGTCATAATTTTGCAGAGAAAAACCTTCAGCAGCAATCGTTCTGTGACTCAGAACCTATTACTTACAAGGTCCTGCCCGAGAAGCCCTGCCAACTCCTCATTTGGAGGCATGGATTAGGTACCCCAAAGAGCAGAGCAGCTACAGTCTGTACGCGAAAGGAGCCCTTCACAACTGTGGAAAAGCCCACTTGAAGCTGTATGATATACAGAAAAAATAGGCCTCTAGGAGCAGGAACTTTAAGGAAAAAAACAATATAAAGTTTCTGACTTCTGAGAAAGTAGGTCTGAAAATATTCAAACCATGCTGAAGTTGCAAACGGTGGCTAAGAGTTCAGGGTAAAGAAGGGTTTTCATGGTTCAAAAGGATGAGGGCAGATCTTTGGGTCTCAGAAGAAGCTATAGGTTTCTGAGCTTAGTAGGAAGACTGGAGGAAAACAATGGATTTAAAGACAGTAGGACTAGTGGCACAAATATGCAGCAATAAATAGTTCCTAGTCCCTGACTTCACGGTTAGAAATGAAACATCCCATCTAAAGCTGGTGGAGATAAGACCTAGCACAGGATTAATCCTTCATCACAAAGCATCAGGTGATTGATAACAGAAAAAAAAAAACACTCAACAGCCAGAGTAGCCAGAAGACTCTATGCCACACAGAAATATGGATCTCCAATTAAGTCATCCACATAGAAACTTGTGCTTAGAGATAAGAACGTTCTATGGTATCTATGTAATTATTAACAAATTTTCATCTACTCTCCTCTTAGAGGGTTCCACTGATGTGTTTTATCTTCAGTTCAGTGCCAGTAGCTGAAGGAACTGAACGTGAGGTTGGGGGTGAACCTGCATATGGTACCCACAGCCTTGTCCACAAGCGGTCACAATCCTCTGGCATGGCCCACGCCAGAAAATTTAGCAGTGCTGCAGAGAACCCGTTAAGTGCTACAAGTCATGGGACTGCTGTCTTGTACTCCGGAATTTACTGTGAAATCTGCCTCCACAAGTGGTTCCCACCAAGCACATCCCAAATTCATGATTATCTCCTTTCAGAACCACTCAGAGTATAACAGCAAGGGACCTATCATCTCAAGTAAGGCTGCATCACCCTGATGCTAAACTGAAGACCAGACCAGCAGTAAGCACCTCCTAAAACCTTAAAGATCACATAAAAACTTGACTTGCATGGGGAACTTTGATTCCCAGGGAGCTGCTACTAAAGGAATGATACACTTTGAAGGGAAGAGCTATAGCTGCAGCCTGTTAGTTCCCATGCTAAGGCAGAGTGCCCCATGCTGCTCCCAGTTCCCCAGGTTACTATGAAGGGAAGATGCTGTTTGCACAAGAGCACTGTAGGGTCATTCTCAGAAGAAAGCACTGACACTTGGGGCTTCTGGGTTCTATTTCTGACTGCAGCACTGGCCTCTTGCTTGGCTGCTCCACGTCTGTTTCCTGCTAACAGTGACCTCCTTTTCTCAAAGCATGCTGAGACTTGTGAGAAGTAGCACAGAACATTAGCGGCTGGGTGGGGCTATTATTTATCTCTATAATAAAGCGGGCATGTAGTGGAGTTCCCTTTGGGAATTACTCCATTTCGTCCATAAAGTATGTTGCAATTCCACAGCAGGCTAATTAGCAGACTTCTCAGCTGTTAAAGGGAGACAGAGGAAAGGATGTATCATTCTTTGGAAAGGAAGATGGAAGACTCAAGCAAGATTTCAACTACATGTTCCCATAATATTCTTAGACTTGTGCAACTGAAAGCCTAAGTAATAGTCATTTCTACCAGAGAATCCTTATCTTCTTCATACACAGACAAAAATGAGAGAGTTGGAAAAGATCGATAATTAAATACTCTTTCCATAAGATAGTCCTTTCCTTAGAAGTGTTTTGCACTTCCTCAGAGAACATTTTGTATGACTTGAATTTCATCTCTCACTAAGCTTAGCACACAGGTAGTACTTTGATCACAGCTGTTTGTCCACATAGTTTCTGGCCATTCCTTCTTTGTAAATAGCCGTTTCGGGTTCCCTTGCTTCTTAAGAAATGCTTTCAACCAGGTGAAAAACTGAGATTTCAAGTACCGTGAGAAGCACCGTATAGAGAGCAAGAAGAACTTACACAAAAAAGGAGATAAAAAAAACAAAGTTAGCAATAGTAATTGAACTAGAAATAAAAACTAAGAAATCAAATTTTCTTATTATAGCATCACAAGGAATATAGTGAAGAGTCTCACACTCTCAGTAAATTGAAATTAGAAGTCCCAGCTACGATGGCAGATGAGATGGGATGGGCTGCTGCAGTCCATGCCTGAAAAAAGCTCACATCTTACACTGTTCAGATGAACAAGACAAGAACAGTTGCAGCATGATGTGACTGATACCAGGTAACCAAGATCAGCTGTGCAGCTCAGAAAAGTTGTCAGCTATCTTGGGGCTTTGTTTAACCCTTATTCTCACTGCTCCCTCAAGTTCATCGCTACTCTTCTTCCCCACTAAGACACTCAAGGAAATTAGATGAGCTCCCTCACTACTGAAAAAGCTCTGATACTCACTTGCAGTTTCTATACTGAGTATATTGAATTACATAATGCCAACAGATTTCTACTAGTTTACTCCAGATTGTACTTCAGCCTTCCCTGTGAAATCGGTATCCCTGGCCTACCAGAGTTCACCCCTGGAAGAATGATAAACAGTTCCTTTGAAAAATCTAGCTTGTACAAAACAGCAGCGAGAACAAAGTTTTCATTCATACCACATATGTTGCCACTGTCACTGTACCGAAACCTGTATGAGTTATTAATCAGATTCAGCACGGTATGCTCTGTGCTCTGAACACGCTGTTTGAACACTTATTTGAACAATGTAATTTATTTAGCAGCAATTTCTCTGCTAACAAATTCAGATGATACACATGGTAAATCTCCACTGAAATGGCAGGATTAATAGCAGATCTGTTCTTGGCAAAATCTGAAGTTTAGAGCAGGATTTCAATTGCTTATTTGCAGAGGAACAGTGCCTTTTACAATTAAATACACAATAGAATTTCCACCCAACCTTATCCTAAACAGATTGCCAAGACTTAAGGAGATCCACAGTACTGACAGTCTTTCCTCACCTCCCCTAATATCAAAAAAGAACCAATGTTCTCTCTTCAGAACCACCAGATTCTGGTAGTTGAAGTAAACAAAATCAACAAAGACTGCCATTGCTCAGACTTTTCCTAATCTCGACTCTGCTCCAGGTCTGCCTCATTAACAGTCAGCAAGTTGCTCCAGCTAGAATCACAGAATCACAGTTAGAAGAGACTCCACAATTATCAAAGCCAGCACTCAAAATTCAAACCCTGCATTTGAGAGCATTGCTCAAACACTCTTTGAACTCCAGCACTTGGGGCTATGCCTGCCACCCTCTGGTGAAGAACCTTTCCCTAACACCCCCTGACCCTCCTGATGCAGCTCCTTTCTGCCATTCCTTTGGTTTTATCATCGATCACCAAAGGTCAGCACCTGCCCCTCCACTCCCACAAAGTCACTCCTTATTTCATAACATTTCTGCAAACTAAGGATTTTTACACCACTGACCTTCTGAGGACTACTTACATGAGTGCTTACATATGAGCAGTGCTGTGTACGAGGGTCACTTCAACAAAACTAAGCAAACAACTAGAAGGCTAGTAGAACCAGATTTCTGGTATGTTTCCAGACAGGTGTTTTATGCATAACTTTGTCATCTCTATAGCCTTGGCAATCTTCCCCTCAGAAATAATTCAGTTACAATTGTCCTGTGAGTTGACTTGTGTGATCATACAACAGGTTCACTCAAGCGGACAAGCTCACAACAGAATAGCAAAACTACAGACTTCTCATTTGTTCTCCTCCTCCAAAGGATGAGCTAACACTCAAGCTTTGTAATTCAAGACTGCAGTAAACAGCCACAGGTTATTTTTATGAACACACTGACCAATATGAGCAACAGTGAACACTGTACTTGATGGGAGAATTCACAAACTCAGCAGGCTACAGACACACAATTTTAATGAAGTTTACAGTGCAACTTTTGCTGGCCACGATGAGATCCTCAGCAATGTACTGCTCGTTCAAATCTTTCCTGTACATAGTTATTGCCTAGATCTCTCACTAGCACCTAATGAAACTAATCCCCTGGTCCTCAAAAAGTCCTCTACTAACCCCTCTGCTCTCCTAATCTATAATATAAAGTTCTGTGGTATGACATTACTCTAAACCCACCCTCTTATCCACCACCACAGCCATAGAAACCTCACTACCATAGAAGCCTCACTAAGGGAAAACAAGAATACTCAAATGAGCAACTCTCACCATTTAATTTCACAGCTCCTTCTCCATCAATACTCTTTTCTAGTTACCATACAAAAGCATCAGAACTACAGGGCCCACTACACTGAGAACCAATCAGGCATACTTTCCCACCTCTGTGGTGGTGTTCCAAGCTTATCAACATCCTAATGCTCATACCTGCCATTTCCCAGATATTTAGTTTCAGCCTCATAGCACAGGAGGGAAATTGCTTTCTCCACTTTCAATCTTGAATTTTTGAAGTTTCCTATGTTTTAACAGAATTATTCAGTTCTCACATACCAGACTTCCCCCTGCTTTACAGTAACCATTACCACTAATTTGTGTGTTCTCCGGTCCAGAGCATCGTTTATGCATGTCTGGCCTACTGTGCTCTTCAGTCACCCAAGTGAATTCTGCCATGCCTATACTGCCTGCAGTAACATTCACTTTGAACAAGCTTCAACCTCAAACAATGAACACAAACCTCTATGCTTGAGGCTCAACTTGCACATCCTACACACCACCTCCAACTACGGTATACTTCAGTTATGTCCCAACTATGGCATTGAATTCCTATAATAATAAACAAGGGGAGAAATAACTGCCAGTTAAGAGCTTTTGGAAGGCAAGTGCGTGCTGCACATCCAGGGACATAGCATGACAACACAAAGCCCTGCAGGATGAAGTTGGTAATTAGTGCAAGTCTAAAGCAGGTAAATTTAGTGTGGTCCACACTCAGTGTGTTCAAAACAGTGAGCCACAAGCAAGCAATGCAGGTAAACACAGCTGTCTCCTCCATGGTACTTCAATACTTCAAAGCACACATGGTCTACTAAGCTGTGTTTCACAAGGCAAGGAAGACTTGCAGATGGGCATCTATGGATACAGGACTACAGGTACACATCACACCTTTACTAATAGAGGGACCAGTCCTCAACCCATACCGTGGATCTGTAGATTTACTTCCGCTCTCTCTTTAAGTGGATTCCTGCTGAGAAAGAGGTCATTTCAGTACAGCATTTAGAATTGTTTCTACAAGAGATGAATATGGACTTGAACATGTGAATCTATTCCTTTCACTGCCACCCCATGGTTATCAGGTGGTTATATCCATGGTTATCCCAGCACACAAGCTCACTCTAGCCTATTCATAGCTCATAATCCCATTTTCTAAAGCTAAGGCAATGAGCACAGATCTGGTTCTACTACCTTATGAAGGCACTGACTCTTTCTGGAGGGAAGATGGACAAATTACCACCCTCCAACTGCGACCCAGTACATATTGCAGCTTTCCTATGCAACTGCACTCTCAACAAGGCTACCAAGCTACTAGCTTGTAAAGGGTGTCACCCACTGATATCTCCACTAAGATGCAGCACAACCACTAGATGAGGTCTGAATACCTACAGCTGAAGAACTGAAGTCTGTGCATAAACTTCAATCAAATTTCATTCATTACAGTTGTACTTGTTACCCTAAAGGAAGGGAAAGGAAATCTGATCTGTCCTGCACCCACTTCAACTTCTTTGGAAGACTTGAACAAGTACCCAACACTGCTAGGCACAGGTAATTCTACACTTGCAACCAAAGCAGTAACCCTGGGTCCAGCTTCCATTTGATAAGCACGCTGATGTGTACCACACTATATTCACCTGCTTCCAGATTTGCATGTGGATGAGACAGCTCAAGCTACATCTCATAAACCAGAAGAGTGACGCTTCACAAATGAATAGACTATGCAGTTCAACTTTTTTATTTTAATAAAATCAAGAATATGCACAGCACATGCAGTGCTAGCATCTAAACTAATACAATAAGCAATTCTAAACCTACAGTGACTTGAAATTCAATTTTCACATTCAGCAAGTTTAAATCCATTCTTGCATATTGTTTTGAATCCTTGTAACTGAACTGAAAGTATTGCTGGCTGATAAAACTTGCTAAAATGCACAAGTCACTGATTACGCCAATACAACAAAGATAACCACATGTTTGAGGATTGCAATGTGCCAGACATTCACTGAAAAAAAAAACACACAACTAAACAAAACTCACGCAACAAACATCTGAGAATCTGGACACTTCACATCAGTGTTTAGAAGTGTTTCATTAATATCTTAAGACAAGTGTATCAAAACCTTGGCATGTTTAATTTTAAGTTGCCAATTTTTGTTTTACTATCAGAAAGTTATGGCTATACTGCCAATGCCGGGTCTGCTTAATTTGACTTAAGAGTTTAATATGACTTAAACATTAAAAGCTCACACTACCCCGAAATATATAATTTCACGCATACGGTGACATTCAACATTCAAGTGCCAGTGTTTTTGTACTGTCTTTTGGTCAAGTTTCTTTAAACTTTCAAAGAATCACTTTTAGGCTTACAAAAATAAATATTTGTCAAAAATGTTCAATAAATATTACACAAAACTAGCAGCAAAAAGTATCTAGAAATCTGTCGTGTGCAAATAGTTTTCTTCCCAGCTATCATTCCCATGGTCCCAAATAAGTTTTAGAATCTATTTCCTTCTCCTTAAACAAGCTGCGTTCAATCTCCAAGAGACAAAATAAGATTGGAAGTTAAAGACACGCACACAAGACATATATAAAATTCTCTGAATGTGCAATAAAAGAAGTATTTTGTAAAAAGTTATGGGCAAAATGTACAAGGGCCTAAACCTAGACTTGAAATAGCACCATAACAAATGACCTCAATACTGTCAAGTGCACCTACTTAATAAAAGTTTTAGAACAAGGCACAATACACTTGAAAAAATCTATTGCACTTTAGGAGATTTTTGCCTTTTTCCTATGCCACTGTAGATTAGAGTTGTCAACTGCTCTGGCCACAAAGTTAGCACAGAAATTCCAAGTGGCTTAGGCATTTTTCTGGTGGACAATACTTATCTTTGGCCAGATTTAGCATAAACAGACTATAAATACAATGGAAACCTATGCAACTAAAACTGACTAAAACTGCACTTCAATAGCAGAATTGAAACCTTGTGCAGTTTATGTACATTTCCAACCTCTGTGATCTCAGGTTTGTTTGTTACTCTTCTGGAGCCATTTTACAAAGTCTACAGTAAGCCAGTTTAACATCTCCACGCAGCTTGAACAGAGTAATGTGAATCTGCATTAAAATAAAGCCTGCTGCATAATTCTTCCTGTTCATACCCTCTTGACCAAAAAACATCAACACTAGCATGCGTTATTAGACCAAAAATTCAGTCAGGCCCTTAAGCAGGACCAATCACTGCCATGGTCAGCCATTCTACCATTTCAATTTCATATGGCAGGCATTTTTAAAAAGTCTAAATAGATGAATTCTCCTAAAAACTATTTCAAGTTATCAGACCTTTAAACGTTCCCTGTAATATTCTGCCCACGTTTGGCTAGCTCACATTAATGATCTGCCTAAATATTGAAAAAGGAATTGCTGTATTTACTTGCATTAACTTCAAAAACAGTGCTTTTAATGTATGCATGTATCCATACATCATCTCATCATGACTGGAATGGCTTATTAAAGGCTATCAGGTTCTAAGTACCTATCCAGGATAGAGTGAGCAAATCAGAACTTTAACTTAGTACAGTTTTGCCACATTAGAAACTAATTGCATTGATATGCTTCAAGATGTTTTTATTTTTCAAATCTGCAGATACCAAAAGCCCTAATGCAGGCTACCGCATAAGTTTTTCTTTGTAATATTATGGATGAATCAGTGATTCCTGTTTAAGTTGTATCACACCTGTGTGCCAAGGTTTGATTTTAGCCCAAGTTCAGTAATTTTTATTTTGTCTAAACAATTGATATCTTGAGCATTACTGAGCCAACAGGACATCAAAATAAAAGTTGTCTAAAGTTAAAGGCACAGTACATTAACAAACAAATGATCCTCAGTCACAAAATTATAAATGCAGTTTTTGGGTGGGGATGGGTGGGAGGGGAGTTAATCCTGACTACAGCAATAGAGTCTTCAAAACCACCTTCAAGATAGGGCTACTTGTTCCTTTGTTTCCATCTTGTGACCTTGAGCTCCCTTAAAAAAAATTTCAGTGGAGAATCACAGCTGGTAATGTACTGCGAGTTCTTGAAGCTACACAAGGTATAGTCTGGCTAAGTTACATGTGGTTTCCATATTAGCTTGTTTGGTAGGTTATCTGCTGCAAGCAGATTCAGTTGCCCCACCAGTCAACCCCCTGGGAGTTATAGTTTCCTCCATATCCATCACTGTTGTAGAAGCCTCCATAACCACCACCTATGAAAGGCAAGAGAAAGTGATGCTTAATTAACCTGCTAAAGGTAACTTGCACCCTCACAACAGAAAACAGCCCAGGGCACAAACAAGACATCTACTGTCCATTAAAGAAACCCACCCCAGAAGCTTTGCTACATGTAAACAAAACCAAACATACAGGTTGCAAACAAACAAAGATACATATACTGTGTGCTAATACAGACCCAATAAGGATGCTGAACTTCACATACAACATACCAGATGACCTCTAATATTTACTGCAATAATATTACCTGCATAACTTCCAGAAGTACTAGCATATCAAGTATTCTAAAGTATTGTATTTTGTAGCTGCCAGTCACACCTGCCCTCTTTTTCTTACCTCCAAATCCTCTGCTGCCACTTCCTCCACTACGGCTGCTGGTTGATCGACTGCTGTTAAAGCTGCTGCTGCCAGCACCACTACTTGTTCGGTAGTCTCTGGCACCAAATCCTCCACTAAACCTACTGCTTAAGAAAGAAATAAAAATGCTTTAGTCAGTGATATTTTAAGTACTGTAAGCTCAAACACAAGGTTTCTTCAACTCGGGTTACAGTTGCCCAACAATCAGTGCAAATGATGATTCCCGTGTTCTTTTTAACGAATACCCCACTGCTATCTAGGAAGGACTTCCAATGTAGCAAAGGAAGATTTACTGTGTGTGTTCAACTCGTCACGTTACACTACAAATTACTTTATCAGGACCTAATAAGATTTAATTCAGTACAACCTCTGTTCCATAGGGTTTTTAAGTGATAGTTTCAGTGATTCATTTAAGCCCATTTTTTTCATTGTAGAACAGAACAACCACCTTCTAAGCACGTTTCTGATGAAAAACAACTAAAATTCAACAAGGTCTAGTCACACTGGCTAAACTGAAAGAAAATGTGATGGTTCCCTGTCCTTATTATTTTAAAGCCACTAGCACAGTTTGCTCCAATTTATAGGACACTTTTCAGCTTCCTGTAGCAAAACTATTTCACAAGTGTCACATCTGCACATTACCTTATACTTTTTTTTTAATGTTAATAAACAAGCATTACCATCTCCCTAGCCTCTCAATAGGTGCTCAAGAACAACTGTGGCTCACACCATTAAGAATTTCTCTCAAATGTTTAGATGCTTTCAATGAGTTGTAGAGCTATTTCTGCTGGCAGCTGTTAGCAGTATCTAGTTGTTAGCTTAAAAGGAAAATATTACTGTACAGAACAGGCATTAAGCTGTAACCTCTGGATGAAGAGGACACCAGCAAGCACTGGCTTGTACTCCTCAAAAATTAACTGCTTTTAGATAGAACTGCCCCTCACAAGTCATTAAAATCCACCTTTAGCCAAAACTCTCAACATTACCTCTTAGATCGCCCACGGCTGCCACCTCCTTTGTGATGCTGTTCGTAAGCCATGTTTTCCAGCCAAGATGGAACTTCTTGCTTAGCCTCAACAAGAAGATCAAGTAAATCCTTGGTGATGTTTATATTTCTCTCATTGAAGAATGAGGTGGCGAGACCTGAGGTACACATTAAATTTTAGCCCCACATGAAGTAGATACACTACATCATTTAATCCCATTCCATATTCCACTTGTTGTGACAAACACACCACATTCTCAAACTCAACTAATGAAGAGTATTAGAATTATCTGAACAGAAACTGTTCATTTTTCCACCACAGCCACTCACACAAATCTCCTATTTACTGACAGACACTGAAGACAGATATCTATCTTACCTATGGTATCAAGTCTTCATTTAATAGCAAAAAAAACGCTGTCTGAAAGAACTGGTTTCTTTCTACACTGGCTAGACCACAGTTAAAGATTATATACTGTGGAAGCACTGCATGATTTGACAGAAAGTATCATCAAAATACTCTACTTAATGCCACCTGTCTTCACAAGCATTAGTTTTCAGTGGCACTTACTTTGTCTGCATTCTAATAGTAATACAGGTGAAGAAAACCAGAATTCTAAATATGCTGAGACCTCATGTAGTTATGTAAGTAGAAGAAAGTACTGGAAGAAAGCTGCTCAGAGACCATTCACAGCCCATCCTTCCTCAGGAAGGCATGTGATCCCCTAGAAATATTCTTACAAAGCAGAAAGTTAGGAGAAGCTTACTTGAAGCCTATTCTAAGTATTCTACATCTTTATATTCCCTTTTGAAGGGATTTTTGAAACTCAGAAATCTGCAGGAGCGAAAATAGAACTCTCCGGAACCAAGCTAAAAACAGACTGCTAGTATACAGCTTTAGCTATTAAGTACTCTTCACTTATTTTTCCAGTTGTAAGTAACAGCAAAACACCTCCAGAATTCCAATGAAAAAAAGCTGCACTCCATACTGCAGTTTCCTAGCAATGCTGTCTGGGCACAAAAAGCATGAGGGCTCCTTTCAAGTTCCGCATAGCTTCAAGTTGCTATTTATCCAATACCACTACACCCCCCAAAAAAGTCAGGTACTACATGTCTGTACTTACCAAGGTTTCCTACACGGCCTGTACGACCAATACGGTGCACATATTCTTCAATGTCACTTGGCAAGTCAAAGTTTATGACGTGCTTTACATTTGATATATCCAGTCCTCTTGCTGCTACCTAGTAGTTAAAAGAGCAAAAAACAATCCCTGAACTGAGTTCAATGAGATAATATGCCTACTAACTCAAACTTCAAAAACTGAACTTACAGCTGTGGCTACAAGAATTGGGCTCTTGCCCGAACGGAACTGATGGAGTGCTTCCTCTCGGTCTCTCTGAGAACGATCTCCATGTATACTTGTACAGGCATATCCTTCGTGGTAGAGGAAGTCCTCAAGAGCATCTGCTCCCTTTTTAGTTTCCACAAACACCAGAGTCAAAGAATCCTTGCCTAAGAATAGATGAACCACAAGCTTACAAGAGAAAAGCTTTACAGATGAATATATCACAGTCTGGAGAAAGGCAGCTTTACCTCTCTGCTTCCAATTACTCTAAACTGAAGACCTGCTTTCTTATTTTCTATTACTGGAAGAGTTTTCATCAACATTAAACCACTATTCAGCCAATGCAAGACATTCACTGCATGCTGAAGAAATATAAGAGGTACTACTTTCCTCCACCTACCTACTCAACCCAAGCTCTCATTATTTTGAGCTGTCAGATTTGCCTCATCTTAAATGGCATTACTCACTTATCTAAAATTAATAATTTACCTGTGGCATTTAGCAAGTCAAGCAGAAATGATCGTTTGTCCAACTCTTCCACCCAGACTACTTTCTGTGTGATATTCTCAGATGTAGAACCTACTCTGCCAACAGCCAGGAAGATATATTCATCAAGGAAGTCACGAGCAAGCATCTAAAGAAGGAAAGGCAAAAGATCAGCATTTTTCCTCCTTTCAGAGGTAGGATCAGACTAAGCGTTAAAGCATTTGAACTTCCATGTAGTACCTGGATTTCCTTGGGGAAAGTAGCACTGAACATCATGGTATGACGAACCCCCTTCGGCGGCATTGTATCTTGTTCAACAATTCGTCTAATCTGAGGTTCAAAACCCATGTCAAGCATTCTATCAGCTTCATCAAGCACTAGGTATCTGAAGTAATAAAAAGAGGTTTTTTTCAGATGGTTTTAGAGGTGCAACTCACTACACACATTGGACTACATTTCTCAATCAGACATTTACAGTTTGAATGCTAGATCTCAGAAGTTATCATCTCAAAAGGAATTCAGTTTCATGTCAGCAACTCATTAGGTGATGGACAGAATCACTTCACTTACTTGCAAAAATCCAGTCCAATCTTTCCCCTCTCCATCATATCAACCAGTCGACCTGGAGTTGCTACAAGCAAGTGACATCCACGTTCTAAGTCACGTATTTGTTGCCCAATGTCTGCACCACCATACACAACACAGGGACGAACTCTGGAACGGTATGCAAACTACAAAACAAGTAAGTCAGTGCTAAGAAGAACTATACATGAGCTATCCTATTCTAATGAACTCCTAGACATACCTTCCTGGCCTCCTCATAGATCTGCACAGCCAGTTCTCTAGTTGGAGCCAAGACCAGTGAGATTGGATATTGCTTACGGCGTCCATACCTTCCATTCTCCTGGAACAGGAAAAAAAATCCCAGATACAGGGCAAATTAAAATACTGCCTGTTGTCACTGAGCTTCTCTTCACAAGAAAGCAAACAGTTGAGCATCAGCTTGTTTTACATACTGCATCTGACTGCCCTGCTGCAGTGCCTAACATTAAACTTTTGGTTAATATGTTAACAGTGTAACTGCAGCACAAGCTTGTCCTCTAAAACCTGTATCAACACCTACAACTAAGAGTAAGCCTGCCCATGGAAAACAAGACATGTACTGCCTTATCTTAAAACCTACAATGTAAACATGTCATGTTCACCAAACAATTTTTTCAGTAGCAAGGAGCTACTCATAAAGGTCCTTCAAAAAAATTGTTCCTCCCCTTCCGAGGAGGAAAAAGTAACAAGTCGCTCCATGCTCAAGAAAAGGCTTCAGAAAGGTGAGAAACTCCCTTCATCTACCCAAAATAATGATGATAGCTCAACTACTGCATCCAGTAGCAGACATCAGTATATGAAGCAAACGCATATATTGGACTCAGCTTCTTCAGGACTAGGTAATAAAATACTTGCCTTCATAGCTCTCAAGGCATCACCAGGTCCATCTGCATAGATCTGGCTCAATATTGGTAGAAGAAACGCAGCAGTTTTCCCAGACCCTAATAGATACAATTTAGTATTATTAGTTATTTTTAAAGCTATCATACTGTTATCTACTGGACATAGTCCTGTACCATAAACATTCCTAGCATCATCTCTGCTAGGTATACAGACACTGCACAAGCCATCTGAGTGTATTTCTCAGCCAGAAAAGTTGTTGACACAAGACTATCTATTAATGAGCACTGCTGAAGTGAATTAGGGCATTAACAGCTCTCTAAGGACACAGTAACACGCGTGCCTGACAAGGTACATGCAAAACAATGGCAAGACCAAGCTCATTATTTCCAACAGTTATTCCTATACATTCCAAACAATAGGTTTACTGCCTTAAGGAAACCTTGCCCACAGCTTCAAGAATGCAAGAATCTATTCTCATTGACAGAGACTGAGTAATAAGCAATAGTTACAAACTTACCTGTCTGAGCACAGGCCATCAAGTCTCTCTTTTCTTTAATAATAGGTATTGCATGTTTCTGGACTGGAGTAGGACGAGTGTAACGTGTGAGCTCAATGTTTCCCATAATAATTTCTCCCATATCAACATCACTGAACTGCAAAATATTTTAAAAGATTAAATCTGAGATTCTTACCCTTTGTCTCTCCCTGAACAAGCCACTCAGTCCAAGCAGGTTTTTGAACAAGCCACTCAGTCCAAGCAGGTTTTTTCATAAAATACTTTTTGTTTTATTTCTTCCTACAGAAGTTGCTTATAAAGGTCAGATACTAAAGAATCAGTTAACTGGGAACATGGTACCAACTCAGTCCAGCCACACAAGTCATTCTTAAAACGCCAACTAAGCCCCAAATGCAAATTACATTAGCCATACATGCTTAACACCTCACTTAGAGGCAATGTTTAAACAGCTGCTGCAAACTAGCACCTCCAAGTACTTCCACTACTTACTTACATATTTACTATTTAAAGATACATCATATAGTTAAGCCAGAGGCATTAACTTTATACAACCTCTCCTATGTCTCAGTTCATTATATATAGGTCCCCTGCTAAAAAAAACCACATCTTTGCCATAGGAAAGCAAAACAGTGCTTTCTTTGCTCCCTAAATGTAACACAGCAAAAATCAAAGTTTCACATGCAAAACTGTCAAAATTAGACAAATCAGATTGGAAAAAAAACTTACACTTTCAATATGTGGAGGACAATTGCTGCCTGTTGCTTCAACAGGAATATCATCATATTTCTCAAAGTTAATGCCAGTATTGCTTCCTGAAAAGAGCTCTCTGAAAGTAGAAATAAAAATGTATTTATTAGATGAATCAATTAGCACTATCACTTGCATTGTCTAGATCTATTACTTACTGTTCCAGGCGTTCACTTGGGGGAAGAGGCTTTGACCAGTCATCTTCATCAGACTTGTCACACCAACGGCTATTTCCACCACGGTCAAATCTACCGAAGCCACTCCTATCATAGTCGCTACCTCTTCCTCGCTCTTCATACCTAAATACAGCACCAGTGTTAGGCCACCACCACAGGAACAAAATACCAAAGCTGTTATCATCTAGCTGAATATGGTCTGTATGTTAGATACGCAACCATAGGACAATGAGATATTGAAACTGACCTATTAAGTAAGATGATTTTAGCCCTATTTAGAATAATGTTACCTAGTCTTATATATTACAGACAGGAAAAGTTTGTTCCTATTACTAGCTTAGTAGCTTAGTTTTAACTTAATACATTGAAACTTAAAATGAACACTCAGTATTTTAAGCACAACGTGAACTGCAGCTGCTTTTTTTCCCCACTTAAGTTTCTCAGTCCTGTTTTTTTGTTGTTTTCATAGGAAACTTCAAATGAATCTCTTGTGAGATGCTATTTGGTACTCCCCCCTTTCACAGTGCCTCATGTTATATTCATCTTCCAAGCCCAAAACAGTTCCCCAAAGAACTTGAATTTGTTCCCCTACTCCTCCCCACCACATTATAAAACTAGATCTCTCAATGAACACGTCACATTCCCAACTTTATCAAGAGTGAGCTCACCTGTGTTACTGACTTAGAAAGAAGGTGGAAAAAGTCCTTACCTCAACTGTTTAGATTTTGGCCTGGTAAATCATGTTTGAGAAAAGTCTGGATACAGGACTACCACCGTCAGCCTTACTAGTTGACAAAGGTCACTCACCACACTTGTGCATACAACGCATGATGTGTGTAAGACTGATCAAGTAAGGTAGAGAACCTGCAAGAGTCTCACCCAGGTTTATTAACTACACTTTTTCAACAAAAAAAATGGAAAAAAAAGTCAGTTCTGATGTATTTTATGTGCTCCTAACAGCTCTTAATGAATTTCTGGTAGTAGTGGCCACCCATCTAAAACTTCATTGATGACACGGAAAGTCAGGAAGTCATGACAATTTCAGGAGTGGCTGGTGATGGGCTATAAGGCACATCTTCTACAACATGCAAGATTCCCATCATTTAATTCCTACAGCTATGAAGTAGGAAGATGGGAGAGGGAATCTCCACACCTAGAACTCCATTTTAAACAGCAACATTATGTATGTGCCACTAGAACTGCAACAGACTTGAAATTCAACACCTATACAAATAAGCACTTGCCTTCCTCCTCTTGATCCATTTCCACGGTCAAAGAAGCTTGATTTTGCTCCACGGTCGGACCGTGCACCAAAGCTGCTGTATGCATCCTTGTCTCTGCTAGAACTCCAGCCACCGCTATCAAAACCTAGTAGAGAGACAGTATTTTGAGCCATGCATTACACAGTCCAGGCTTTTGTAAGAAAAGTGTCTGTCCAATAAGTCTACACTGGAAGATCTACATCATTTCAATACTGGCAGTCTTTAAAAACAAACAGACAAGGCTTGCTCAAACAGGCACCACATATTTCTCATTGCCAATCAAACTTGCTGAAGCACCTCCGTGAATGCAGAAACAGTACATTTAAAACAATGCACATACATCACTACTAGTATTTGTCTTCCTCCGGAAAGAGGGTCATAAAGGCAACAGAGGTCACGGTGCATTTGAGTAACTTCAAACTGAGAAATCCAATATGGCTGGAGGATTCTGAATTGCCTGAGGCTACACAAAGTTAGATGTCTTATTTATACTAAATAGATACAAATTGAATCCATTACATTAATGACTGCTTTTGGGATGACAATAGTTTAAGTAACAGAAAGCAGGGAACTCTACTATATCAGAATAAAAAAAATTCAGAAAACATCCAGAAGACAACCCTAATTTTCTCCACAGCTTCAACACAAGTTCTTCACAGCATGTTTCATTTTTGTGAATTTACCAGGCCTCTGGTGGTGTTTACTCAGGGGACAGAAAATGAACAGAAGCACTGGTACAAAACAAAAAAATTTATGTCTAGAATATAGATCTAGAAGCTTAACTTTCCAAAGTTTAAAAATAAGATCCAACCAGAGTCTTAAATACTGAACTTAGAAAGAATAAGTAATCCTACCAGTAAAAAAACCTTTTGCAAATTCTGCAGCACAAAAACAATGAAGACTTGTACAACACACACAACAGAAACAACTGTGACAGCAAAATTACTACAGAAAAAAAATCTGTGGAGATTCTATCCAACACATTTCTCCCAAGGAGATGATAACATCTAATGAAGTTCTGCAGCTTCTGCACCAACGTAGCAACTACTGCTTTTCATTTTAGGTCACACTGTTTTAACAGCAATCACGGTTACATCACTTGAGAAGTTGTCATGCAAATAAGCAATCATTAGTTTTTTGAAAGGAAAGAAGTTCTAACATTTTTTCATTTGATCTACTATAGATTAACTCAGACTTCAAATACCTAAGCGTAGCTTTAAGAATGTTCAACAAGAATGCCATCTGACAGAACATATCAGTATTATCAAGAAAAACTCTGAGCTCTATGTACAGTACCTTGAACTGCTGAAAAGCAGAATTGCCACTAATTAACCTAAATAATTTTGAACGCATTATCTCCTGCAGCTCTGTGTTGTCCTGCTCTCAGAAACAAAGCTGGCACTATCAGTGTCACAACCTCAAATGGACACATCCTCAGGTCTATGGAAGTTATGCTGAAACTTACCTAACAGAAAAATGCACCATAAGATTTTGGAACAGAAATACTCTAGACCTTTTAGCCTTCTTCCCCAGCCAATACCTCTTTAAATCCAGAGGACACTCAGCTCTTCGCATAAAAGAAAAAACTGTTATGTTTAAATCACTGAGTCCACTGCCTTAAGCAATTTCTTACATAGTCATGAGTATATTGTGCAACATTAATAGCCTCTCTGTATTACCGCACCATAATCAGCTACAGAGGAAACTGAGAACCCCAAGCTAGAAACTACATACCAGCTGTTCCAAAAACACATCTTAAGGGAACAGCACACAGAATAAACTAACAATTCCTCTTCCATCTGAATGCAGCATTACTTTAAAGCTTTCATGAAAGTTAAGGGCATGGCTTGTGTGAATTCTACTGGGACATCAAAATACAGCTGAACACTTCTAAGGCTGCACTCAAGACTTTCCTTATATGGTCAAATAGTGCTGCTATTCAAACACTGCTCTGCCTGTTGCTTGCTAACACGTACAAACACCTTTCAGAAGCTGCAAAGGACTTTTAATCAAAAGCTAATATACAGAAAAGTTTTTTTTTTTTTTAAGTAGTTAACTTGTGTTTGTTGCATACAACTAAATACTGCATTACAGACCTGAAGCCATGCAATAGCTCTACTGTCACCTCATAGCAAAGATGATACACACTTTGCTACAATACACCAGCACTGAACTGGTTTTCTCCACTTCACTATTACAAACTTCCCATCACAAGGAGTCAGGAGGAATCCAGTGATAGAGAGTTCTAAACAGTTTCAAGGAAGTTTCTAAGCAACAGGGTACCAATGGAAGTTGATATCCTGTAATAACTAGATTTACCACACTGCTTGTTCAAGCTGAGCTTCTCAACTTCTTTACCTTTCTGCAAGGTGACCTTTTAGTGCCTACATTATCAAATGAATGGCATGAATGAAAAAATCCAGTTACACCATGAATACTCCTATGATCTTCAAGTCAGTCAGATACAAAGGGCAACAGTCATGCTTCTCTTACTTCAAAGGAGAACTCTGTACACTGTAGAGTTCAAATATCTAGCAAAACAAGATGGTCTCTGTTTCAAAGTAGGTTTTTTTTTTTTGAGAGCAGCTCTTAATATGGATGTTTTTACATATCATGTTGCTCAAGGCAACATGAAAATACCTCTGTATCCAGTGTTCCCCAGAATTTTTGTTTCTCCTTTCTTGCAAACAAAGTTCCTCCTGGGTTGATCTATGAGATTTCCTCCAAGGCTGCTCACATTTGAGACTTAAGTTACTCAGAATTTCAAGAGAACTGTGCTTCCAAAGCTTCCCTGCTCTCTCCCCACCTAAGTCAGCTTGTTACAGCCTGTTCACATCAATTAGTGCCTTAGGCCAACTTAATGCCTGTTCAATATTAAAAGTTCCCTTTTCCATCTTCACATTTCTAATCTGTTTCTTCAAGTGGCAGAATATTTGTTTTAGTAATTAAGCAGCTCCAAAAGAACTTCAGAAGGTATCAGCATGCATTTCAATACTCTCCTACCCGCTCCTTCAAGGGAGAGACCTGCACCATAAAGACAACCTTTCAAAGTCCCATTGTTTTAAAGGTCCGAGGTTTAAAATTCAAGCTATGAGAAGTTTCTATGACTTCTTCAATTTGTAGCATAGTACAACACTTCAGTTTATCTGAAGTCTATTTAAAAGAACATTTCCTCTAGCAACTGTTATCTACACAATACATTATCACTGTATCTGATACAAACTACAAAGCTCTGAAATCTTTCTCCAAAATAGAGGTCATTATTTCACTGAAGCACCCCATGAAACACTTTATCGTCTTTTATCCTAAAAGTAAAAAGTTTGATTTTTTCAGTGCAGTCCTTCTGTACAAAAACACTGTTCAAGCATTTCATGTTTCATACTCCAGCATTCCATCTTGCTTTTTGCAACCACTTTTGCAGATTTCCATTATAAGGCAACATCTGTAATTGTTTTGTTCCTCCCACACTAATGTGTGTGTAGAGCATCCATTTATGATGCAAAACTGTGCTATTTGCTCATAGTAACTAGTTACTCTAAATTTCAAATCAGTCAATAAAATAAAAATTGGTGCTTCCAAAGAAGTTTAGTATTTTATACTCATGATTACAATGGTAGATAAATAGTCTTCAACTTGCTTCTGTCACTTACATGCTTGATAAGATAACAAAGACATTTTGCCTATCAAACACCAAACTCAAGCTTAGAACATCACCTGGAGATGGAACCAACAGCAGCACACTGAAAATAGGCAGCAAAGTTGGTGTTTTGTGCCAAAGAGTCGAGTAGCCTGCAGAGTCACTTTTAACAATAGTGCCAAAAAACCTTTAACGCCTCAAACAATCAGTTACAAACACTGCCTCTATTTCTCATACATACCCTGTTTGGAAGCTTCCCTGTTCCTTAAGTGAGGAGGAATGTATCTGCCTTCTGGAGAACAAAAGAAAGACAGTGTTAAAGATAATGTTATATACTGCTTATAACTTTATAGATAACAGCCTTTTCAACTATGCTATTCCAACACTGGTACTCACAGTATTACTGTGAGTTATTTTTCCTTCCCTTTGACCCAACCATCCCACTCAGTTCAGCTTAGATCTAACCAGAAGCCACATGCAATTGCCTCTGAATAGCATTCTTCATTTACAATCCAGAAGCATCTGGATTGTTAAGCAGCATAAAACAGAATGCAGCAAGCACGTGCTAAATGGGATCTCCCTGAAGATTCTCCTCTTAACATACTGCAGTCTGTCTGGCATGCCAGATAAGTGCTGTTTCTACCTAACAAATCTCAGTTAGAGCAGGTAACCACTAAAAATTTTTACCTCTGACGCTGCAACACTAGCTGAATGTTTTGGTAAGCCAGGTCACCAAATTATTACTACAGTTACTGGTCTCAGCTGTTTGACCAGAGGCCACAGAAAATTTGGGAATCTGGATTCTCTCAAATTGATTCAGTACTTAAAAGCACTACCAAAACACTCAAGTTACACAATCACTGCAATTAAGTGTTCCTGTCTGAAATATGTAATTTTAAAGCAGGCAAGTAACTAGTAACCTCCTTGCATTTCCCCAAAGTCTGTACATCTTGATGAAAAGATTACTTTTGCAGGTACCAAAGCCTCCCCTGTTTTAAAAACTTCCTACACGCTTTAAGAACTCGCATGTACTTACTGCTTGTAGCGGTTCCTTCACTCTGGGAGTCTGAGGAATTCAAGTCTAGACCAGAAAACTGGAAAGAATAAAATAGCTGAGTAAATATCAACGTGTTACATCATGAATTTAAGCTAAGATGCAAAAAGCTCATCTGCAGATCAAGAGCAGATTTCTGAGAAGTGAATGCTGCAAAGGAATTTATTTTTGTTATGTTTCCTGTAAAGGAGAATAACCAATACTATAATGTTCAATACCACAGTAACAGCAGAACTAAGTATCATCTTTGGACGTCCTCAAAGCCACAAATAAACACCCACCAAAAAGCCAGCAAGGCCTGAAAACTACTGTATACCCACGAAATCAAGTACTGCTGACTTGCTTAGTGCACTAAATAAGGGCTGAGCAGGACCTAAAATGGTCTCCCAGTCCACTGAAATGCATTTTGACTGAGGTCAGGTTTTTCGGGGTTCTTTCTGAAACATTAATACAATCACAATCATTCAAGTGCCCAACTGCTACTGCTTCATCTGTAGAATTAAATTTTTGATTGCATTAACATGAGTAAGACATCAGCATCTTCATGTCAGAAGCAGTTTCTGCTCCCAGGACAATAGGCCATTTCCTCCCACCCTTGTTCCTGGCAAATACAACTTCTCGTTTGCTTTCTGCAAGCTTTGTTTGCAGCCTTCAGCCTACCAAAGCGTGTTTCAGTTTAAGCGCATTCAGGTCAGCAGAAGGCAATCCACGCACACAAAGCGGCAGCTTACTGTAGTTGTTTACATACACGGCACAATGCAGAACTTATTAGCGGAGCTGAAATACATTTGAAAACAACTGAATTTTATGCGAGGCCAACTGCACTGCACATCTTCCAACACAACTGGAGTCAATCCAAATCAAACATCATCCTTCAAGATGTCCGGCACAGTGGTGACAGTCTGATGGTTGGACTAGATAATCTTAAAGGTCTTTCCCCTCTTCAACGATTGTCTGATTCTATTATGCACGCTATTATTCGGATTCTTGAAATAAATGCTCCGATGGGGTGCCTTGGATCACTCTCTGTAAAAGCTACTTCTGCTCTTTATCTGATCCCAGCATCAAAACGAGGTAAAAATATTTCCTGGGGTATTCATTAAGAAGCAAACCGTGGGTATAAGGAGGAAGAAGCGGGCAGATGAGAGGATGGCCGGCGCACACCCCGGCAGCTCTGGGAGATGGCGCAGGGCCGGGGCCGCCATCTCAGTGCGGCGGTGCAGCCGGCACTGCGGGCTGGGATTTTCGGCGCAGCAGGGAGCAGCCGCAGCCCGCCCAACTAATCCGGCTGCCGGCACCCGTCACGTGCTATATCTCCAGGGGGGGGGAAAGGGGGGAGGGAAAGGGGAGGGAACCGGCTCCCTGACCTACTTCGCCCCAGAGCCGTGGCTGCCCGAAACCCTCCAGGCTCCGAGGGCTATTTCTGCCGTTCCGTGCCCGCTCGAGGCCCCGCTACAGAGCCGCGGTCTCCTCCCCACCCCCCCGCTTCCCTGAGGGTTAGGTAACTATCCGTCCCCAGCTCCACGCAGGGGCCTGACTCCGCCCCGCAGGAGGGGGGGGGGGGGGAGGAAGGGAGGATGGAAGACGTAAGGAGAAAAAGAAAAAAAAAAAAAAAAAGCACAACAACACCGCGGGGTCGAGAGCCGCCCGCGCAGCGCCGCCGCTCTGAGCGCAACTGCGTCACCGGGGCCCACCGGGAGGAGCGGGCGAGGCGCCCGCCGCGGGGCCGCGCTGCCGCAGCCCGAACAAAGGCGGCCGCGAGCGCCCCCCCTTCCCCGCCCCCACCCCCCCCTCCGCGGGGGCGCCAGCACAAAGCGCCCCCACCCCCGCCCGGCTCCGTCACACGCACAATGGCCGCCATTGAGCCAGCCTCCTCCCTACTCCCTACCCCCCTCCTCCCCCTTTCCTCGCAGCCGTTCCCCGCCGCCGCCGCCAGGGGTCCCGCCGCGTTACCATCGTCGCTTCCCCGGCACACAAAAGCCGGGAGCGGAGCGTGGCCAGGAGGAGGCCGCAGGGGCACGCGGGGATGTAGCTCCTCCCGCCCGGTGCTGGTGGTGATGGTGCTGTTGGCGGGCCGGCCGTCCCCCCCCCCCCAACCCCCCCTTCCCCCTGACTCTCCGCGGGGAAAAAGGGCCGCACGACGGGAACTGCGCAACAACCGAACGCGCCACAAACCCCCCGCGCCGCGCGGGGAGGGGGGGCACCCGAGAATACACCGGGGGGGGGGGAGGGGGAGGGGGAAAGAGAGCAATAAAACAAAATCACGACGCAGCCGCCGCTGATCGCACAGCCAGCCCCGCGTGCGCCCCTCACAACGCACGCCGCCGCCCCCCCGCCTTTCTTCTCCTCCTACTCCACCCCCCCCCCCCCCCCCAACATCCCGATTAACGGAGCGCCCCTCCCCCACCCACTTCCCGGCCCGTTCCCGGGGCCCGTCCCTCACCTGCTGGTCTAGACTGAGGGCATTTTCCACCGCCACATGACTCATAACGAGAGATCGTCTCGGGGTGTCCCGCTCCGCCTCAAGAAATTCAGATTCGCCGGGCCGGGAACTCGCCGCCGCTGCCGCTCGTTCACCACGAATCGCTTTCCTGACTGAACACCCCCCGCCTCGGCCCCGGCCTTTATATAGTCCCCGCCCGCCCGGCGGCGCGCGCTGACCTCAGCGCGCACGCTACGCCCCGCCCCCCCCCTTTCCCTGCTCCTGCGCGGCGCTGTTGCGAGAGAAACCGACCGCGCTGCGCCGGCGGCGAAAGGAGGGGGAGTTATCGCGAGATCTGCGTGCGTCTCTATAGCTTAGATCTGGACGAAGGGAGCTCCGGCGGTGTCGCGAGATTTCGCGCGCCGGGGCCGCCGGACTCTCTGGGATTCCGGCGGCGACACCGCGAGGTTTCTTGCTGACGGCCCGCTCTTCCCCCACGTCTTGCTCACCCTGGAGGGGCGTCCGCTAGTTCTCGCGAGATCGCGGCGCCCCCCTGCCTCTAACCCCCTCCTTTTGTTCGGCATGCTCGCGAGAGCGCCCGCTGCGCGCGCTCTGAGATGTCTCTAGAAGGAGTCGGATTCTAGGTCACGTGGCCGTCCCTGCCGGCGCCCGCCGCCATCTTGTGCGCTTGCCCCTGTGCAGTGGCGCAGGTCCTAATGGAGGCGCCGCAGGGCCGCCTTGCCGGGCCTGAGCGGGGCGTGGGAAGGAGGAAGGATCCAGTAATGGCACGCTGTGGTGTTTTCCCGGCTTGAGTGTCACCTGGACCGGGAAGGGGGGACAACAGTCGGCGGGGGAGGGGCTGCTTCACTAGGTAAACTGGCCTCATATCTCTCCAACGCTAAACCCCTTTGGTGTGCCACACACCAACTTGTGGCTGCACCTGCTGGTCTGTACAGTGTTAAATCACACTGACTGCCTGGTAGCACATAACTGAGCTACCCACCCCAACGTGCTGAGGTCGGGGGTCAGCATTAGTTACTGTGATACCACCTTTCTTCCTCACAAGCCTTGTTAAGCTGTCAGATTCAGTAATATGCTGAGGTCATCAGTATGCAGTGACTTTTATCAAGTTACCCCATTATAACCTCAGAAGGCTCCACCTTGCCCTCATCAAGGCAGAAGCCTACTGTTAGCCTGTAAAACACCAGTCAAATAATAACCATCCAGACTCCTTTTCACTGCTTAAAAAGAAAAAACACCTCCAGTACTCTATCCATCACATTACAGCCTGGTGACACAATAACACTCGAGCTGTTCCCTTAAATTTGGGTCAGTAAAGTACTGACAAGCGTGTTACATTATCAGGACACCTCAGGCTATAAGGTCACAGGGCAAAGGAAATAAGATTTGTTTGTCCTTTATACAAACATAGCAATTACTCCTCTATTTTTCTCATCTTTGGCAGCCTGCCTCTTTCAACAACAATAAAAAAGTAGAAGGAAGATATCTGTTCTAAAAATCTCAGCTAGTTTCACTGTGGGATTTAAAAGCAAAATGAAACCTTTTTGCAGTATTCACACATGAAAACTAAAAAAAGTAATCTATCTTTACTTAGTTTTTCCTGCTTACAAAGTTCATCCACATAGTTGCTCCTGAAGTTTGGGCTTTAAAGTCTAAGTCATCTGTTCCAGTTAAACCCTACAAGGCTTAAGCATCCGTGAACAAACCCTTAAAAGAACATGCGTACTCCTCATAAAAAAAAAAAACAAAAAAAAACCCACAGCCAATACTGTACAATACACACTATCTTTACAGAAAACAATTACCATTTTTCTGCTTAGGTCTTCCCTAATGTTTCCGTGGTCAGCTACAGCTCCAGACTTAAAGGTTTAAGCCTATGTTTGTCTCCAGATGCACCTATTTATATAATTTAAATGCTTGCAGGTGTGGTCAACAGGGCTGCCTGAGATCAGTTTAAAAAAAAAAAAGATGGAAAAAAAAAAAAAAAGACCACTACATTATAAAGAAATCTGCTACTGGCCTTAGGCCCAAATTTGTTTTGTTTTGTTTTTCTAAAGCAAATTTCAAGTAAGTAAGTCTTGGTTGTTGTTTTTTCTTTCTTTCTTTCTTTCTTTCTTACAACTTTACAGGCAGTTTTAAGTTCTTAACAATTTGGTAATGCTCACGTCCATACAATGTTTGCAAAGCTTTTGTAAACAACAGTATTGTTTGATATCATTCATACGCCCTAGAAAATACCATTAACTAATTCTTGTTTACTGTACAAGTTTTAGAAGCATCATAGTAATTCCAATCTTGGCCTTCCAGTCAGGAAAGCAAGTGAACCCACATGCCTCCATCATTTACAAAATGTGAGGGAGTGATGGGATAGCAGGGGGACCTGTGTGTGTGTGTGTCATGCTGTGTTGTGCTGGAGGTGTGTTTTGATGTAGTCTACCCAAGGCAGAGCAAATTACAACCTTGGAGTCTTGTGCTGCAGGCACGCAAGCGCTTCCATTGCTTGGGGAAGTTAGTTTTTCCTTTGTCTTCAAGTTTTACAATCCTCATTAGACAGGACTATGTATTTTCTGTTTCACTTTTTATTCTCCTGCAGCTGACTCAGACAATTTGCTAGAGGAAGCTAACAAGTACCTGAGTAAAGCACTCAGCTAACACTGGAGTCCTCACAAATCCTGTTCAGTGTCTGTTAAACTGACTTGAGTTTTTGTTGATGGATTCAAACAAAGCTGCTCCAGACAGAGTACTTGGACACTCAAATTTTAAGTCCCAGCAGGACTTCTAGGTTTGCCATATCCTCACCTACAGAACCTTTTCTATTATTCATTCTCAAAGGCAATGTTGTTGTCCTCAGAACAGCTAGAGATATAACTTTCTGAGTACTCAGGAGATAGTTGCCATGCATTAGTTAAGTAGTATCCATGATTACCAACCAGTCTGGGATATAAATTGAGCAAAGCTTATAAAGTTGTAGCTGCATTTTAGAGTATTCTTCCTCAAAGCTGATGGACACTGAGTTTGCATACATGAATTTTCTTATCTGTTTTGAAACTTACCAACAGGTCACATGTAGATATTCTCTGCACTCCATCCCACATCAGCTTCTACTTCTGTCAGCCAGAAGTATCTGTTATCTGTATGTGTATCATCATGTATGTTTCACTTCTGTTGGGATGATGGGACACATGAGGTATCTCACCCATCCTTTTCCTAGTCAGACATGGGACAGGGTGCTCCAGATAGGTGCTATTGTTTTCTATTGATTTTTCCACTAGAACTATTGGCTTTGCCACGAACTTCCATCTCTCTTATTGCTAGAGAGTAAAAACATGTTTATCTGTTTCACTGGGCAGTCCATTGCCATGTTGTGGATGTTACGTTCATCTTGCCAAGACTCCTCTGATCTCTGCAATGTCCTCTTTTTATCCCACATGCTTTAAGAACATGATCACTACCCCCTCCACATCCACAGTAGAACATGCTCCTTTC
Source organism: Phasianus colchicus (assembly GCF_987193195.1). NCBI lineage: Eukaryota > Metazoa > Chordata > Aves > Galliformes > Phasianidae > Phasianus > Phasianus colchicus. The sequence continues at coordinate 113,725,493 of NC_143436.1, forward strand.
CTTTTTCTTTTATTTCTTCTTCCCAGAGTTCAGAACAAGTGTTTGACCCGAGGCAACCCCAACCTGAAGTGCACAAACACAGCAGTGTCTTGAAGACAAGGGAGAGAGACTGATAATGAGAATCCTTCAATAGAGAATAGGTGGAATACTTTTTCTGACTTTATTTGATCTAATATAAATTCTGCTGCAGTGCATTTTTTGCTTCAGAAGATTTTGAACAACTTTGGCCAGGTAGAGTGACATTTGAAAACTGGTGGAGCAATTAAAAAAAAAAAAACCAAAACAAAACAGAAACTGAATATTGTTATGGTTTAACTTTGCAGGCAGCTCAGCAGCATCCAGGCTCACTCTTTCCTAGTGGAATAGGGAAGAGAATCAGGAAAAAAAATATACTGCTTGTGTGTTGAGATAAAGACAATTTAATAGGACAGAAAATGAAGGGAAAATAATACAAATACACACAAAATGAGTGACAGACAATGCAGTTGCTTACCACCCATTAACTGATACCCAGCCAGTCCCTGAATACTGTCAGTCCCCCCATCAGCTCCCCCAGTTCTGTAGTTCAGCATGACACCACCTGGTACAGGACATCCCTTTGGGCAGTCTGGGTCAGCTGTCCTGGCTGCATTCCCTCCTGGCTTCTTCCATATCCCAGCTCCTCACTGGCAGGGCAGCATCAGAAGCCTGCTCAGCAGCAACTTATACATCGCTGTGCTATCGACATTCTTCTCATCCCAAATTCAGAACACAGCACTGTACCAGAAGAGAGGAAGAAAATTAACTCTATTCCAGCCAAAACCAGGACTGTTTTTAACAAAACGACTAAGAACCAGTCTTCTCTCAGTGGTGTATCTGTCTCAGAAATATCAGATATCTGTCTCTAATAGCGTAATTTTTTAATGCTGATAATCACTTCTCAAATTTCTAGGGACATTTTTGGGCAACAAAAGTTAGTCTTACACATTTAGAGCAATACCATGAAAAGAAAAAGCACCTGCAACTGTTGATATGGTATTAATGAAGCCTTCACTACAAACTCTAAATTTACCTACAGCAGCAGCCAGAAAACATCTTTGACTGATGGAGAAGTTTTAAATAATGCATGCAAAAGCAATTCTCAGGCGGAATGAAATTTAAAAGCGTTTTTTAACGTGGTACCACTCCTCAAACTTCAAAACAAGCCCAGATCTACTGGATTAGGGAGCCTTCTCTGTTTCCTCACATTTTGGAGGCTTGTTCTTCAGATTTTTCACACAGAGCAGTACTAATGAAGGCAGTTCCCAGTTTGCCATTTTTTCCTGCCCTCAAGGTGTCCCCGTGACTGTCCCAATGTAGCTGCTAGTGATGCTGGCCAGTACTGTGAATGAAGGAGCTGATCTGAGCTTAAAATAACTTTGTTTGTAAGAGCAGGAAAAAAAAAAACAAAAACAAAAACAAGTCAACTCTGCTGCCCAGAGAAATGCCCGTGGGATATTGTTTCATAGTCGGTGACTTCCCTTAGTTTGGAGTGCATTTCCTGCCATACATGCCTTTACGCAGTACACAGGGCAAAGCTGGTACACTTAATCCAAGCATTTCTTTCACTGACATTATCAGTTTAGATAGTCCCTACCTCATTCTGCACCCCCAGCTCAGTCTAATCTCTAAAATAAATCAGCTGTTTGAAGTGACTATGCAAACCCCATGTCAGTCCAACGTGAGCAGAGGTAACTAGTCCCAAACAAGTTAGACGGAGACCTGGAGCTGCTGCAGCTGGCACTGCTCTAAGGGAGCCTGTGCAGAGCCACAGCCTTGTTCTCTGGGTGGGCAGGGGCAGACAGGAGAGTGAAAGATGCTTACCCACACTTTCTCAGGGTAGGTATGCCCTGAAGTACGCATTACACAGACCTAGAGGGGAAATTTCAAGAAAATCTGTGTAGTCTTCTGTTGCCTATAGAACTGCATCAGGTGTTTTAGCACTGTCCGTCTTTCCTCTCTCTGTTTTGATACAGAATCTTACTTCAACAAATGAAGGAAGTTGCTAATAAAAAAAAAAAAATGATTACTAAGCTGGACAGCATTTGACAGCATATTTACCAAATCTTCCACATCATGCTGCAGCACTTTGTTCTGTTACTACCTATGCTGAGTACACCTCTAAATTTATTCTTAAGAAGAATTTAACTTATGAATTTAACTTACATAAAAAATTTAACTTATATGAAGAATTAAAAGATAATCTCATGAAGAGTTTCTCTGTTCTTTGGTTAGTCTATTGCCATCTAAGCCTTGCAGTCTCCCCTCATATCCCTCCTTTCCCAGACAGGTAGAGGCTGATAGAATGTTGAGGCCAATAGTATGTACATAATGACTTGGGGAAGACGTGATGAAGAGCAGATTCAGATTGATCCCTGCAAAGATGCCTGAAACCAGTTTGAAAACTTCAAAGGTGTTCACATCTTGCCATGAAAAACCACAAAAGACTGTTTACAGAAAGCAGAGACTGTTCACAGAAAGAATATACAGAATCAGATTTACAAGCTATTACCGTAGAAATAGGGATATAAGGAGAGGACTTTAGCAGTTCAAGCATATGCTAGTCCTTGTCTGAAGTAGCTTGTGATGCTTTTCTGTTTTTCTTTGGTGGAGTCTTCTTTTTTCTTTTCTGCAATAGTTTAGAGACATGATCAAGTAAGTAGTCATTGGTGTCTGTGGGAACTGAAGAAGTGCAAGCGTAGTTTTTGTCCCTATTTTCTCTGTTACGCTCAGATCAGACACAGAGAAGAATGATCTCATGAACTTCACATGGCTTTTATCTCCATCCCCATGCTGAGTGCTTCCCTAGGGCATCACTCTAAGAGCTGCTTGCAGCTCCGGCCTACAGCAGATATTACTTGAGCTGGGGGGTCAGGGCCCAGGAGCTGGTGACCTGAGTGCTGCACAAGGCTGACACTGAAAGGGAAGGAAGGGGGAATGAAAGTATGGGTGAACAGTGGAAAGAGCAAAAATACTAGTTAGTTTTAGATCTGTAGGCTCCTGACACATCTGTTGGCTGGCCTGAAAAAAAGCTATGCTCAACCCTTGCAATTGCTGCTGGCTAGTACCCAGACCAGAGCCTGGTGAAACATCCAGTCCCTCATTTCCAGCCTCAGGCCCATACCTCAGCTAAACATCCCCACTGCACCAGTGAGTCTCTCAGTCTGCCACGTGCCTCTTGTGGCTGTGGAGGATTTGCCCTGGTCACACTGCTTGTATGGGATGGGTCAGATCTTTCCTGGCATTTTAAGGAGGTGTCTTGCCAGTGTTCTCCCCTCTGGTGCAGACAGGTGTGAACACCTGACAAGCTTTGACCTTTGAAGGTGGTGGTTGTGCAACATAATGCAGCTGCCAAAAGTGTTCCTGTTAAGCAGCCATGGCCTCAGCTATCTGAGGAATGCCCAGTGTTGCTAGCACTCCTTATTAGGGGAGAGCTCTATTTTTAAATAGTTAATACTGAGAGACAGCACTACCTATATGATGCAGGTTTAGCATTGTCAGAACCCAGTGCATTTCAAAACAAAAGGAAGATGGAAGTTCTTGGGACATGGAAAAGTTCAGGCTCAGGTACTATTTTTCATATCCCTGTAATCCTTGCTAGTTCGGATTTTAAAAACCTTAATCACTTTTAGCTTTCTGCATTCAGATCTCTCCATCAGCCCCAGTGGACACCACCTTACATTACCTCCCGCTCTCATTCCCCAAGTCTACACACTGTTTTGCCTTCTCAAATGCTGTTTTCCATGCTCCAATTAGATTAAGGGCTTGCCTGCACAGGAAAACTGCACGACTATTCATTTGCAGTTTGTCTTAAAGGAATTATGTTAAGCCTGGGCAAAAGGCCATGTGGATAACCTGGTATTCCTTTGCAGGAATATAAATGGCTTATTTCAAGTTAGATCAGGTCGATCAGGAAGAACTTGCAAAGCTACACCAGAACAAAGAGAGTCCAGCGCTTTCTTCTGTGGATTGTGCCCTCCAAATGGGAAGAAATGGCAGGTCGGGGTCTTCACCTCAGCAGAAGACATAATCCATGGGACAGAGGTTAAATATTAAAAAACACAGCCTTTTACAAAATCGATAAATAAGATTATAGTCTTACCCAATATGAAAAAAGTCATACATGTCCACTTATTGCCCCTCTTTGATCGCTCCATGAATGCCTGGACTGTACTGGCTTATGAACAACTTGCAGTTTTACAAGTCTATCTTTCTCCTGTAGGCAGGGTCAAAGTAACAGGAGATGAAGGAAGATGAAACGAGGCAGACTTCAGCAGCAGGGAAAAAAAAAAAAACAAAAAACGAGAGGCACATGAGTAAATCTTGGATGCTGTGCATTCTCATTTTGAACTGGTTTGAACTGGTAAGCTAGCAATTATCTAAATCCAAATAGGCACCCAGTCAAGACGGCTCCTATATTAAGCAGCATTAATATTATACTTTGAAGAAGGCACTAGTGCTTCTTCATATGGTTTCTGTAAACTTCTTTCTCTTCCAATTACCCTTTCTAAATGCCTCGAGGGCCCACGAGCCAAATACAGTGCTGGTCTTCAAGAGAAAGGGCGAAGGCTCCCTTCCTAGTTCCCTCACCGTTCCTGTCCCACGCGTGTCCCTCGGCCACCGAGGGGTTTCCAACAGCCGCGAGGGAGTGAAAGCGGTACAGAGATTTATAACGATAACTGGAAAGGCTCATATTGGGGTGAGGAGTGGGGTGGCCTGGGGGTGGAGGCCCCACTAGGAGCGCCCAGCAGAAAGGGCTCTGAATGCTTGTGTTAATGACACCTGATTAGCAGGTCATCGAGACCCCGGGGCATCTACCCGTTGCTTCACAAAGACGGATTTGGAGACAAAGAAGAGGGATTAGTCCCGATGGCTCCCGGAGCTGTGGCTGCATGGAGATACTGTCAGCTCTGAAAAGACACAAAAGGATGTCCAAGCCTTGTTCACGGCAACTAGCCTAAGAATTCACCCAGGACACATGAGGATTTTGATGGATGGCGTTCTTTCTCCTCCTTCACAACAGATCTGGACACAGTCTTAATGGTGGTGGGGTTTGGGTGGATGGCTTGAGTACACCGGCTTGTGGCTGGACTTTTTGGGTACCTACTTGGGGGTAGTGAGTTTTGTTTCAGTTCTTATTTTAAATAAAGTCACTTTTGCCTCTTCAAGTTTCCTCGCATCCCTGATATTTTCTACATGTGTTGCAAGTATTTCCTATAGAAGGAGCATTAAAAAGGAGCACTCAGCTGCATAATCTTTTTTCAGTCATCTCTCTTGTGATTGCTGCAGAGGAAAAAGTCATAATTCTTTTTATGTTAGGAGAAAACTGTCTTTTTTTAACTGTCTTCTTTTTTTTTTTTTTTTTCCCCACATGAGTTCTTCCAAGACCACCCTCCAACCCTTTTGCTCGCTTTGGCCAGCTGTGCAGCTGATGTAGCTGGTGTTCTGGTCCACTCCGTTGCAAGAGGTTATAACGCTTAGGCTTCAGTTCACACATCACACCCTTTGCAACTAACACATCATGTAAGTTAGAGGGGAGGTGAAACACCTAGTCCATCACGCTGCTTTAAGATTAGAAATGTCCCTTTACTCCGCATGGATGCTCTCAAACTGGATCTCCAGTACAACTTCATTCCTAAGCTGGGGGAGGGCTCCCAACCCATGGTTGGGAGAAGCATGGTGCTTCTGTTAGCTCAGAGGAGTGGCTGCATGGCTTCTTGTTGTGTGGCACTTCTCTTTAGGCTAACTTAATCATCTTTGTACTATAAGCTCATTGCTTTTTAGGCTACTCATAGTAAACAGGAAGAGTTGCTTATTTCCTTCCTCTTTGCAACTTTGTTTTATATATTTGTGTAATGGCATCTTGCCTCTTCTCAGACTTTTCAAGACTAAATCATTCTTCATAGGTCTTATAGTCCACATCTTCTGAACTTCCAGCAGAGCAGTAGCTTTACACTTGCCTGGAAATAGTGTTTATGAATTGATCTGACTAACAGGCATGGATACTGAGACTTTTGTCTTCACGGGTTAGATGCCACAGTGGTAGGTGTAGTGAGAACTCCATACCTAACTTCTGATCTGGAACATCTCTAGAGGCACAAATATTATGTGGTGTTGAAATTTACCTAAGTGTTTGGGATTTCCTCTAAAGTCGTTAGCCTCTAGGCTGTTTCAGACTATTATGATTTGTCTGTGCTAGATGTGGTAGTGTTTTTGTGATACAGACAAAACATCCCAGTAGCAACAGTGGTAACCAACTCATTCAACACAAATTACCGACTCTGAGGAGGCAGAACGTTCGTTCAGGCAAGGCTCATTTTATCAGCTGTAGATAAAGGCTATAGATAAAGCCTCTCTAGCCTAGCTAGAGCCCAGGACAGGGTTACAGCCACTGGAAAGAAAAATCACACTCTGAGGGGATGAATCATCTCATCCTAAGGTAGATATCTAAACCAGATCAGATAAGACATACCTTAGTCAAGTGTCAATGGTGCAGCAGATGTCGAGATAGACGTCTAAAATTAGACGAGCTGAAAGTCACATGTTGAGTTCATTAAATTGATGACGCATAGGTCAAAAGCACCACTTCCTGTTAGGAATCCTAAGAGCACACCTTTTGCCTTTTTGAATTTACAGACACCTTGGAACAATAAGATACAGTGGCTTCTGAGAGATGTATCAAGGTCTGATGGCCGAGACTTCTCACTGATTTTGAAAATGAAAAGTAATGTCTTCATTTTTAACTAAGTATTTTAATACTTACAAAACTTAATAATAAACATTTTTCAGAACAGGAGTAGTTGCTTTTTCACTTTTGCTCATGCCAGCATGTGGAATTGAAAAAGCAAACACTTGGATTAGGAAACACTGTGGCTAAAAAAATGACGTTCTGCAGAGAGGAATTTTGGGGTTGTAGTCATCTGATGCAGCTGAACTCTAAAGATTTATCTTGGAGAGTCTTTGGAAAATGTGCACTTGAAAATACTATTTTTACTACCATTGAATTGTCTTCATTTTCTTCCTCTCATTTTTATTCCTTAGTTAATAGTTTATAATTAAGAAGAAAACCTTCTTGTGATACCAAAGCACATCTCCTGTCCCACTGCTGTGCAAATGCATATATAAGTACTTGTTTGTTTGTACTTTTACAGGTGTTGGTTGGTTCTGTGCAGATATGGAATGTGGTTAAAGTTTTATAATGGAAAATCTGACAGGCAGTTAACTAATCCATGAGTCATATTTCGTAAGTGCCTAAAGGTCTCTGATGTTCGACCTTCATTTGATACCCTTGCCATCACGGAGTTATACATAACCCATCTGAAGAACATTCTTTATATAGATGACTGCATGCTGCCCTTTTATACCTGCAAGAATGAGCATTGCACTTACTGAAACAGGGAAGTCTACTGCTTGCCTTTCCACCCCTCTCTTTCTGCAGCTGTTTGCAGAACTGCAGAGGTACATTGCAGGAAACTGACTAAAATGACAGCAGTGGAAGACTTTCTGCTCAGTTTAAGTCCTCAGTAGGGCCTAGCTGAAAGGTAAGGAGAGGGGTGGGGAGCTGTTTTTGGATTCTATTTGCCTTTATTTTGAAAGATTTAATCATCAGTACAGCTCTAATAATGTACGTAGCATTGGAGCTACCAATACTAACAGAACTCTGGTGTTTTTATCTGTCTGTAGCTCAGTTGGGCTTAAAGCAGGCCAGGCAGATACAGAATGAGACAACCTTTTGTCAGATGATCCCAAATGGGAAACCCACCTTTACTGACAACAGTGGAAGTATGCCAGCATTAGCAGTGTCAAGGTGTTTATACAAAGTCTTGATGTGTAGAGGGCCCTTCTGGAGAACCTACTACTTTATTCCTCAGCCAAAGGTAGAAAAGCAGTGTTTGCTTTTTTGGGTACCATGAAGTTGTTGTGGTTCAGAACTTCTCAAGTTGCCCAGTATGACAGTAAAGAATATTGGCATCGCTGTTATTTTCAAAGCTAAAATAAGGCAGACACATGACTTAAGCAAGCACATGTGAAGTTTGCACATCATAAGTCATTGCAATAAAGAAACCAGAACAAAATCCTAGTGTGTCGTTAAAGCTGGAATATGTTTTCCATTAAAAAAAACTTCCTTTAGGTTTGATTAGGCTTCTTTTTCCACACCTATGGAACAGTAGAGTATCTCAGGAATATTAGCTCATTGCCTTTGCAAGACAGAAAGTTCCAATCTTCACGAATGGACCCAGTATAAAGTATAACAGAAGGTTATCCTATTTTTTCAAACACTCTAGCAACAGCAGGTTTTACTGCACTGCCAAATACTAGGCAACAATTAGAAGGGCTGGGAAGACAAATCAGAAAAAAAGAAAGCGGAGGAAAAGAGCAGTGTCCCAAGCTTTTACTTTGGCTGCCATTTTAAGCAGCGCACCCTTTGTCAAATAACAATTTTGTAATTGTGTTTTAAGATCACAGCAGATGCTAGGGGTGATATATGGGCAGCATGCGAGTTCCTTGCTGTGTGCTGAGAACTGTCCAGTGTGGGTCTGGCACAGTGGGAGGGGAAAGATACACCAGCATGGAGGTTAGTCATCCTGCTGAGTCAATGGGAGACACCAGCACCTCCAAAGGGTGCTTCTGCCTACTCGTCATCTAAAGTTAGACAGCTAAAGTTGTTTGCTAAAAAGGAGCTGAGATGAGGGAAAGGGTTTCACAGCAGATGTATCTGCCTGTATGTGTGTTAGCAGTTCTACCTCTTCACTCCTCTCTGTGCATTTGCATAGAGAATGATTCCTGGCTGGTATTTTCAAGAAGTGAATTCCCGCTTAGCAGAACATGATAATAGCTAGTGTTCCCTATTTATAGAGGTCTAGCTATCCAAGTATTGACTTGTCAGTCACAAATTTCCAGGCATCTAGACTCTATTGCAACAATCAGGAAGAATTAGGGATTTTCCATCCTTGCAAATAGCTTTCCAAGAAAGTCATCAGAAACAGTTGGATAAACACACAGTGAAACTTGTAAAACTCCAGGCAAAACTAACAGCACAGTCAGAATTAGAAAGTCTGAGCTTTTTTTCTGATGTGATGCTAGTAATGTAACTAGTGCTGAGATAAATCTGGTTGTATGGGAACTGTTGAATCACAGCCTGAACCTCTGATTGATTACCTGAGGTGAGCACTGAGTCAGCCATGGACCCCATTTAAGGGCTGACTGCCACTGAGGAAGGATCTCTCTCTGGAGATTGCTTGGTGTGGAGTTTCTTGTGAGCCTACAACACTGGTAAGCACTTTTCATTTATCTCTGATTATGTTTTCCAATGTGATAATCTTACCACCCTAACTTCTCTGCTTGCCTACTGATCGTACAATACTATACAACATCTATATTCTTATTGATCTCACACCTGGTGTAAGCAGCATATCCTAAACTCTAGGAGCCTTCAGTTTGGAGGACTTTCCATCCTGTTCTACTGTCTCAGGCCACAGCTTTGTAGCATCTGAAAGTGTGCTGAAAAGTTTGTGTTGGTATCATTTAGGGTTCCTGCAGAAAGAAGGGCCCAGCTACACCAATCCTATCAGCAGGGTAGGCCTGCTGAAACAAATGCAACGTAATAAAATACACTACAATACTTGTCTGGTGGCCTCAAGCACTGCTTTCCCCATTTGGCCTGCAGTATCCACTGAAGTCAGTGTAATGATCTCTGGCAGCTTATCCTGGCTTTGGATCATGGTATTCGTAGCAAACGTTTGTTTCTGAGTGCCAAGAAGACAGAGGAGCTGTGTTGTACAACTGTTCCACAACAAATTGCACTCCTATTTTGGTTGACTTTTTTGTATTTTTAAAAATGTTTTTCTTTATAAAAAGTCATTTTCTTACTTTAATCTCAGAAGATAATTTTTCGTTCTGCCCATCCTTCCTCTTTTTTTATAGAACTTGTTATAATTAAGTGTTAAATTGTAAGAACATCATTACACGGTTCTCTCTTTCTCTTAACTATTCCTGGCACTGAGAACCAAAAGATAATATACCTTTTTAGTTCTGTGTGTAGCTCCACTGGCTTATTTTCATCTTTTGATAGTGCTTTTCAGGCTGTCAACTTCCCCTTATCCTCCTTGTTTCCTGATTCTCTGAACTTGTGTAGAGACTGATGCTGCAGCAGGGCAAGGTAAAGTACTGAAAAATAAGTAAAGAACTGTGACAAAAGAATAAGCATTGCCCCAGGGACTCATGTACTGAAACATCTTGGAAGAAAACTTCTGAAAAACAGACCAGTTCTGAGTTGACAGTCTTCTTTTAAGAACAGTTTATATTGAAAGGTCCTATGACCAAGTTTTGGCTAAGAGCAAGTGTTAATGAGTTTTTTGAAATGTAAAACTTTTATACAGACAAAAATAGATAGTACTGAAATATCTCACAATCATTATTTACAATTTCTGTGTGATCCCATGTCCAGATTTATAATGATCACTTGCTATGCCGGCAGAACTTAAAACGTGGTTTTGTCTTTAATGATATAATTAAAAACAGGATGATTTTCATGGGACTAGAATAATCTGTAATTCTTTTGAGAGCTCTGTTTTTTAAGCAGCCTTATCTAAGATACAGTCTTCACTGACCTAAGCATACAGACACGTTTTTTACACTTACTGATTTCTTATACACTCTTAGGGTTATTTCAACCTGGTATCTTTAGATATTTAGTCTCTCACTAGTTCTTCACACTTTGTGGATGAATGGATGTTCCTTACCATGCAACAAAAAGAGCAGTCTGGCATCCCTTCTGTTTTCAACAGGGCAGACCATGCATTACAGCAGTACTCAGTGAGGAGTAATTATAGGGGACAGCAGAAAGTTAGCTCCTCGAACAGGAATTTCTTTGTAGTGGAATACTTACCTATTTTGATGTCTAATACTTAATTAGCACTATTCCTCTACAGATTTCTGCCGTGCAGAAACTTTTAACTCTCTCTTAAAAGTTTTGTTCTGAAAATGGCTCATGTAAGGCATTTGAATCTTGAACCTGCTTTGTCTAGTAGTATTAATAACCTGGGGCAGACAGTGTTTATATGGTACCAAGCATCATGACGGCACTTAGTAAATAATGAAATAAATCATGGACTTTGTTTCTGTTTAAACACTGTGCTTAGTCTCTTTGTATACCAGTCTTCTGGATCCTGCTCAACAGCCTCATTTGGGTGAAACTGGATATTGTGCCAATTTTATTCCAGCTCTATTAACGTATGGCAACAATACAGACAATGCATTGGCTGACAAAGAACTCGTAGTCCTCCTCCGGATTAATGTGGCAAGGTTTTGGCAGTGGGGTGGCCTGCAAGAATCCCAGCAGCTGCCCCATGTCAGATCACAGCCCTTGCAGGAGCAGCCCTGAGCTGCAGCCCATTGAGAGCAACCTGCAGAGGGGCAGGAGGGCTGAGGGGGCTGCTGCCCATGGGGAGCTGTGTAGAGCAGTGCCTGAAGGGTGGGCTCCATGGTACGGAGCTGTGTTGAAACAGTGCTGGGAGTGCTGCAGCATGTGAAAAGCCCATGTGGGATCAAACCAGAAAGGATGACATCTTGTGGGAGGGACCCCACAAAGAGCAGAAGCAGAGAGTGACCATGGAGGAGCAGAAGAGATGAAGCTTTATGGATTGACTGCAGCCTCCTTTCCCTGTTCCCCTGTGCCCATTGAGACAAGGAGGTAGAAGTTGAGCCTGAGAAAAGGTGGGTGGAGGAGAGATGTTTTCAGTCTGTTTTTATTTCTTGGTGCCCTATTACTAATAGGCCATAAATATAATTAATCTTCCCCAAGTAGCCTATTTTGCTTGTGACAGTAATCACTGAGTGGTGTCCCTGTCTTTCCCTCAACCCATGAGTTTTTCCATTGTCTTTTCTCTTTCTGAAGAGAAGTGAGAGAGCAGCTTAGTGGGCACCTAGTGACCTGCCAGTGTTATCCCACCACAAAACAACAGAATCCCAAGTCCTTGAGCCTGCACTAAGACTATAGAATCATGGAATCACAAGAACCTACAAGATCATCTAGTCCAACTGTCCTCCCATCACCATTGCTACCACAAGCTACTAAACTGTATCTCACAGCTCCTCATCCAGACTCTTCTTGAACGCTGCCAGGGACAGCAACTCTACGCCTCCCTGGGCAGGCCATTCCAGTGCCTGACCACACTCTGAGAGGAAAAAGTTCTTCCTTGTGTCTAATATCCACCAGGACTCCTAATTTGTGTACAAGTAGATGAGTAAGGTAGAAAAGGAAAGTGATGAATGCATTCAAAGCAACAATTACAACACACAGGAACCACTGTGTCCAAACTCACTGCCGTGCTCCGGACTGTGAGATGTATTCTGAAAATACAGTTACTCTGCCAGTGATGGATGGGGTACCCAAGCACATGAGAGCTAACATAGAATTGGTGGTGTGAAGAAAACTCACGTTAATTAACTGTTATAAAGTATAGAGTGGAGAGAAATTGGAAGGATAAGTGTTAACTGCACTGTACAGTGTTGGCCTTCCAGACCCACCTGCAGGTGCAAAAGCGGAGGGTGGACGTGCTGTAGAGAGGAGCTGTGGGCTTCCCTTAGAACAGCTTGAGAGCATTTCAGTAACCCCAGCATTTAAGATATGTCCCAGGGAAATCATACTGCAGCTGGCTGCTTAGATCACATATGTTTTTAATGGAAACATTGAAAATTGTTTCAAGATTGAGGCATGTACATGTTAAATGTTGAGCTGAAGAACACATAGAACTGTACTAAATTGGTTTCTTGTACAGGCTGACAAAATGCTCAGGATGCATCCTAATCCCAAGTGCTCCCATAAAAGCCTGGGTATCCTTGTACTTTCCAACTACCAAATCAATCTTAAACCTTTAGGCGAGGTTGCTTAACTTTCAGTCTGATTTAATCACTTTTCCATCATGAATTGGCAAAACTGAGAAATACTTTGTGGCTAACTTCAGCGTATTTTATATGTTTGTGATATCTGTACTTTTTTATTTTCAATGTATAACTAATAAAAAAAAATAATCCCGTATGCATTTGTTGCGGAATAATAATACTTAGAGGAATCAAAAGATTAGTACTACATGTTGTCTTTATTGCAGGAGTTACACTGAGGAGCCCTGAGGTGGCCCGGAGGACAGGAAAGGACAACATTCAAAACTCCAGCAACCAGTGAAAGAGGAATTAAGATATTACTCACCGAAGCCTCTACAAAACCAGACTAAAATGCAGTTGAAAGCCGTTGCCAACTCTGGAACTCAAATGATTGTCTGCTATCTCAGAAGCAATAGCAGCCAGAAGGAATTTGAAAGGGATTGAGGAAGAGTGGGGTGGGAGACAAAATCTCAAAGACCATCAGCATGAGAGGTATTCACCACCTTAGACATCATCACAAGAAGGCAGCCTACCCTGTGGAGCCTTGATTGCCCAACAGAAGTTACTGTGTTGAGCAGAGGGTTTCTTGGTCAGAGTTATGGAGGAGGCCAAGCTGAGGCAATCTGAGTCTGAACTGTTTACAGTGTGTAGTTTGAGTTTGAACACCCTGCTGCTTGCTCTGTGATAGTAGCTGTACTGAGTGGTAAATGAGTGAGTAACAGCAAGCTGGCAGAGCTGAGGTTGCAGTAAGAGACACACACATATCTCGATGGTTCAGGCATGCCCTGTGTCAGCCGTGAATTCTGCAGTTTGTGTTAATAAGTGGAGCATGCAAGTTGTCTGCTAGCCATAAGGTGGACGGCAGCCAGGCAGCCTGCAAAAATGGATGTTGTGGGGCACCAAAACAAGGAGCTGAACACACTATCTCGAAAGAAATCTCTTCAGAAAGAAAAAAGGGAGATACCATCCTGCATGTCTGGGCTAGTGTGAATTCATCAGGCTTCGTGTTTGAATGGGATCCAGGTATAGTGTACAAGTAACTCCTGTTTGCTCTGCTTGACCTAAATCCAAGTTTTGCTTTGTCAGGTTTTGTCCGACGTGTGTTCTGTTTCCCTACTGTGTAGTAACAGTGCTGGAGGCTGGGTGTTAGCATTGGCAATCTGATGATTCAATCACTCAAGTATGAAGGCCATATTGTGGCAATAGGGAGGAAGTGAGGACATGTAACCTTACCATGTGTTTTGTGGTGGTCGAAGGTTTCAGTTCATGCTGAAAGAATTCTTATTTGTGAAGTTTCAAAAGGATTAAATGCAGACTGTCCTTGCATTCTAGACAGCAGTCAGGCACCACAAGCAACCTGCCTCTCTGCCAACAATGTGTTTGGGGATATAATGCTTTGTTCGGTTATTTATAAGCAGTCATTTGCCGGGATCGACATCTACCAGAGCCCAGCCATCCACTTCCACTGCCTCCCATTCCTTGGCAGCCATTCCTGCAGCAGGAATGCATGGGTGGCAAGAGTCCTCCAGCTGCCCTTCAGCTGTCCTCATCTTCAGTCTCTCTGCTTTGGGGGTCTTGGGCTGGTAAGTGAAGCATCTGCTATTTGAGACCCTATCGTAAAGAATCATGTTGCCATAAATGAGTAAATTTCCAGTGCTAAGAGTCAGGAACTGTATCAGATAGGAAGACTGCCAGCTCTCAGATACCCACCTCTGTTTGGGCCACAAGAGGAAGTCACCCTGATACAGTATCTGTGAAGACACCAAATCCCACTCACCTCTGACGTTCACAAGTTTGAACTAAGCAAAGCACTTTACCCATGGACAATGTTGAGATGCTGGTCATCGCAGAAAAAGAAGAAGTGAACTTGGTGTTGAAGGCAGAATGTGATATAATTGGTTGTGAGATATGAAAAGATAAATCAGATGATTGAAATTGCAGTTGGGTTCCAAACATGGGTTGTGAGGTTTTTTCCAAGTGGTGAAGACATTCAGCGTGCTGCATGTTTCAGAGATTGAGGTTTGAAACCTAACTAAACAAATAATGAAAATATAAAAATGAAATGGAATATTGTTGTAGTTTAACCCCATTGGGCAGCTCAGCACCACACAGCTGCTCACTCACTCTCCTGAGATAGGATGGGGGAGAGAATTGGAAAGTTGAGCAAAACAAGGAATTCATTTACAGTTTCCCATTGGCAGGTGGGTGTTCAGCCACATCAGGAAAGCATGGATATGGGACATCCTTTTGGCTAATCTGGGTCGGCTGTCCTGGCTACGTCCCCTCCTGACTCCTTGTGCCTCCCCAGCTTCTCACTGCAGGGCATTGTAGGAAGTGGAGATGCCCTTGGCTATGCATAGCTCAGCAACAACTAAAATGTCAGCATGTTATCACTGCTATTCATAGAATTGTAGAATAATAAAATGGCCTGGGTTGAAAAGGACCACAATGATCATCTACTTTCAACCCCCCTGCTATGTGTGGGGTCGCCAGCCACCAGACCAGGCTGCCCAGAGCCACATCCAGCCTGGCCTTGAATGCCTCCAGGGATGGGGCATCCACAACCTCTCTCTATTTTCATTGCAGATCCAAACCACAGCATCATACAAGCCTCTACAAAGAAAATTAACTCTATCCCAGCCAAATCATGACAAATATAAAATCCACAAACCAAAGATGAAAGGTAGTGGCACATAGCAGGGAAGGGATAAAGGCAACGCTTTTGGTCTGATTAGGTGTAAAACACATGATGCTCCCAAGAAGCAATGTTTTTGCTCTGTTCCAAGTCAAGAAGTATGGACAGCAAAATCTTAGTATGTGCTCCTCTTTGTGAATTGCACCATATTAATACACAAAGGTAGCCAAGCTCATATACTGTGCATGCAGGTGTCACTACAGTGTAGCAGTTAGAACTGTTACCACTCAAGAAGAACAAGAAAATATTCATAACGTGACCATGGAGAAAGGAGATGGGGGAAGAAGTACCTGTATCTTGACAATCCCAGATCGAATGTTAATTCTGAACAGAATTTCATTCTATTGTAGGTTGTCAGATGCCAAATAACAAGCCAAAAACAAATCTTGAAAGAAAGAAAATAATAGCCCAAGATACCTGGATCAATATCTCAGTACACAGTGCTCCAGGCAGAGAGGGTGCACAAGATCTTTAGATGTTTAACCACTTGTATGTGTTTCCATGGGGAGGTTAGGTTCCAGTGATTAGTATTGTGTCACTGGCTAGTCAGTGTTTTTATCTTAGTAAGCCCAAGATGTATTGTGGTTTAGGCCCCAAAAGTTACCAACTCTACTGTGAGGGAACTAAGAGAAAAAAATTGAGTGCTTTAGGAAATGTAGAGAGATTTTCCAGGATCATTTATGAAGCATCCTCTTTGCTTGTTGGTTACTATTAAGCACATAATAAGTCAATTTCAGAAAAGTGGTGATTAAACTGGGTTAAGTTGACGTGATTATGCTGAATTATCCATGTAATGAAAAATTTCACTGAGAGGGAGGTAATGGCCACACAGATCCCAGCAAGGTCTGCTGAAAGGCATGTGAGCTTGCTCCTCTCCCTGCAAAAGAGCTTAGTCCTACCCAGGATTCATCTGGATGCCTCAGACTCACTTTGAATTTTAGGGTGAGAGTGAATGGCCTTAAGTTGCACCAGGGGAGGTTCAGGTTGGAAAGTAGGAAAAATTTCTTCTCGAAAGGGGTGGTGATGCAGTGGCACAGGCTGCCCAGGGAGGTGGTGGATTCACTGTCCCTGGAGGTGTTCAAGAGCTGTGTGGATGTGGCACTGAGGGACATGGGCAGTGGGCATGGTGTGATGGGTGGTAGTTGGACTGGGTGATCTTAGTGGTCTTTTCCAACTGTAATGATTCCCTGATTCTATGAATTATCTTCTTCTTGGAAATCAGTTGTCCCATCATTGCTCCCACTTGCATGGTTCTGCGTCTACATTGCTGGATTTTGGAAGCATCCCTGAAGACACTGAGGCAAGCAAGCTTCCCTAACGAAGTCTTCAGTGATTCATCCCATCAGAGTATCAGACTTACATGAACAACTTCTGTGTGATTTCTGCAATGGTTGGATGCTCTGGAGTAGCACTTGGAGTGGATACATGCCCAGGCCACCTGCTCCCAAGCAAAGCCACCAATTTAAGGCCACCATCCACTTTGCAGTCCTACCACAGAGAATTTGAAAGCATTTGGGAACTATGGCAATCGCTAAGAACGAAGTCGCATTTTACTGTGGGGACCAGAGCTTCCTGCTGGCCAGCAGCCAGGCTTCATCTCTGAGTGCTCCCCCTGCATTCTGCTCTGCTGCCCCACTCCATGGAGGTGGTGCAGCAGATACGGTGCCACAGACCCCTCTGTGTACCCTTTTCCTCTCCTCAGTGCTATCAGAGAACCGCCCTGGGGAGCCTGGGCTGAGACATGTGCTTGTGTGTGTGCGAGCACGTGTGTGTGCGTGCGCCTGTGCACACACAGCTGTGTTTGTTTTCTGCTGTATATAGGAGAAAACAAGATTATTTATGTTCTAATAACTGTGTGTTCCCTGTGTGAAATATTTTCTGCTCTGATTTATTGTTCTCTCTAGGCCTGCCCTCAAGCATTGTTCTTATATTTGGAGCCGGTCACACTTTTTTCCATCTGCAAATGGAAATCTTAAATAAAATGGCATATTAAATAACAATTTAAAAACAAAAAACAAACAACAACAACAACAAAAAACCACAAAGAAGATTTGGAGAAAGGAGGAGTTCCACTCCTCTGTATTCCCATTATTTTTTTCCTCTTGTCTTTCCTTTCCTTTTACGGTTTCTCCCACCTGCCCTTTTACCCCTTTTTACTCTGAAAGGAAGGAGCTTTTCTCCCCTATGCTTCTCAGCAGTTTTGACTCAATCTCAGACAAGTTTTCATGCAGTCTGAGTAAAAATTCTTTTAAAGTCTTGTCTTTAAATCTTTCCACTTTACTCAGTGTTTTAAATTCTCCTCACTAGCTTAGAGTCATTCTTTTCTGAGGCGTGAAATCCCCCCAGCTCTATTGCCTACACAGCAAAAGGAGCATGAACAAGGCAATAGGCTGTAAAGAAAAAACAAGAGAGAATAACAAAAATTTGTCTAAGAGAAATGAATCATCCAGCATTATGCCACAAGAAAACAAAGAAAATCCAGAATGTATGTATTTTTTTCCTTTCTTATTGGCCGTATCTATCAAGCAAGATAAAATGTCGTGCTATTGTATTTGTTCCCTAAACTAGATGCACAAACTGCTTTGTATGTAGCCTCCAGGGATGTTGTCACCGCACAAATGCTGTCATTAAAGTGTTGGTAGGAGGTCCATTAGGAAATGCCAGGAGAAAAACAACTGGGGGCTGGAGGGTCTTTTTAGGAAAAGCAACTAATGCACGAGTCTGGAAGAACAGCTTGGTGCTCATAAATTAGGAGTTGTTAGGAGGTCTCCCACACATCACTGTAAAACTGCAAGCTTGCTAGAGTTTTTTGAGTTCATTGCTCTAGATATGCTCCGTGTTCTCCAGCTTTTCTATCTGCTTCATGCTAAGTCTTTCTGTGGCTGTAAGCCTCTGTCAGTTAACTCCCCAATGTCTCCGTGCTTCTCTGTCTCTCCTTTCAGTTTTCTTGGTTTCTTGGTACTGTTTCGATCCCATATCTCAGCTGCTCAAGAGGAAAGAAAATTAGCTTAGAGGATTCCTCCCTTCTTCCATCAGCTGCCCCTATTATTTACTTCGTTAAGAAAAAAGCGTATCCAGATGTGGAAATAGAACCAAGCCTCCTGGAATTCAAGGAGCATTTGAACACCACTCTCAGAGAAAGGGTTTGGAATTTGGGTGATGCTGTGTGGAGCCAGGAATTGGACTCAGTGATCACTGTGGGATATCCTTCCAACTTGGGATATTCAGTGGTTCTGTGATTCTATAAAAAGAATAACTATAAATTATTAACTCTGCAATACCTTCAGTGTAAAGACTAAAAGAAAGACTAAAACTGAAATAATGTGAAAGTCTTGTCTTGCCCACTGTTCCAGAACAGTGAATTCCGAGGGTTTCTGATCCTGAAAAATCAGGTGCTTTTGGGTAGAGGCCTCTAGAGGTCACCAGAACATAATTAATAAGGCAGTGCTAAGCCCAGATAAGGAGTGTAAATTGCTTTGTTTTGATGGAGACTTTATACCTCTCTGTGTCCCCTATCACAAGGAATCCAGACATCATTAAATAGCAAATAACATCAGATGCCAGAAAAATCATAACCTCCTGGACAAACTTCTGTACAGAAGTCAGGTCCCTTTGGTGTAAGAAAGCAGTCTTACACTGGGATCTCTTGTCAGATTCTCACCTGTACACTTCTGTAACAAAACCTGCCCTGGAGTCTGGGCTCCTTCGAGCCCCACATCTGTAAGCCCAGTAAATGCTGTGAACGTCACCAAACCATGAAGGATGCCAGTTCTTTCCCTAGTACTGGTGCAGGAAAGCAGTAACTCAAAACAGAGCACAGGCTGCACGTGCACATTAAATAATTGGTAAAGACTTTTCTAATTTTCTTTTAACCCTGTGGGTTATTATCTGAAGGGGCAGAAATCCCCGTAAAGTTGCCTTCCAGGTCACTTATTTCTACAGAGAAGGTTTAGAGAGGAGCTACAATTTAATTATGATTAAAAGGTTGCCGTGAGGCCAGAGGCCTCATCTGCTTCATGTAAGAGCAGAAGGAAAAGCTCAAGTAATTTTCCTGAGTCCTCTCCAGGGTTTAGGAATGAAGCAGGCTGCGGAGGAGGGAGCTGGGGACAGCTGAGGAGAATATTTATTACAAGACAGCAAACAGAACCTGGTCCTTTCCGGAGAAGCTTCTCTGGAAAGAGCAAATGTATTTATTTTGGGGCAGCCACTGGAAGGGAGGCTTTTGGTGTTTCTTGCACAGGCTTTTTTTTTTCTCCTCTGAAAAGCCAGAAGAGTTGAACATAGCCAAGTAACCTGTGCCTTGTGGAGTCACTAAAGGCAGTGTAGGGGCACAGAGCTCCTTTGCTGTTGGATACAGGGTACTACTGGCCCAGAACAGGGAAATTTTTCTGAGTATGCAGCAGGAAGCAAGGAGTTGCCCCTTCAACAGCCACTTCCACCTTCCTCTGTGGTCCTGCCTTGGCTTCAGTGGCAGCAGGTGCTTTGCACCCCTTGTGTCCTGCTCTGGGAGTAGTGCAGTAATAGGATCACCCTCAGCATGCTTGCTGAGATTAGCACACGTTATTTTTGCAGGCTGGAACTGTGATGCTACAGCCTGCTTGGAGTCTATGTGTCGGTTCCTAATCCCAGGCAAAGCCCTAGAGAGGTCAGCAGGGCCACAAACAGAGGAATGTGCCCACCTGAAAGAGATCAGGGTTATTTTCATTGGGTCACATCAATCTCAGAGAGGAAATGTTTGTAAGAGTCTTACAGCCATCCCTTATGTTCCTGCTTTTCACTTGAGAAAGATGCACAAATTAATTAGGGACTTCTCTTCTTCTCAGTTCTCTTTTCAAAGCAGGGTCCCATAGAACATTTGCTTCTCCTTCCTCCTCTCCAAACAGCAGTCTCATCAGAATTTCTCCCTGACTGCCATCTGTAACAAAAGGAACACCACACCTTTTGCTATTTACAGTGCAATTAACCTTTAGCAAATTAGCCTGTGACCATCATCAAAGGATTAAGGCAACACACCTTTGACTTGTTCCCACCGTGCAAGTGGTGCGCTGCATTTGCAGGATCAGGGCTGTATTTTTTTGTTGTCTATACTGGTAAAATGGCCAGCAAAAGGGAGATAAACATTGAGAGGCTCTGAGAGACATGATCCAATGGAGGCAGCCCTGGCCTTCCTCAATGTGTTTGTGTTTCCCCTCTGCTGAGTGGTAAAGAATGGTAGCAAGAATGTGGGGCCATGCCCTGGCCACCTCAGGTTCATCTTCTAGCTTATACAGCCAAAGAAGGAATTGGCTGCCAAAATATCAGGCTGTGATGCACAGCAGCAGTGGTCAGGACTCACAGCCTGTTTTGCCTAGCACTGTCAGATCAGACCCAGATTTCTGTGTGTGCATCTAGGAGGAATAATGCATTTGGCCAAGGAGGCCAAAGCTTCTGGAAAGCTTTAGACTTCTGGCCCTTGTGTAGCCAAGCAGATCTGTGCAGATGCAGTGGACATGCCTGGGTTATCTGGACAACTTCCTGCTTGCTGCCTGGCCTCTGGGAGCAATCAAGCAAATGAGCAAGTTCCTCAAATTCCAACACAGAGCTCTGATAGAAAAAGAAGCCATCTCCAGGGGAATCCTGCCACTGCTTCTCTTCCCACACAGCTGTAACTCCTGGCAGAGAGGCAGGGCAAGTAGGAAAGACAGTAATGTCTTCAGCCAATGCAGCTGCAACTGTCAGAGTTAATGTCCCATAGTCCAAAACTTCAGGACTCAAAGCTGCAGCAGGGAATGACCACAGCACAGTGGTCATTCTCAGACTGGCTCAGACTGGCAGGTAATGTTTTGTTCACGTGATCAGCGGCTTTGTGTCTTATGTTATCCTTCCAACATAGGATCGTCCCACTTTACCTCTGCCACCTCCTCCTCATGCAGCAAAATCACCAACAACGAGACAATTTCAGCCCAGGGAATAGGATTTTGGGAAACAGCTTCTCTTCAAACCACAGCACCTCCACTTCCTCCGTGTCCTAAAACTTTAGCAGAACAGTAATTGTTGGTAGTGCCTAGCACTTCTGTTTCTTTAGCACCAAGATTCAGGTGATATCACAGAACAACACTCTTGAGACAAACCCTGGACAGTTCCTTTGCTTGCAATTTGGTGTAAGCTACTTCTTTACACTTTTCCAGATGAGTGAGCATTTGAAGTTAATACAAGTTAAACAACATATTTAACCTTATTATGAGTTCAGCCCAAGTGTGGCTGGGTCAGGGAACACAATTCTGTCGTTCCTTGATGATAAAATGTTTACCTAAGATGTCTTTTACAGCAGGAGAATGGTTTGGACTAGAAAGGGATGGCAACTTTGGACATGCAGCATGCTCTGACCAGGCAGAAACATGGCCTGAGGTGCTGCAGTGAAACAAATGAGTAGCAACAGTTTATCACTGCTGGAAGGAAAGGCTCAAACAGCATCTTTTGAGGCAGTGAGCTCTTCACACTGTCACGGTACAGACATTTCTAACCATGTTCAGAATAGCCAAATAGCTGATGGGGAGGAACAAGGGACTGGTCTGATTTCAAACACATCCTCCATGTTACAGCACTGCCTGAGTAGCGAGGTGTCTGACTGAGCCCATGATATAATTGAAGGTTGCAATTTCCTGGTGATAGCACTGCAAGACTACACTATGAATTAAATAATAATAAAATGAATACAAAGTATAGTTGATACCAGACACTAAAATGAATGAGTGTAGTAAATAATTACACAACCATGTATCTTCTTGTGTAATTGATGACCAATTCCTCACTTGATTTGCCGCACAGAACATGAAAGAGGAGTGACCAAGGTAACCTGCTGGTAATATAGACGTTATTTGGAAATTCAGGTTGTTTCTTAGGGCTCTGATTCTTGACCAATTCAGTATCAAAAAGCTACTGAACAATGCATCTAAAGCCAACAGGAACCATAAATGAAAGTCTCAAGTTATGCCACACTTGTGGCAGTATGTCAAGTTGTGATATGTCATACAGGGCTTCAGGGAGCAAGCACATCATCTGCTTGTGGGGATGACCACCTGGATGCAATGGCAGAGCATCCATAGCCACTGCAGATAAGTCGTAGACGTAGAGCCACACAATCATAGAATCATTAAGGTTGAAATTACCCCTAAGAGCATCCAGTCCGAGCAGCAGCCCATCACACCATGCCCACTGCCCACGTCCCTCAGTGCCACATCCACATAGGTCTTGAACTCCTCCAGGGACGGTGACTCCACCACCTCCTTGGGCAGCCTGTGCCACTGCCTCACTGCTCTGAGGAGAACTGTTCCCTAACACCCACCCTGCCCCCACGTCAGAGCCGTCAGCACTCAGACGTTCTGCCCATTACGAGGGAGCTATCCTGGTGGGAAGGCTGAGCTGCTAAGCTAAGAGTCAGTTCAGAGCCAGGGGAGCAATCGCTTACGTCAGCCTACAGCAATGAGCTTTTAATTAATTCACAACGAGCCAACCAGTAGTAAAACAAACTCCTGAGCTCTGCTATCACACCCGCCCGCGCTGCTGCCCGGATAACGTCACAGCCGGAGGGGGGGAAGGGGGGGAGGGGGCTGAGGGGGAGACATGGCGCGTGAGCAGCTCCGCGCGCTCGGTTGCCAGGAAGTGACGTCACAGCAGCGCGACCAGCAGCTGCCCTCGGCGCGCCGGAAGGGCCTTGGCGCCGCGGTGACGTCTGCGCTTCCTTCTTTCCCAGCGAGGCCGCAGCGCAGGTGGGTGCTGTTCCGCCGCGTTCAACCATCCGCCGCCATCCGCGCTTTGGCCGCGGCGGAGCCGCCGCTTTTGCCTGTTCGTGCTTTTCCCCGCCTGTCATCTCTCTGTTCCGAGGAGGGGCGGGGGGAAGGGTCGCCTCGCCGTCGGTAACGGCCCGTGTGGCCCCGCTGTCTCTTCCCGCAGAGCGCCATGGGCCGCGTCATCCGGGGCCAGAGAAAGGGCGCGGGCTCCGTCTTCCGCGCTCACGTGAAGCACAGGAAGGGCCCGGCCAAGCTCCGCGCCGTCGACTTCGCCGAGAGGCACGGCTATATCAAGGGCATCGTGAAGGTAAGGGGAGAGGGGGAGTCTGCGGGCGTCCGCAGTGAGCAGTGGGCCCCGAAACCTGCGTTTCCTAAATGTCACCTGTCTGAAGGGACTGAAGTGCCATCGGTTGCTCTCAGAGCTGACTCTTGTAGGCTGCTGACATCTCGTGGAATCGGTTCTGTCACTTAGGAGCTTTCTGTAATGCAAGAAGCGTGAGTGAGGGGAGTTGTGCTGATAGTAGAATGCACTTAAAAGGAAGAACCCTCATAAGTACAGCCCACTGGGACAAGGTGGTACCTTTTGTTTGGGCTCTGATGATACTTCAGGTGGAGTGCTGCAGGTACTGGTCAGTTGTCAGTGATGGAGGCTCTGATCAACGGCATGATGCCCATGCCCAGTTGGATGTCCCAAAAATGCAGCCACCTTCTCACCCCTTCAGAGCACGGTCATCTTCAGAGCACAGAAAAAGATGCTTTGACACTTAAATAACTGAGTTTGACAAAAAATTGGAAGTTTAGAAACACTTACAAGCTTGAGTTGCTGTTCTGTGATAGAGATAAGTGAGCTGGTATTCTTACACGTGGATTTATTTTCAACTTACTCACTTCTGGAAAAATCAAGGTCCCCCTAAAAAGGGGGGCTCCAAGTGAAAATTACCTTAATATTAATCATCTTCAGTTTTTGTAATCCTTGGATTTTTGCTGAACCTGTGACAAATTCTATATCCTGTTCCAAAGCACATCTTTGTTCCCACAGGATATCATTCATGATCCTGGCCGAGGTGCTCCCCTTGCCAAGATAGCGTTCCGTGACCCATACAGGTTTAAGAAAAGGACTGAGCTGTTTATTGCTGCTGAGGGTATCCATACCGGTCAGTTTGTTTACTGTGGCAAGAAAGGTGAGTGAAGACCAAACTTTGGGGTTGCATGAGAGGTTTCAGGAGGCTTAAAGCAGCTGTTGTCTGAATACACAGAGTGTGGGATGCTGAGGTGCTGGTGGGAGCTTTTACAAAGGCCATAGCTTCACTTACTGTAAGCAAACATATTTCCTTCTGGGAGGTGGAAGTCTCCTCATGCAGCCTGTTTCAGCAAGCCTGACTGCAGTGCTGTCAAGTGTTTGGATTGTTTTATACAGGCAGCTCTTGCCTGCCTTTGGGTTACAGTGGATGTCAAAACTTCGGTTGCAACTCAAATAAGTGCCTCTGTTTATTGGTATGCATGCATGTATGCAGTGCCCTTCTGTGCACAGAGTGCCTTCACTTGTGGCTGGAGTTGTGTCTGGGAGTCTGATTGAAGCAGCTGGTGCTCTGTGATTGCTCTTTGCAGCTCAGCTGAACATTGGCAATGTCCTGCCTGTTGGCACCATGCCTGAAGGCACCATCGTTTGCTGCCTGGAGGAGAAACCTGGTGATCGTGGAAAGCTGGCCCGTGCTTCTGGCAACTATGCTACCGTTATCTCTCACAACCCTGAAACAAAGAAAACCAGAGTGAAGCTGCCCTCTGGCTCTAAGAAAGTGATTTCTTCTGCAAACAGAGCTGTTGTCGGTAAGCAGGGACAACTAGGAACTTGATGTGCTGCTCAGCAAGTTGTCAAAACAGGGGCCCTGTTTTCAATGCTAGCTGGAGAGCAGTGTGATTTAGAGGTGTATTTGTCTAGATGCAGGATTGTGCTTAGATATGGTCTTTAGACAGATGTCTAACTTGTATGGCATACCTGCTTTACTTTTGGTAATGGAACTTCTTGGATTTGGGGATGCTTTGAGCTAGTGGGAGAGCAGAAAAGTAAGTGCTGTTTGCCCTGAAGTGATTAAGGAATTGCTGAGCTTGTAAAATCTGCAGATGGGGGAAAATGAGGGGAAAAAAAAAAAACACAATTAACTGAACCCTTAGGGTTTAGTGCTGAAGCTGCTATGGATGTCATCAGTTAAGGGAAATACTCTTGAAAGCCTAACGGTGAACAGCAATACCATTATTTACATCAAAATTCAGCCTCTTAGTGTGCAGTTAGGTGGATAACTTCATCCTGTGTGTAGCATCTGGAAAACACTGGTTCAGATAGAAAGTTTAGATTATTTGAGGGTGGTCTTTGCAAGCTTGTTCTTAAAATTGAATATTTTTTAGGAATTGGTTTTGTTTTCAAGCATTTTCTCCCACATCTTGCCTGTTGTAGTTGCACATCACTATTGCTGTGATATATTTCAGGAATTGTTGCTGGTGGAGGTCGTATCGACAAGCCCATCCTGAAGGCTGGCCGTGCCTACCATAAATACAAGGCAAAGAGAAACTGCTGGCCGCGTGTCCGTGGTGTGGCCATGAATGTGAGTTTTCACTTTGCCTTTTTATGGTTTAAAAAGGAACTGCTGGCATGGTTGGGGGGTAGCATATCACAGGGCAGGCTACCAGATATGTTTTTAATTAGGGTTGTTACCCATGCTTGGTAGTTATTGTACTGTGTCACAAATGAAGCAGTTGAAGTTCTTGGTCTCTCAAATCAATTTATTGCTGCTAAATGATGCCTTTGTTGTATGGATTATTTGACTTCTATTTCCTTTTCCACAGCCTGTAGAACATCCCTTTGGTGGTGGTAACCATCAGCACATTGGCAAGCCTTCAACCATCAGGAGAGATGCTCCTGCTGGGCGCAAAGTTGGTCTCATTGCTGCTCGTCGTACGGGTAGACTGCGTGGAACAAAGACTGTGCAGGAAAAGGAGAACTAAAGACCCAGTATGGAGCTTAAAGAATAAATTTTTAAAACTTAGCTTGTGTGACGTTCAAGTTATCTGTTGTTAAAGTGCTGCTGAAAATGGGGTTAAAGTTCAGAGGAAGGTTTGAGTGGAGATAAGGTAGTTTTCTCTACACCACCAGCTCCCTAACCCCTAAAAAAGTAGGTCAGGGATTCTTTCAGCCATTGCTTTCACTCTGTAAGCAGAGTTAGAGTCTGGAACGATACTCTGCGTAGATGCTCTCCTGTCCATATGTTCAAGGGGATTGTCATATTGACACTAGCCTAGTTACCTGGCTATATATGCCTGACAGAGCTTTTCTAACCAATCAAGAAATCCTTTGAGCACTCAGTTCAATCTATCCATCTTGCTAAAATCATTAAAAGGCACTGATTTTTCTTAGTTAAGTAGACTCTGACATTGTTTTCTGTCTCATAAGAAAAGCCGTTGTCTTACGAAAGGGAAGCTTTGCTTTTTTTATTGTGGGGGAGAGAGGTTCAGCAGCAAGAAATGAGGTAGATAGAAGTTGTTACTGCAAAATAGTTGAATCTCAGGGCTTTACTCATTTGGCCTTTGGAAAAGTAAAGCTGTCAACATACCTGAGACTGAGGTTCTCAAACAAATTTCCAGTCCTATTTTGCTACCTTGGCTGATACGGACTTGCTTGCAGACTTGTGCATTTTTTCTCTCTGCTGTCAACATCAACTCTTCTATAGCTGGACGTGGTCCCAGAATAGGTACCAGTTTCTCTAAGCCAGGTGCTCCTAGAATAAGGTGGTGATCCTTTGAAAGATATGACAGTGAGACAGAATCAAAAAACCATTTCTTCAAGATTCTTTCCCTTGGAGGTGTAGAGCATTTCACATACAGCAGTCAGAGTTATTCCACTGGTCCTGAAATACCAGAGCCAGACCTCCACATACAAATATGACCTCCATCTAAAAGAATGAAAAATAAGGAGTATTTTTGATTTCCACCAACAGATGCAGTCTCCCAAACAATCATAAGAAAAAAAGAAAAACAGTTTTAAGTGTTCCAATGACTAACATGGCAAGATCCAAGTTAAGAAAAGTTTCAGAATCCTCAAGTACATTGAAAGCTTGCTTGCATGAGAGATTCTTAAAAGGCTGTTGGTTCAAAGAACTGGTGGCACCGTTTGCGTTAAATACACTCACATGCACCTCAGAGTCCATGGTTTCCAGCCACACTTGGATTTGTTGGCCCCTTGTTTTCTGGGGAAGGTTGGTTTCTCACTGTGGCTACTGTCAGATGTTCACAGACAACAGCTGGAAAAATGGGGCAGTAAAATGAGGTGCAAGAAAACTGCACACACAAATACTGTTGCTGAAGGCAGCTACAACTATGTTTAATGTTGACACAGGATGCAATGCTAAATTTCACTTTAAATTCACACATTTGAGGAGTCTGTAGACTTGATTTCATTCTCTTTAACAAACTGAGGAACAATTGCCCTTACTGCATGCAATGAGGTTGGACTTATTTATGTCTCCAATTTGTAGCAAACTTCCTTAATACCCAGGCTTCAGCATGTACGCAACACGTTCTAACTGCTGCTTTGGCAGGACGCCTGGAAACAAAAGCCAAGGTTGTGAAACATCCCCGAGTATTGATTTCAGACGTTACCCCATGATGGTGTCAAACGGAGAGTTCACACTGGGTGAGCAAGGCACCATTAGATACTCCTGAATGGTTTACTCTGCACATAACAGGGGCAGCAACACAGCCGCTGAGGGCAGCACACCCTTCTGTTCTCCATCCACAGCCAGGGCTTCCTGCAGCCCCGGTACCAATGCCCCCAGTGCTGAGGTGGAGGGCTGCCTGCGTGCTGCTGAAATGGGCACCCTCTGTGCTCCTGCCTGCACTGAGGAAGCTTTAATACAAAAGTCTTTGGAATGTAAATCAGCAAAATAAGCTCAGTGGAAAAAAACACAGCACCCTTGCACCGTCTTGTGCTTCTTCAATCCCCACAGCACATGCTTTCATATTGGCTCATAGTAATCGTGTTTTAAATGTACATCATACAGAGCAGCCTCTCGCTTGCACCAGCTGTTACAGTCTGTGATGGATCACAGTTATTTGCTCATATAACTACAACACGCTGTCAAACAACAAACGCTACAGCTGGGCTCATTAGAATGGAAAAGAAGGCAGCTGAAATCTCCAGTAATGATCAGCAGGCTCTGAAATCTTGAAGTGAAACAAACTGTTGGAAATATTTTAGGTGTTTGCTGCAACCTGAAAGGAAGGAAGGATCCATAACCTGCCACATGAGGCAGGGAGGAAAAACAAGGAAATGCAAGAAAACCTGCAAGGTGGAAATACATCAGAAAAATTGAGAGTTTGGGGGAAAAGAAGAGTCCCTTTCTTGCGCTGCCTTGTTAATATGCTTTCTTCTCCCAGTTGAGCATGAGCCCCCCAGGTGGCAGTGAGCTGTTGAGATCCATATAAGGTTCATCCCGAATTCCTACTGCTACCAACATGCTAACAGCCAGTGGGTTCGTGTGTGCACCCACTCAGGTGGATCGCACTGAAGGAATGGAGAGCTGCGATCAGCTTGGCTGTTTTACCTGCTACTGTACACGTATTAACTTTTCAAAAATAATTATTATTTAACATTAGTACTACAAATTCTCAGTGATTTCTCATTGTTTTGCACTTCCCTGTCTTCAAAGTGAGTACCAATAGCAGGGGTTTCCACTGGTTTACCATTATATCCATTTCTAATTCATTTTATGTGAAGACCTTTGCTCTGATAGCACAAAGCAACTGAGGAATTGACACCTTCAGAAGGTGCTCAGTGCCTTTGTCAGCTCAAGAATCATGAATGTGGAGGGCACCTGTCCTGAACAAACACTTTCACCAGGGAAGTGTCACCTGCAGAAATCTTTAGCTTTCAGCAGCCATGAAGATCTATCAACTCCTGGGAGCGTTTCCATGCAGCAAACCTCTTCGATGAGCACCGAAAAACCACACCAGTCTTAAGATGCCTGAACAGATTCTAAATCCACAGGGAAGCTGGCTGCTTTTCTGAGACCCAAGCTTCATTCTCCTGTCTTCATTACAATCTCTTCTACTGATAAGTTCACCATATTATATTTTAATGAATTCAACACAAAACTTCTCCACTAGCCCATTCTTCAGTTAAGTCCACATTTTATTTATGGTTTGCTGTCGGTACTTCAATCAGATTTATATACATAGTCTAAAACCTACATCAAAATAACTTTGACTGCTCTGAAGACCGAGAGAAGTGACACAACTGAAGTTTCCTTCTGCATCTCTATGATAAAAGACTACATTCCAATAGCAGCTTTTCGGTTCAGATTGCAGAAGAAAGCGAGCACCGGGTGCCTCACAGACTCCGAGTGGAAGGGTTACAGTTTTCTTGCAGCATTTCAGTCTTACACACAACTGGGATAGCAATTGGTAACATTCCTTTCTAAACGAACAATCAGGCCAACAGACAGAATAATTTGTCATTATGAAACCCTCCCTTTCTGGCCCCTCAACATGTCAGAATAGTTGGAAACCAGTTCACCTCCCTGTAATTGCACTATTTAACCAATATCCATTGTGAAGTACTTTATGCTGACACACAGGATGGGTACGGAGGTAGCGTGAGAGACTGAGTGAAAGTGTTCCTGAGCCCATCACAGGGTACTCCTTGTAAAGGTGTGTTCCTTGATTTTAATGTGAGCACTCTTGAGATTGGGTTCAAATGATCCCCGAAAGGATTCTTGCTGCAGGAAGCAGGTATCACCCTCGGGTATTTCTGTGCTCCTCCCAGCCTGGCCCTGAGGAACCCTTTGTGCTGTTCAAACCACTTCAAGCAGCTCACAGGGGCTCTACAATGAATGTCAAGAGGTAGAAAGTATGGATAGAAAAAGCTCGTGGGGCCTCTCAGCCAGCCTACTATTGGTCTGTATTTGCCGAGGGGATTCCACTCATCGGATCTCAGAGGAGAACAGTAGGAAATGCTTTATATACCACCACTTCATCTCCTTCCTACACACTCATGTCTCAGCATTGGGAAAGCTGTGGCTTATGGGGGCTCAGGCTCTGCTACCAGGGGGGAATCAGGCCAAATACAGCATTCCGGCTCCCCACGGACATGAAGTAGCACAGCCTCTCCCTGCAGCAAAACATTCCCATTTCTGCTCTTCCACCTCCTCCTTGTCACTGGGTATGAAGGTGAAATAGAACTTGTGATGCTCACGTTAAATCTTGCTTTGAAGACTCAGTTTCTAAGTTTTCGGAGTTACTTCCAGACTTTGAAGGATTCTAAAGCACCCATCAGACATTTAAATATCAAGTATACTGTGAAGTGCCCAAGCTTTCAAGCCAGCCCTCTTTTTCCAGTAGAGACTCCAGCCAGCCCCCTCTAACACTGCTATTCACCTGTAGGATCTTACTGCTCAGGACAGAAAATGCAGCAGAACAAAAATATACAATAAGCTAGAAGCTATTTGAAATCAAGACCACCATCAGCACCACAAAGCTTTCGTATCTCAGTGAGTTTTGAGGAAATTTAAGAGATGACCAAACCCACCTGGCCCAGACCAGGGCTGCTGCCACAGCACTCAGAAAGGCTCCAAGTCGGGGAGTGAGACTGGCTCACAGGAAATAAGAAAATATTAACTAGGAGGTGATCCCAGCAATCCAGAATGACAAACTTGGTGTGAAAACATTGTGAGAAGTTATTGACGGGAATTTGAAGTTATGCATGAGAACGGAGCAGCCTTTCAATGATTAAAGCTACAAAAAAGGCTAATACCTGTAAAAGCTGCATCCACAGAGGTGTTGTGATGGAAAAGGAAGATTAACTGTTCTTAATGGCTCAGGTGAAACCACACTCATAAAGCATTCATTCAGTCCTGGTCATTTTATGAAGTCAGAAACAGCACATTGTAGCAATGGGAACAGGAATGAGGTGTAGGGAATTATACTGGAGGAAAACCAATCATTTGAAGATTTTGCTTCAGTAAGGGCTGTGCATGCATCAGGAAGCTGCAGACTATGCAAGTGACACAGCTTAGTGCAATACAAACAGCTACTAAAATAGCAAGGAGGCAAGTTAAGAATAAAAAGTAATGTTATCCAACATTACAGCTTGTATACATAGGGAGGGAACTATCATGTTTTCCTGCACTAAGTGCTCACCCAACTTTTGGATTTTGTAGGACTTCATCAAACCTGTTAACTTCATCCCATTTTCAATATTCAAGGTTAGCCTGTTATTAAAACTAAGACACTTGCACATTATTTCCAACATTAAAGAATGACAGTGGTCAGTTTAGAATTGTGCTGATCAATAAAAGGCTATATTAAACTCATCAAAGGAAACAGCCTGTAGGTCTGATTCTACTCTCAAGAAGTGGCTTTAAGAAATTCTAAGGCTAAAAAAAGTCCAGAACTGGATATTTAATGAAAAGTTAGCCCTTGTGCAGGAGTGTTTTTCTCCTCCAGAAACTGGTTGTGTACACCAACAATCAAGTGCCAGCATCAGCAGGACAAATATCACTGAAATCCTTGGATCCTGAAGTCACTGCAGCCTGCATTGGAAAATGTGACTACAGGACAAGGATCTCTGAACTGGAATGCTGGTAGCTGTATCAGCGCACTTCTGAGGACAGACTACTGTGCTCAAAGCTATGAGGGCAGGACTGGACACTTTTCTACTGTTAAACAATAAATAAAATAAACAAGGCTATTTGGCATTTAAAAATGGTAAGTCCAAGTGAAGCTTTTATACCTTAGAAACAAAAGGACAGTTACACAGTACAAGCCTTAAAAAGTTACAGAGTAAAAAGTGACAGTGCTCAGCCCGGGTTAAAGCCCTCCTGGTGCAGCAGGACTTCCTGGTCTGCACGTGAATGCATTAACGCAGCAATCCCTAAAGACCAAAAGAAGGAAGAGGCAATGAACACCCTTGAGCAGTTTTGAGGGCATACACACTGTGTGTTGCTTGTGCTGCAAGGATCTTTACTGCACTGGTGTCCTGATTCTAGCCCCAAGCCCAAGGAAACGTTTGCTGTTGTCTTGCTTGAGAGATTACTTGCAAGAGGAACAGCAATCACGCACAAGGATACAGCTGGATTTCTTTCAACTTCTTGTTTATTACAGTACTGTTCTTCAGCATGCAGTGCTTACAAGATGTTTACTACTTGTCCCCCAGAAAGCTTCTTTTGTTTTGCTCTAGAGAGATGGCAGGTTTAGACCTTATCCCCAAGACCTCATGGCTGTGAATAGAGCACGACACGAATATGATGGAGAGCACAGGAAGTGAGAAGAAAGAGAGCCAACATTACTGCTGTCCTGTTCACAGAACTGCACCATTTTGGAGCGGGGCCACAAGTGACAGGAACTGCCACACTGCTGTGAGAAGAGTGAGGTTGGCACCAGTGTCTCACCCTCCCAAAAATTAAGGTATGCGCCTTTTATCTTAGGAGCAACTTGGCTTGCAGTTTGGACAAACAAAAGTTTAACTAAATATATGTAAACACCTGCAACTTCTCTGCATACTTCCTAATGTGCCACTTTTTCCTGTAATTTACATAATTTCCCTTTGTTTCCACTCAAACCACCACTGTGAGCCTCACTGCAATGGCTACGAACTGAAACACATGCCAATAAATGCACTGAGCCATTCTGCCGTCACACAGTTCATCAGCCTAATCATTCCTTGCAAAAGACTCGGAGGTAGACAGAAATTTATTGAAACCCAAAGTGAAGGGAATTGCTACAGCAGCCAATTTTTGCCTGTTCAGCTTTGGCAGAATGGCTAATCTTGTTCTTTCCTGGAATGTAAAAATATATATATATATAAAGTTTTGGAACCTTGGATGTTTTTCACGGTACATATGCCAAAACACAAGCGAGGAACAACAAAATGGCTGAGAAAGCATAATAATAATCATCTTAACAACATTTTCTCATGTTCTCTCAAAATAAAGTCTTTCCACTCTGAAATGGTGCTGTGGAATTTCATTTCTCTCTGGCTCAATTTCAGCGAGATACACTAGTTTTAAGAAGAGAGGACTTGACTCTCCAGAGCTGGTAGTTAGGGAAAATTACAGTTCTGCACAATTCCAAACCAAGTTATGTCCTTTTCTGCTTGCACGTTGCCATACAGCAAGGCTCTGTGCATCGAGCTCTCGCTGAACTCTATGCAATCTCATTTGTCAATGGGGTAACGGGTGTGGGTGACCAATTTCTCCAACCAAAGCTTAGTACATTTACTGTTACACAGCAGCAACAAAGTTCCTTTTGTATATGGCAGTACTGCTTTTTCAACACTCAAAGTAAGAAGTGTTAAAAACTAGTTACTAAACAACCACAATCCAATTGTACAGAGGGAGAAATTCTGCTTGGTAAGGTTACAGATTTCTCACTACATCAAGCTACACATTCACCACCATATAACATCACTTACGAACGTTCAGTTTCTATGCATTGGATGTTACATTGTCAGGAACATGAGCATTTGCTTTACTATTTATTGGCTTATTTGCGGAAGACCAAAGATTCCCTAAAAGCTGTCCTAAACAAACAGAAAACTGAAACTGGTGATGGGGGAATTCAATCTGTAGGCACTTTGAGGACTACTGCTTTAAAGTGTGCCGTCGACAATGAGGTACTGTGTGTCGCCAGAAAATGACCACTGCCAAAATGCTGCGACAGCCACATGCACATGAAACTTGTTGCTTGTACAATATTTGTTAAATACAATTTAAAATTGTTTTGCCCAGAGTGGGAAGAAAAAAAAAAAAAAAAAAGCATTGCACCTTTTACTGTAGCTGTTTAAAAGCAGCAGCTGCAACAGACAACATAGGCTATCCTTCTTCCAAGTCACAAAGACGCACCAAGTCCTCAGTTTGCCACCTGAAAAATGATTGCCGCTGCAGTCACCTTCCGTTCAGGGGCAGGGGTGTAGATGACTGAAAAAGTCACAGCCTTAAAATGTCACAGGTTTTACACGTCTCTACAATCATTGCACTATTAAAAGTGAACACATTTGGCAAGGCTGAACTAGAATATTATATATTTTACCTATATAGTAAAAAATACGTAATAATAATCACCTCTGAGATAGCTCGTTTAACAATTACTGGTCCAAATAAATAGGAACTATTTCAACATCAGTACTCAGGCCAGCAATTTTTGAGTTAAAACTTTCAAGAAGCGTTCCCAAACATAAATGGGAAAAAACTTTACCCAAATTTACTAAGTCCAGGTAAAATGGCATTACTAAAAAACTATGAAAAAATCTGAATTAAGTTGAGCACTGAGAAAACATGGAAGCATAAAAGTGATCGTTGCTACATAAGCATATTCTAAAATCTTCTGTGTCCCTAAAAATGCCTAAGAATGCGCCTGCGACTGAATTTTCCTTGGTTCATTTCAAAACTACAGACCTTTAATTAGATAAGCAGCTTTGTTTCTATCAACTCATTTGTAAAAAACACCATCAAGCTTGTGCTCATTAAATATATATATGTATATATAAAAACATACAAAAAGTACAAGATAAATCACATTAAGAAACTTTTACAGTGTAATTGTCCTGATTATTTTATTCTGATGGGCCAATTTTTTATTTTCTTTTTTTTTTTTGTGCACAGAAATCTCAATGTGACTGTTGTTCCAGAACTCAGCATAGTGCCACTGCACAGAATTCGCCTTTCTGTGCAGTCTATTTAAAAAAAAAAAAAAAGAACAACAAAAAAAATCAACACACACCACAGGACAAAACATTCTTCTTAAATCAAATTCTATTTGTGAATTCAGCAAAATAATTTCTATAAAATAAAACAGCAAAATATTTAAATAGTATAGGGTGGGCTGTATCTGTTTTGCAGGGGTATTTGGTTTTTAGACAGGTTCCAAAAAATTACACACATTCAAGTTACCAATTTTCATTTAAATACAGTATTTACTGATGCGTTTCTCGAAGTCTTTAAACAAATGTTTATTCTGGAATAGAGATACCTCAGAATTGTATTTGACTAACCAGTAGTTTCTCTTCTCATTAAACCCTGCTTCTAATGTTAAGATCTCCTGCATATGGATAAAGAGCTAAGACAATTCTCGCTTTCAAGTAGAACTGTGAACGAGCAGAAAACCAGCAAGTTAACTTGGTGCAGTGGCACTCACAAGTACTGTGTGATTTTGTTGACTTCCACTTCACTGGGATGCAGTAGAAGGAAAGTGTTAGAAGTTTATCTAATAAGCTCTACCAAAGAAACAAAACAAGCACACCAAATACAGTCTATTATGCTCCAGGCATCCTGGCATAGCAAATTTTTGCATATTTGTTTTAAATCTTTTAAATTCCTATTACTGAAAACTAAGTGTTCTTTATCCCACCCAGAGACAGAACTGTCAAACATCAGATGTGAGGAACATATGTGAAACTGAAAACCACTTGTCTGTTTGTCACATTTTCCCTCCCCATTTTATAGTCTAGGTGTAAGAAGAAAAAGTTCTGAGCGATACAGTTGTCACATTGGGACAACTGCTGTCACTTTTTTCCCCCCTCGTTGGCTACACTAACTTGGTGTGAAGCCATGCTAAATGTTACAGCATAACTATAGCTTCAAAGTGATTAACCTAATACCAGAATGAAAAAGGCAATGAAAAAAGATCTAGAAACAATGTTACATCACCAATTTTCCACATCAACCAAATAATTAAAAGTTTACCAGCCATTACGTTGCTCATAGTAAAATCGACTCCAGTGGCAAAGAATTAACATGAAACTATTTTTGTGGTTGACATGGATAGGCTTTTTCATAAAGGAGTTGATCCAACTGCCGTGAGGCAGGCAACACTGGTCGCAGAGCGCAGCAGATATATCAAGAAATTACTTTTTGTTTTTGTAGATCTGTGAGTCTCATCAAGACAAAAAAAATGTTTCTTGCTTAAGAATTAACAGTCAAACATTAATATACTATATACACCTTTGCCATTTACACATTAGCATCAGGCCATTTATTACAAAACACTATACACTTTCCACTGCAGGCGGGTTATATATTGACAGCAATTTTCTGCAGATAAGACAGTGAATAGACTCTCCACTCCATGTTGATTAGGAATAGTTTTTCTAGTTTTAAATATTAGCCAGACACAGAGAAAGGTTGGACTGTAAGGCCTGGGTGCACAGTCTTGATGGAGCAAGTTAATTGATTATGTGCATTTCACTAATCTTTTGTCTGAGGCGGGGAAACTTCTTCACTGCCTTCATAATTTTCTTGTGCTCGTTGGCCAGTTCGCTGAGGGTTGTTCATATGATGTGCTGCCGGGCCTGTATATGGCTGTCCATGCACATGGTTATTCTGGAACAAAGCATAAACATTTTAAAAGGACATTAAATCAAATCTGTTTACTAACCAGTTACTGGACTTTCACCTCTAGCTCCAAACTATTGAGAAGTATCACTGAGCACACCCAACACCTGGTGTGGCGGTATTTGCAGGAACATACACGACAGCGTCGTCGTTCCTCTGAATCACATCCTCCACTTACCTTTTTAATTAACACAGCGTAATTAGATTTTTAACTTGCAAAGATACAATGATGAATTAAACAGTCAGTTTAGCTTTTGACTAAAGAACATTTACATGCAAAGCAAAAGCAAGAAAAATGGACTGCCTGTGTGCTCTGGATATTGAACTGTGCACATACTTTATGAACAGATTCAATTGGTGTGCATGTTTTCCCTACGACAATGGAAAAAGCAGACCTGTATTTATGTAACATACATTGATGTATGGGAAAACTTTAATGTTACAGAATTGAATGAAATCTAGACCAGTCATTTTCTCCAGATGCTCTGTCCCAATTTAAAAAGCTATACACACACCTGGCAAATGAAAATACCTCATCTACCTATTGTTACACAGAGTTTAACCAACTGTGGAGAAATCAGAAACATGAATTAGAAATTGTGTGTGTTAGTGAAAAATGCCACCTATTGCAAGGAAGTGAACACATCACACAGGTAATGGTGGGGTTACAGTACGTGTCTGAACTCAGGAGCTCAGAAGGGAGTGGGAAAATCCGCACAACTTACCAACTGCTCTGCTGAGAACACCAAGTAAGGAAAGCAAGATGGAGGGAAAATGGGTTTGGGCAGGAGAGGAAATTAAATTAGCAGATTCAGAAGAAATAAAATTAATCGGAATAAGAAAAAGGGAAACTAAGTAGGGGACCTACTAATTTAGTCAGTCAAAATATCTGGTAAAGATTTCTTTTAGATCTGTCTCTCCACTAAAAGTTTAACTAAGCAGCCATTTAGCCTAAAACAAATTTACATGTTGTATGTACTTAAAATTTGGAGATCGATGTTCATCGCACAAGTTACACACAGCAAAGATATCCACTTTTATGAAAGCCTTATAATCAACTCTAACCCAAAATCAGGCCTTGAGCTTGATTTTGAATTTCAAAAACGAGAAAGCAACTCACAAAATATCAACACAAACAAATACCAAAATCTAATTTCATATGCACAAGCCTGGGATGACATCTGTCCCCCTGCTGTTTCTATGGATGATTAATCTCCGATCTGGTAACATTAAAATTCTCTCATGAAAGTGATGGGGACACTGTTCCTGGCAAAATGAATCTGAATCTTTATTTCTCCAGTGGTGATATTTGATAGTAACATGCTTCTGGCTAAACACCTGTAATGAGAGTTACCGTGAATGCTAACGTTAAAAGCTAACCCAGGGCTTGAGTAATTCTTAAGCTTTTACCTGTTGATACTGGGAACCAGGTGAATGGGGATACAGTGGTGCATCTTCAGGTGGAGAAGACTCATGTTCATCTGGAGCATCAGGATCATCTGGTTCCTGAAGTTTTAAAAAACATTCATTTACTCAAGTAAAACACATTAAGATTATTCTATTCAGAACCAATGCTTTGTGCAAGCCATCCTTTCAGGCATGCTCTAAGAAAAAACACTCCCCCACCCCCAGTGTCACCTGTAGCTTGTATCTATACAAATGATATAATATGTATATATAATATATAATAATTTGTATTAGGGTTATTATGTATTTGTATTAAAATCCCACCTATCAACATAGTACTGGAAAAATAGACTTTTTAATCACTCGTAGTCTACTTCAAACAATCAATTTCAATTCTAGACTAATTCTTTAACTGACGGATGTCTGTAAAACCAGTAATAGAGGTGGATAAAAACATGAATACATAACTAAAGCTAACAAAACTCCTTATCAATCACTTATTTATAGACATATTTACTCCAAATTTTTAACCCATGTTGAAATAATTCTTTACCTCCTCTGGGCAGAGTTCACAAGCTTTTGCAAGAGTCATTCTAGCACTGTGTGATCTCTCTAGGAAGTAGCCATTTGATGTTTCATTGCTTTGTATAGGTGGAGACCAATTATTATAGGTGTATTGGGGATTGCCAGTGTATGGTCTACGCTCAAGCTCATCTCCAAGCCATTCTACTGCCCAGGTCCATTTTCTCTTCAAATCTCCGTTACTCTGCAGATACAAAGTTAGCATTTAGAAATTATTTTCTCTGTACTTCAAGAGAGGAATACTTCTGCCTTTCAAGAGAGCAGACCACCAACTTATATGCTGTTGTTCCAAAGACTCTTTTTTTTCCACACGATATAAGCTTCAAAACTGAAATGAAGTATAAGAGGATCTGCAGTTGCATCACATGAAGACAAGTATAATCAAATCACTCTGAATTCAATATACTGACAATCAGTCAGTGTATCAGAAGGTTTACATGAGTTTTACTTGAAGGCCATAATTTTGTCAAGCCAGTGAAAACTGAATATATTTTTAAACAGACAACAGGAAAAAAGCAGCAGCAAGAGACAACAAAATTTATTACCTGAAGGATCTGGTAGGCTACAGGGCAGTTGCTGAAGAGGGCTACCATGCATTTTATACACTGGTAAGCTCTTTTCTGATAATGGTTCTTGGAGCGTTGAATGGTGTCAAATAGTCCATCCCTGTCATCTGGGATTCCCTTAAGTGCATTGTGAATCCTACAAAAATATTCCAGTGTTAGAAATCTTCACTTACAGTGTAATTATCAAAGGGGTAAATCATATTATGAATATTCTAATTTTTGAAATTAGGAGACTAACTTGATCGGTTGCATACAGAATGTACAATTTCAGCAAGTATTTGGTAATGTTTAAGCCAGTCAACAGTTTAAGCTCTTTGAATAAAATAAAACCAATCACAACAGTGATTCTTTTTTGTATTGTTGATTTTTTTTTTTTTAATATAAACTGCATTTACAAAACTGTATTTTTAAATTCATTATGTTCTTACAGAGTTGGAACAGTTAAATCCTTGACAGAAGAACTATGTTACAGATCTTCAAGATAAAGCCTTTTAGATGCAGCTCCTCTGAAGAGAAGTGAATGGTATACATGCAAGTGCATAAGGGACTTAGACAATCATTGAAACCAAACACACATTCTCTGCCTTCTACTCTTTAGGGAGCAGATAAAGGAATTAACTGACACACTCAGTTCTTGCACTATTTCCCAATTCACTTACTTTTGGTTTTGAAAAAAACACTGGAGGAGAACACAGAACCTAGGCTGTTAAAATCTCTAAGAGCTACATTCACTGTAGGACAAACTATTTTGTTTGTCCTCTTTCCTGTTCATTTCTGACAACAATCAGCAAATAGTCTCCAGGCAGCTGACAACCTAGGCCTCACTCCATGAAGTGCACTGCATTGCTCTAGCACGTGTAGTGATGTGCAACAAAGCCAATGATGGGACTAGAAAAGCGTTATGTAGAAAAGCTGAGGGAACTGGGACTGCAGGAGGAAGCTTAGGGAAGACTTCATTGCTCTTCAATCAGACCACAGCAAGGGGAGTGTGGGCTTCTTTTCTGAGGTGACAAGTGATCTTGAAGATCTTTTCCAACCTATATGATTCTTCTCTATTCAGTTCTATGATTCATCAAGAAAGTAAAATGAGCTTTGGTTGATTTAATGTAATGGCACATGGTAATACTATTATCCCCAAACTGGGGCACTGACTTGTCAAATCACGATGCCAAAGAATGGCAGCAGCCATCCCAATAAGAAAATACAAGAAGCACTGAAGGATGCACACTGTTAAAAAACATATGATTCTAATTTCCTGGAAGTTATATGAGATTACTATTTATTATGGACAGTTACACTATTCTTTTTTTTGTTGTTTAATGACAGCAATAAATCAGAAGATGACTGCAGTTGGACACTTTATGTTCCTCTGCTGAAGCCTAGCATGAATCCAATGAATGCTGTTATTCTTGAGACTACAGTCTTGAATACAAAATGATGTATATCTTCAAGTATAGTGAAAGCTACACCACATTTAACCTCCTTCATATCTTCATTATTTCAAACATAGTACTATTCTAAAAAGCTTGCTTGTCACCTACATTTTCACCA
Source organism: Phasianus colchicus (assembly GCF_987193195.1). NCBI lineage: Eukaryota > Metazoa > Chordata > Aves > Galliformes > Phasianidae > Phasianus > Phasianus colchicus. Next base: position 113,766,339 of record NC_143436.1, read on the forward strand.
TAGTATGTTTTCTTTTACTTCACACTTTCTAAAATATGCCCATCCTCCAGCATTCTGTGGACTTTGGACAGGACATCTGCTTAGAAGGAAGTACATCTAAACAAACCGCTTTATATTTGCATTACATACATATGCAAACATGAAAAGCCCGCATACGATAGGTACTCTCATCCCTTACCTTAAGAGTAATTCCAATAAGGAAAATGAAGAAACCCCTCCCCCCTAGCTTTCAGGATTTGGAGTGTGGTAAGCCAGATTACCACCTTCTCTCTGAATATCTTCTAGAGTAAGGCTAGGCAACTGTTGAAATCCTGAGAGTAGTCTACATCTACAGGGACGTATTTATGAGTTCACTCCAACAATTTCACTGTGCAGACAGTTTTAAAATCAAGCGTGCTCTTACTCAAAATATTTAAAATACGCATGGGACATGGTTGCAAATTATTTAGTAAATCCAGTATTGCCAATATTCATCAAATATGAAACAGTGAAATTTTGAATATTTTGAGTACAACACTGATTACATTTATTTTGTGCTACCTCACCTATTGCTGTGTAAAACTTCTGAGGAATTAACCTCTATGTATTCTCTCAGACAGTCAGTATTTGTAATAATTACATTTTCCTAATCTCACCTTTCATAAGCCTCATTCCCTTGACATGAAAATTTGGTTTGAAACTGGGTGAATATTTATTATTTTAAAAGATAAAATTCTATTGAAATGATATCACACAAAATATTCCCATCTATGAAATCTGCTTTTCTCCCAGGTTCACACTTCATCCATGCCTTAGTATCATTCCTATGATTGCTACGTGTATTAGCGAGGCCAGGATATCACTGAATCCTCATAAAATTAGATGCTTGCAGGAATCAGTCTAAGCAAACATAGTAAACATGAGTATGTTTAGCCTAACTGGCACATTAGTAAAATTCTCCTCTGTATGAAAAACCTTGAATTTATAGGACTGAGTTGCAAATTCCTTAATAGTAAAAAAGAAAGGTTAAAAAAATATAGATTCAAGTTGTCTTGAAATTTGTAATAAAAGGGAAAAAATGCTTTTTATTCCCTGTATTTTGTTCCAAAACTAACCTCTTGAAAGGATCAGCAGCAGAATCACGGGGGAACAGGCCAAACCAAACACAGTGGTAACAAATGATAAAAAGATAGGTAACTACAAACCTGTGAGTTTGCCAAGAATCCTCAATTAATAGGATTTGCAGAAGCAGATCCAAGTAAGGTCGAAGCTCATATGTGTATGAATATGCAACCTTAAGAAGTAAAAATGCAGAGAAAACAAGAAAGCATTCTTCAAAGTATGTAGATTACATAGAGCAATACAAGAATACAATTCATTGGAAGTGAATTTTATGGTAAAGTAAGGGATATTTTTAGATGCAGAGCATGCTATTATTACTTTAAATGCTGGTAACATCAGATTTTTTTCTAAATTAATGGTAGGTTTTATAAAGAAGTGTTTCATCATGAATTTCTAACACAACTGAAGTGCCAGGCATGATATGCAGAGAAGTTATCTTCAAAAGTACCTTTAGAAAAGTAAAATTACAAAATAGTATTTTCCACTGATATTGTTACTTCTAGTCAGTATGTTCAAGGTTATACTAAATTGGAAAATACATGGCTAAGTAAAACATCAGTAAATTGACTTTCACTTTTTTTTTTTTTCCCAAGTGCCAAACAGAAGGATGCAGAAAAACTTCATGTTTACATAGAAAAAGCTAGCTTTTAACTAGCTAAAGTTGAAACAAACTTTATTCAGAGTGGAAGAGTGTGATTAACCTTACAGAAATTACGAAGGAAAAACAAAGCAGTTCCAAACAATGATTATTTCCTGAGCCTGAAACCAAGTACGTCTTGCAGACTTGCAAAAGAAACACCTTACATGCAGAGTCAAAATAAATAAAAGGGAAAAGATTTTATAAAATATCCCAAAGTTTGATGCTAACGAAACAAGCTGTTATATGGATTATATATTGAAAATGAACAAATTGCACTTAGAGATCAACCTTCTCTACTTCTTTCATAGAGTGGCTTGGGTTAGGAGGCACCATAGAGCCCATTCAGTTCCAACCTCCCTGCCATGGAGGGATCAGGTTGTCTGAAGCTCCATCCACAGAGTGGCTGAACAATTCCCAGGTAAGTCATTCGCACCTACTCTGGACAACCTGTTCTACTGCCTCACCATCCCCACAGTTTCCTCTTAATATCTACTCTAAACTTACCCTCTTTTAGCTTAAAAGCAATAGATCATGTCTATCACTGCACTGTTCTTGTAGGCCCCCTTTAGATACTGGAAGGCTGCTCTAAGGTCTTCCCAGAGCCTTCTCTTCTCTAGGCGGAATAACCCCAACTCTCTTAGCCTGCCTTCACAAGAGAGGTGATCCAACACTGATTATCTCTGTGGCCCTCCTCTGGACCCAATCCAATGGGTCCATACCATTCACTCTGCTGGCCACCTCTCTTCTGACTGAACCTAGGATATCTTTCATCACCTGGGCTGCAAACACAAACTGCTGGCTCATGCTGAGCTTCTCATCCACCAGTACTCCCAAGCCCTCCCACAGGGCTGCTCTCAATCCATTCATTCCCTAATCTACTTATATCTGAGATTGCCCCAACCCAAGTGCAGCATATTGCACTTGGCCTTATTAAACCATATTATGATCCTGTGGGTGCATTTCTCAAATCTATCTAGGTTCTTCTGGATGGCATCCATTCCCTATGGAGTATCCACATGCACCATTCAGCTTGCTGTCATCCACATGTCTGCTGAGCATGCACTCAATCCAACTCTGTCCATGTCTCCTATTGCAATATTAAGTACTATCAGTCCTAATACAGACCCCCAAGGGGCAAACACAGAGCCCTGAGCCTTGTGCTCCTAACTCAAAAATGTTTATTGCTCTCCTAAATTTATAAAAGGACTTCTCATAATACTACACTATGATGCATACACACAAGAGTAAGAACAGTGATAAAAGATACCACCTTAAGGAACATTTATTTACCAAGCACCTGTTCAGTATTCAATTAGATAAGAGTCTCATATATAAATACAGTATCTTACATCATACACACTCGCATGCTCAACCTTATTCTAACATTTGTTTTTACCTGCCAGAGAAGTTCACTTAGTACAGTGGAAGAGAACTGAGGATTCTCCCAACAGCAGAAACGAAGCAATTTGATGGTCTCTTCAGAATTGCTGCAATCTTCAATAATTTTCTTCACATAACTGGTTCTCACAAACAAAATGTCTGCTACGTTCTGCTGAAGTGCCATTATTGGTTGAGACAAATTAGGATCACCGTAGGGATTGGTAAGCGGAGGATTACCTGCAACAAGCAGTTATTCTAGATGAAAAGGTACCAGAATCCTTTCTGTGTGTAAACAACAAAATCTAAGTCGCTGTAACTAATCAGTAAACAACAGAAAGGAAAAAAAAAAAAAGCAAAACACACAACAATCAATTTGCTTTGAAACAAGCAATGGTATGAAATAACTTTCTAATTGCAAAGCTGGACTCTTGCTGACTAAGATAAAGCTGCTACTCTCTGATAAAGTTATACTGTGACAACCAAAGCAGAATAGCTGAAGACAGATTCATATGCAAGAGGAGGAATTGCTGGAAGTTTTCTCAGCGAAAACCTCTTACTTCAGAATCTGCTTCCAGGCTCGTATAATACACTCCAAATCCATCAAATCTAAGGACACGTTAAATCTACTATAGGAACAGCTGGTAGAAAACTCCAGTCTGAATCTCTAGAGTGTAGATAGAATAATGTTCTTGAAAAAATCAGAATTAACACAGCTTCTTCAGTAGTGTTAATTTTGTACAAGGAAACACTGTTGATTTGCTCCTGATGTTTCTTGATGTAGCAGTGTTCAATTTTTAGTTATTGAAGATGATTAGAAGTCCGAAGGAGAACTTTCCTAGCTTGTTATGCTAAATAAAAAAATAAATTAGCTCTGCAAATAGTAATCATAATTAATAGTCATAATAACATTCACACAAAACACATTTTTAGTATATTGTGAATACAGTGAATATATGATTCATTTTCAAAAGCAGAATATCTTCTTGCTGTTATCATCAAATAATATACTGGAAATAAAACCAAATCGAAGTTACCAAATGGTTCTGCAGCTTATTATAGCACAGTACAATGTTCACTTCATTAATTCTTACTATGGCACATTCTAGCCTATTGACTTTACTGCCTGACACATTGAGCTGTAATGAGTTTATCACTGAATAGCTTCTCTAGAGATTCCTAATTAGGTTTTCTAAAATATACTTAATATAGAACACATACATATACGGGTTATAAGACAAGCTATAAAATTCACCTAGCCCAGTATTCTGTCACCATTTCTCAAAAGTAACTGCAAAGTGTCTTCAATCAGTGAGGATATTAATGATTTATTCTATGATAATTTCTAGCTGATTCATTTGTAAATGAAAGTGCTGGATTCTATTTGTCTTTCAGACTGCAAATGAGCACCAAGTGAACTTTCAAGAGCTATCCAAAACGACCTCTCTTCTCCAATAACCACTCAGCTACTTCAGAGCCTAGTACAGTTTTTTCCGTGCACAGATTACTCTGTCCTGGTAATGTGAAAGTCATTTATTATTTCATTTCCTACTCAGAACTGAAAGATCTTTATGCATGTCTTTGCGATCAGTTTAAGCTATTGTAAAATCTGTAATATTTTGCATCAACAGGTAACTACTTCACTATCTGTTTTCTTCTATCTTTATTTAATAAGCCACAAAGTACAAACTCTAGAACTGATTTTTGTTTTACATGTTTTTAAGTATGTCAGTATCAAATCAATTTTGTGTACCAAAAAAAAAAAAAGATTTCTGTCTTCAAATGAAAGGAGCTGCTAAACACAGAAGGCAGGCATTTTTTCAACTAATTCATTGTCTACATAATAACAAAAGGTGCACAAAATACATTTACTGATATATCCAATTAATCTATGGAAAATGTAAAATTCACTATACCATTGATAGAAGACTGCATCCGCGATGACACGTTGCAACATCGGATCAGTTGTGACACAACAGTGTACAGCTTCCCCAGTTCAGCATACTGGTACTTAATTGGAGGGCCCGGACCTTCATCCAGAGCCACAAGCATGAAGGTTGCAGGAACATTTAGTTTCAGAAGTTGTGTCTTCTCTGCTACACCTACAGAGTGAAAATTTGTTTCTTATTTCTAGCACTGACAATACATTTTTCAGAAAAAAATACTACGCAATTGGTAACTTCTCAATTACTGGGTTTTATTGTAGTTATTAGGTATTCTGGAAAAGAAAATCAGTAAAATGTACACAAAATTATCTTCAGTATGTTTTTCTTCAGCTGAACTAGAGTTGTAAATGACAACAATTTCTGAACAGTACTCATTAGCACTTGAGTAACTAGCATTTGTGCTTATTTTGGGACAAAAAATAGTGTTTCTTTTTATTTTTTTTCCCCAGAGGTGATCATTACGTGGCTCAGGAGTAGATGAAGACCCCCACAGTATATTTTGTGATTGTTCCATTATGCCATAGATGCATCAGTTACAAATTTAAGACATCTCCAACTGCGTCATACTACACAGTAAATGAAAAAAAGCATGACAAAAATCAATTTGAGACAAAACAAAAATGAAAAAATCCGCAACACCGATCAATAATCCAACTAACTCAAACATCAGTTGGTTTCACTTCAAAGGTGCCTTGCAAATACCTACCATTACATCTGGTATATGTCCCTTCTGATCTTGTATACTGTTTCTCAGTTTGGCTGTAAGTCATGATTTCTCACACATTCACAAAATTTTTTCTTATTTTAAAACAACTGAATCTTACCTATCATCCCTGTAATAAGAGGAAGGAATTCAGAGAGCACCTTATTAGAGCTCTCTTACAGTACTTTTTTAGTTACGTTAGCTTCATAGTTACATTCTTTATAGAAAGGGCCTCTCTTGCTTGAATTAATCTCTCAAAACAGGCAATCTTATTCACAGTACTTAAGAGCGTAGCAGGAAGGATGTACTGTAGCTTTTGGTGAGTACACACTCTGCATCCATACAGATGCCATCAGCTTGTACACTGTACAAGCACAACTGGCTGACTCAAATTGCTTAATATTTCCATGTTTATCTTTGTGGGGTTTCAAATGCACAGTATGACAAAAAAATTCAGAAAAAAATAAGTCAAAGCAGAAGAATCCCATCTCTTTTCTATAACGACATTAAGTCCAGTCATGGTGGAATATCTGCCTAACAGAAAGATTTATCAAAATAACATACAGTACAGGTGAAACTGAAATGATTACCTAGAGTTACACTGCAGATATAAAATTTAATTCCTTTTGTGAAGGTAGACAGTTTTAAAGAACTTCCAAAACTTTGTGTGTTTTGAGTTTGGACTGATACACTTGTTTAACATTTTAGGCACAAAGGAATCCAACAAAAACTCAGACTTGTAGCCTGTATGGGGTGATAACCAGCAACGGTTGAGCTGCTCAATATATATTGTAAAACGTTGTAGAATTCCCAAGGGAACCATCTTCTGACTTCATACTGCTTCACAAAAGATGAGAAAATTTTATATTTGAATACAAGGAAGAGTCCAGACTACTACTATGGAGTAGTACTGTATCTTTTGTAGAAAATGCTGCACAGAAAGACACTTTGTTGCATAGGCTACCACATGAGAAATGGCCCCTGACAGAAAATCCAAGTAACTGGGAAAAGTAAGAACAGTTTAGTGAGAAATTTACTCAGTCAGAAACTATGATTACCCTCAATCTGGAAGTGCAGAAGCAATTTTTTATTCATTCAATTTGCATTTTACTCCTCTTAATTGCTCTTCCTGAGAGTAAAAGTATGAAGCACAATGTTTTAACCCACTTGAGAAACAGTTTATCATTGATTTTCAGTGTGAGGGTAATGCTACATGAAAGCACGATACAGATGTTCACATTAATGTGAATGGAGCTGATTCAGTTCAACAGCAAGAATTACCTTCGGTTATAATTGTTACTTCAGATATTATTTTATCAAGTTATTAGCACACACGCTAATGACTTTCTTCTGGGCAAAGAACAAACACAATCCAGAATTTAAGTGGGTTTTTTGTTTGTTTGTTTTCATACTTTTAAAATTGTATCTATTACTATTTTTGTAGTGCTGGATAAAATTAAGACCCATAGCAAAAATGGTTGATGCTGCAGAGGCCATAGCCAGCATTTCACATCTACTGCTCCAAAACTGACAGTCACCTCATGTCAGTAGTATTACAGCATGTGTGTGACGGATGAATCTTAAATACAGCACCTGCAAATATAGAGAAGTCCTACCAGCCTTGCATTCTAAGCTAAACTTAAAAGAACTTAATGGGAGATCACACTCAATTCCTAATTTGATCTTTCATCAGTAAGTTTAGGACACTAGTGTTTAGGAAAAGAATCACTTTTCCAAGTTTGGGAGAATTTCACTTAAGCCTTCCTATATTGCAAAAACACTCTCTTTTCTTGCCAATGTTTATCTTGGACGAATGACAATATTTGATAAACTTACAGTGGAATTTCCTGATTTTTGCATTCTTTTACCTCATATGATGCTTTGGTGAAAGCATTCTGGCAAGCAATGATGCCTTAAGAACAGACATAGAGCTATTTCCTCAGCCTCCCAAAGAGGTTTTAAAGGGAAAGAGTGTTGTAGAGCTAATGTTTTGCGTTTGTAGCTGTGAAATTCCTGCTTGAACTAAACTGAAATTAACGCTGAAAGGGTACAACTGGAACACACAGACAAAACATGACCAGCTGCATTACTCTACTTTAAGGAAAAACCATCTTTTTGTTTTCTGAACTTCCACCTTTCTGAACTTCTTCAGACCAAAAACATCAAGACTCCCACATACTTCCTGACCTCCCTGCAAAAGAGGTCTGCATGAAGAATAATTTATCTTCCCGTATTTTCATCCCCACAAGAACTCAGAAGGACAGCTTCATAGATATAAGCTTCTTATGTTGTCTTCCTGCAATCTTCAGAAGGATAAGCCTCAAAACCCAAACTGGAGGAGCAAAGATTCTCTAGAAAGCATTCACATGACTTAATTAATCTTAACAATCTGCCTGAAACTGAAAAACTGGATCCTCATGCGCTTACTTGGAAATCTAAAACATTAATAAAAAAACATTACACTGCATCAGTATAGTGCATATAATTGGCTTACCTAGGTTGGCATACATCACAAACAGATTGAAATACTGCTGCAAATGCCGCCCATGTTCAGATACTTCCCTTCGAAGAAGATTTAGTACCGCTCTCAGTAAGTGATCACTTAAACTTAAGTTATCATAAGCCTATAAAAGAAAGTTGTACTGTTAATTGTTGAACCTGTTACTTATTTAGTTTATACTTTCTACGATGACAGAAAATGTGAACCCGCTAGTATCTTAGTATTATACAGAGAATAACACTTGCTACACTAAATATCAGACATGCCTGAGAAATTATGCACACACAAGTTTTTAACTGAATTTTTTCTTCCATGGCAGCCAGGTTTGAATACTCTGAAAAACTCCTACATGTCTTTTTTAAAATTCTAAATGGAAAACAAAGGTTCACTTCCTTTCACACTATCTAATTACCTACTTTTATTTTGTAGTGTCATACTTCTAAGTAAATTCAAAGTTCTCACTACTTAGTCTTGACAGAGATTTAAAAATGATGTGAAACCGAACCCCTCTGACAGCAACTCTCACAAAATTGGTCAAGTAATGTCAAGTAGTGCAAAACAGGCTTTTGTACAGGGTTTACAGTATTTTTGTAAACACCTACTCCTGAATTAACTTTATATTACATGCTATTAATGAAGATAAGAATACATTTCCAAATATTTTCATATTAAATACCTGACTGGAAGGTCCAGGAGAGGCAAAAGGTGAAGGACATGGTCCATCTTGCAACGAAAAATGTGCAATAAATACGATAAGTTTTGCAAATGCACCCCTCACTTCAGCACTAGGGCATTCCAAAAGGTACTCAGAGAAGCGGTTTGAAACATTAAAAAGGACATTGTGTGCAAACCAAAAGCGTACATTCTTGCTGTGACGGAGAAGAATGCATAATGCATCATACCTGAAACAGAAGATGATACAGGTTAGAGACACTAATTGACAGCCATATTTTTTTTTAATAGAACTTGAAAATATACTTTAAAGGTGATCCCCACATATTTTTGCTCACAAAGTGTTTACAGTCAGATGAATGAGTTACAATCACAGATGATTCTGAAAAACCAAAATACTTTGAATTAAAAAAAACCTCCAGTATTAAGCTGTTGTTATGGATAGTAGAAGTAAAACCACAACAAAAGAATTACATTCCCTGACCTCCCATCTACTACTAAATGCAGTCCTAAATAGGTAGCTCTCATTTCCTCTGTATTCAGACTGGGGGAGAGGCTGAGCAGCAAAACATACATAAGCTATGTATAAGACTACAAACTAAATACATAACATGTTAGGAATTCACATTCTCATTTAGAGAAAATTTAAAAAAAAAAAAACACAGTAAAGTGCCTGTTTTGGAGAGGACTCGTGACTGCTGTCCTCTCAGCAGCAATATTTCAATGCCTCTTGATCTCTTAAAATAACAGGTATAACAGTTTTGAAAGTTGCTGTTAGAGAAAAAAGTGAGGCACATGTTTGCCACATAGTGAAGAACTACTTTATAGCTGTTGGTAAACAAATACGAGATTTTCTTCCTAGTTCTAACAGTACCCACGTTCCTCTCCCCAGAACAAACTAACAGTTTAAAGACAACTAAAATGCTGTTGTAAAACTGGACCGTTAGTTATACTACACACAGATTTGAATTACAGGCCTCATAGCAATGTATATAAGCGGATATATGGAATCTATAGTTTTAGAATCTGAAAGTAACAGTTTTAGAAAACAAATAAAAGCTTCATAACTGGGTTGAAAATAGTTCTGTTTAAAATTAAGTGAACTACGAACAAGATTCTGAATTCATATTAGAATATATAACTTATTAATTTCACTCTAAAAATATAGAATCTAATGACAAAAGCAGACAAAAGGGCAGATTTAAACTCTGTTTAAAAATGAATTTTAAAGCAGTTCAGCTCAGTAGCTTATTTTAAGGCTCAGTTCCCTCCCAGTATTTTCTCTTTTTTCCCCACATATTTGGGAGAGGGGCAGAAAACAGGATGGACCACTGACACTTCACTGTCATATGCACACAAACTATGATCTTTCAAAAGACATTGAACTTCCAGAACTGTAGTTGTGTGAAAAGACAAGATACCAATCACTAGCTGGGCCACGGACTATTTTCTTTGTATGAAATCCTGTGGTGAAGAGAAATCTAGCAGCAAGTTGAATGCTAATCATAGTTATTTCTTCTGCTTCTGGCAACAGATGATCTTGTCCTAAAGAAAAAACAGAATACTCACATGTAAACAAAGTAAAGGTAATTTAGTTTTAATACTTCAACTGATTCACAATTGGTATTTTGTCCGACATCATGTTCAAATTTTAAAAGGAAACATCAAAATTTCTGTTCTATTTGAAAATGTAAGCTTTAAGATCAGCATATGTTAAACCTACCATTACAGGTTACAGATGCTTACCAATCATTCAGCATTTCACTTGTCAGAACTATCTTCAGCAGAAAGTCCCGTAGACTTAAGTATTTTAACATAACTTAGTATATAAACTAAGCAGTATTTACTACATACTCTGGCATGTTATCACTGATGACCAACTCAACAACAGATGTCTAACTGCAGAAGTCCAGAAACAGCGAAAGCAGAATGTGCAAAGTTGTCCTCGACTAAACAAATTCTTGACAACGCAATCAAAATTATTCTCACAGGAAATTAATCCATAATTACCAAATTCTCAGCATACTAACCTGGAGGAGGATTTAAGTAGACACTATTACAAGTAAGCAACTTCTTTATAAACTGGAAGTACTCCAGGCTGTACTGCATACGATTATGCATGAACTGCACGTTCTGTTTCCGTACGCTTCGTTCGATGGCTGATGGCATTTTAATTTGATGTGGTTTAGTGGTGATAGCAAGTTCCGAAATGTATTTTGTTAGTTCACTGTCTTTGTCTATTGTGTCCATACGTTCATAAAAAAGAATATAAGCATTCCACCATCTCTTCTGGCGTCTGTAGGACATACGCTTCATCATATGATCAAATACTTCTCCCATGTACTCTCCACCAAAACACTGATTTTTCATTTCTTCATCATCATCCATTTTACACTCTGTCACATCTCCATCATCAAATTTATACCATCGATTTTTCTCACCATCTCCACCATTTCTCTGGATAATATAAGAGTAATAATGTCCACCACTGGCCTGGCCACTATGTACAAGCACACCAACAAGCCTGTATTTTGTGCTCCCAGAATGTTCATTTTCTGACTGTTCATTTTGTATTATTTGATTTTCAGGATTTACGTCATCTCCTTCCAATTTAGCTACACCTGCTACTGTGTAAGGCTCCATGTCCAGCTCTCTTGGAAATTCAAAATAGTCATTGAACTTGATTGCACATTCCCGTTCCCAGTCATAATCAAATCGCTTCAACTGGATGGCAAGAACTGGAGGCAACTTCTTAATCAACAAGCGTTTCACTGTGTCAACCTAAGAAAAAAAAAAGGACATGAGCAGTCATGAGTTTTGAAGCTCCTATTCATAACACTCTTACCAACAGCCAAATTCAGTAATTATAACTTTTTCCTAAACAAATTCTAAGACTGAACTTAATACAGCCATATCAGTACAGTGGTATACAAATTTTATATATAAAGAATCATTACCTTTTTGTTGCATTTTTCACAATGATATGCATTTGCACCTTCCAATAGATCTCCCTTAACATACTGTTCCAAAGAATCAAGAAGGTTTTGGTGATTTCTTATATCTACATTCAGAGTTGTGAAGGATTCCTCACATTCGTACCTATAAACGAATAAAAATGAACAGATATATGTAAGAGAAAGGTAAAACATGTTCAGCTTACATTGATGAGTTCTTTTTTTAAATTGCAGTCTGCCTACAGCTACATTACAGTATCCGTACAGGTGTCTGTTAAAGAGGTTTACCATCAGCAATTAGACCAATACTGTACAAAAATTGTTTCATGCCTACACACAACAGTTCAAAACATTTTAGAAAAGCGTTTTGATTTTTCTAACTGAATAGAACTAAATAGTTGTCTTCATAAAAATTTCTTTGCTTATTTGTGTAGATTTTTGCTGTGTTGTGATAAAACCTTCCAAGGAACTCCTAGAAATGAACCAGAAATGGCTGAGAGACAACTGGTTAAGACATCTTCGATACATTTTTCAACAGATAAAGAAGTAATGAAAAATTCAAAAGGTTGCATCCATTCCAGCATTATCCTACAGGGCCTGATTCTCTGATACACACTGAAACATACAAAAGCTTTTATAACAGTGAATACATTAGTATTTAGAAATGCTTAAAACAGTAATATTATCTGGTATCTCACAAAGTCTGTTAATTTGCTATACTCCAATAGTTTTTCTGGTCACACATTTTAATCCATGAAACTAGAAAAGTTCTTTTAATCCACATGTAAACTCAACTGAAGTTGAAAGATCATCACAACAAAATGGGTTTTTAATCAGTCTTCTCTGGCTTTTATTTACTGATTGAAGGCTAAGGCTGAACAGTCACTTTCCACAGAGTATTTTCAATAGTAATGTGTAGAGAGACCTGTCCTATGACTCAGAAATGAACTCCCATCCCTGGAGGCTCTCAAGGCCAGGCTGGATGAAACCTTGGACAGCCTGAGCTGGTGGCTGGCAACCCTGCTCACAGCAGGGGGTTTGGGCTGGGTGGGCTTTAAGGTCCCTTCCAACATGAGCCATTCTATGATTCTATGATCAGAAAGATGTTAACTGTAAGAAGATCAACTGCTTGCAGCACAAAATTTAACTAAAATTTAAATATTTATTTAAATATTTAAAGACACTTCAAGACAATTACATGAATGCTGTAGAAAAACAGCAAATTTTATGAGCTTCAAAAAAAAAAAAAAACAACTGACATACCAGTCTTGATTCTCCACTCGCTTTTATAAGGTTGTCTGCTTTAGAGCATCTTAATTGTATCTTTTTCATAAAACAAAGGTTATTTATTCTATAAGTAGACTCAAACACTTACCTATGAGGGCATCCTTGACAAATCTTCTGATCAGCAAAGGATCCTCCTAAAACTTTACTTAACATTGCTGGATGGCCCAAAGCTTTCAAAGCTTCATCTAAACTATCCACCAAGGAATTAAAGAATTCTAAAGCATCATGTTGTTCACGCAGATTTACAGGTTCACCCCAGAGTCTGAAAACGAAAGCACATGCTTGTCAAATGCATTTTGTCCTGTTCCTCAATAATTCCTTAATAAAGATTTATTGAAGTTATTAATCCCTTCTTACTGGTAAGAACTTACAGGTAAAACTACTGGTTTGTGATCTAATATATCAACTACCACTCTGTTCTTGACAGTTACTTATCAGTAAGTAGAAAAGTGCCTTTTGTGTGTAACTTCAGACTTTGTTCAGAGATTAAACACCAAGCTCAAAAACTGTTGGAATTCCAAATCACCATCTTTTTGTGAATTCTGACTTATTAACAGAATTTCACAGAAGGATGAAAAGGTAGGATAACAAATACAAATCTACACAGGTTTTGCTAATTTACAGCTCTTAATATGATTTTTTCTACTACAATTTGTTTTGTTGCATTTCAGTGTTTCAAACAGATATCAAGTAATAAATTTTCTATTTACCTAAATTGTTTCCAAAACCCTCTTGGTACATAGTATTGTAGCCTGGAAGCTGCTAAATGACCAAAAATTACTTGGAGATGTCTCAGGACTCCAATATTGTACTCTTTTCTGTCTTCTGTTTTACTCAATGCTGGTTTGTCTTCATACTGATGTGGGTAGCTAAACACATCATCTCGTGGGTCAACATTGCTCTGAAAAGCAGAAGAGAATTTGTGTAACTAGATTTGGTATTTAGTTACCTAATAATTGGTTGTATCCCTTACAGATCTATTCCTAGATTTTAACAATCAAAAGAAATAAACACTGTCTTTGCATGCACTGATTGAGTTCTGGTGACAGAAGCAACACATGGTATATTCAAGGCCTATATACACGAGGAAGAATTCTGCAAACTCGGCTACTTGTATCTTTTCAGCTGTTTCTCTGCCAAGGAGCCTACTCACATAAGAATATTATACGATTGCCCCCCCGTTAGCAGTGGAAAGCAAAATGACTGGTCACTTAAATTTAATATAAACTCTGGATCAAAAAGAATGTTGATGATGATGATAAAGAAGCTCTACCTAATTAAATTTACCTCATTGTCCTGCTTTTCATCCCCAGACATATCATCATCTACATCACTGCCTGTGCCTTCAATTGCAAGAATCCCATTCCTGATGGCTGGAATCATGTACAGCTGCTGAATAACAGAATTCATGTAACAAGTGGCACCAGCATTTTTTAATCCTACAAATCCCTTTGGTGGTCGAGGCCCAACAGGTGGTAGATATTCCCATTCTGTAAGCGCTTCACAAGCTAGGAAAAAAAATAGCAGAATGCAATTAGAAAAATTACTTTGCTATAAAGTATTAGATTTTCAGTTGTAGTATAAAGGACAGTTGCATAAAATTAGTATTAGTCTGTATCATGCTGCAGTTTAACAAAAACACTTCACTAGAACATCAATTGTTAAAATCAACACATTTTAATAAATCATAACACTACCTATAACCTTAAGATTACACCACATTCTTCCATTTTGTAATTAAAACAGTAGCTATATTTGAAAAAATAGCTTATTTATGGACAAAACATAACTCTTCCCATCAGTACTAGCAAATTTTCTATTTTAAGCATTCCAGATCTGTCATTAGCAAGTAACAAAACTAGAACATATAACCAACTAATAAGACTTTCATAAATTTGTAGTATTCTTAACATTAAATATTTATCTTACGCCTCACTTTCCTTTGCCAGGAAAGCATTTTTTAATAGTGCTACCTATATACCTTGTGAAAGATTTTTCCTCAGCCTTCTCCTTTACACTTCTAACATCTCTTCAGAATACGTTTACAATCACATATTTCCTACACTATCTGTTGTGCTGTGATTTTTAACATAAACAAATGACAACAAAGTACACAAACTTTCCTTAGTGTATGTACAGTTCATACACGTGTACTATTTTGTGTAGCGTTCTACAGTGATGTAGCATCCTTATCAAATATTTAAATAGAAGGTAACACCATAAAATCCTTCTAGTTGAGAGCACACAAGGAATTTCACACAGAAAAAGGTGAAGACAAAAGGATGAGGCAAGGGGTAAAACCACAAATCTGCTCATTTGTTCACTTGAGATGGAACTGAACAGCAAAAGACTGAAAAATCTCATACGTAACTACTCAAATGACTTTGTGACTATATGACTGACATCACAAACAAGGCAAGCAGCACTGCTATTCTCACTATGGAAAACTATTTCTAGTTGCTTATAGTTTTGCTAAAATCTACACATTTAAGCAACGAAGTTTCCAATACCAGCCTATTTGTTCCCATGTTAATATTACACTTGAAAAGTTTAGCTATCCCATACTGGGATACAGGGATGCACAAAATACGATCTAGTTTGTTCATTTTAAAGAAAATCTTTTAAATCAATCTTTTTTCAATTGATGAAAAAAAAATCTGTTATCTAAAAGATTTTTGCCATCCCTGTGAAAACAAGCTTAGATTTCATTTACTATATGCTTTTGAAACACTAAGTTGTCTGTATTTTTTTGTATGTCCTGCAATTGCTATTATCTTTCTTCAATGAGAATGAAATTCTTTAAGTGCAGAGCACTGCAGAGACAAGGCCAAAATGGAAAGAAAAATTATAGAGAAAAGGCTATGACAAAAGCAGAGCACTAGTATGGTGCTAAAAACAGGACGGTGGAGCTGTGTGGATAAGAATAACAGATCAAGTGAGCAACCAGGAGGCAGGCACTAAAAGTAAGCAAAAGAAATTTGATGAGGTGCTGGGACTGCTTAGGCAAAGCCTGAAACAATGAGACAAACAAACAAACAAAAAAAGGGACAGAATAAGGTTGTTGGGATCTAGTAGGGGCAAAGTGAAGTAGACACAGTTTGCGAAGTCAGTTTACTAACTGCACGAAGAACAAATGAAGGCTATACTAACTTTTTTAAGGTCCAAAGGCCCAATTTTACAATAAAGCACATTCCACATTAAAACCATGGTGTAAAAAAAAATTAGCTCAGTTGATAATACAAACAAAATCTATACATAATATATATATTAAAAAATAGGAAATAGTTAAAAAAAATTACATACTAGTGATTGCTGTACCTATGTAATACATCTCAGTCAAGGTGTCTACAATCTGTTTGAGATTTCGGACACATCCAACTGCTAGTGCAACTAGTAGCTCAAAGCCAGCATTAATAGTAGCTGGTGAACTACAGACTGGTATGGCCTGCTCAGCAGGCAATTCTCCATTTCTCATGTATTGTAAATAAACATTGGATGCTGGAAAGATGAAATCATCTATCAATTCCTGAAAAAGATAAAAGAAAATAAATCACTTGTTATCGTAAAAATAAACACTATTCTATAACAAGTTATAAGTTATTACATAAATGAATATCTAATAATTGGAGACATACTTAAAGATAAGAATTAAAATTTAGACCAATATCCTAATGAGCTTTTACATTTAGGAAAGAATAACTTTTATTCTAAAGCAGTTCACTGCAAATTCCTCCCCTCAAATTAAAAATAAATCTATATTGTCCTTGCTCAGTAATTTTAATTCTGCCCAATCAGTGTTATCTACAAAGTCCTTTATCAGTTACTGCTGGAAAAAAAACACTGCTGCATAATAAAAATCAGATATGTAAAGAAACCATGTCTAATTAAAGAGATGCTCAGATGTCTTGCATTTATTCAAACCTGCCATAAACATTAACAGTAATAGTTAGAAACATGGAGGAAAGAAAAATACAGCATAATGAAAGACAGTAGTCCTATACTACTGTGTTCAAAAAAACATTTAGTTGCTGTACTGAGGGACATGGTTTAGTCTGGTGACAGGTGGATGGTTGGACAGGATGATCTTGGAGGTCTTTTCCATCCTTGGTGATTCTATGATTCTAAACAGGTCTATCCTGTGTCTAGCTCACTATCCACGTGTGATGTTTGTTGAATCTTGGAAGAAGTTCACTAGTTCACAGCAACTCTACACAGCTCATGAAGAATGAGAATGCCAAGTACTCCTATGAATTAAGTGTGGGTTTTTTCTTCCTCTTTTTAATTCCAATAAGAAACTCTCTTCAAACAGTTGGATTGGGGATTTCATGGCTACAAACTACAAGAAAAAAATCTTTCTACTTATTTATAAATGACACTCAAAATTCCACAATTCAAAAAACTTGAACTTACTTTAATGAGATTAGCACCTCCTTTTTCACAACCAATATGGTATTTCTTCTCAGGTGTCTGGAATGCTAACAACTCTTTTGTTACTCCAAGGTGACCCTCTAAGATGGTTTCTTCAACACCTGTTTCCCCTGTCCTTTTTACTTCATCCTACCACAGAAGAGAAAGTTAGGATACTCTAATGAATAATATACATCACCATCTAGGAAGCTTAAAACTGTACTTCACAGCAAGGCACCAAAAATCTCATTATTAAAAATAAATTAATTCTACAAACTTACCCTGATCCTTTTCAGCCAGTCAATCTCATTATTGAGAAGAACTTCAGCATTGGGCACATTAATAGTACTGTTGTAGGCATAGTTAAGAAGATGTCTTAAGAGAGTGAAGTAGTCTCCAGAATGCTTAGCTCTCTCTCTGGCAGTACTCTATGCAAACAAAAAGTGAATGATTCGTAATTCATATATGATTCTATTTATTTTGCAGCACCCCTCTCCAACTGAAACAGAAATTGATTGTGCTGCTTACTTATATGTCAAAAGGAATTTATACCTTACTGATTTGTTAACAGAAATTTGTGTTCATCTGCAAATATTCTGTCTTAGTACTTTTACAAAGATTCACATTTGTACCAAAGCCTTCAACTGGGTAACTTACCCCTAGAACTGTAAACAGCAGAGTAATGAAGAAAAGGAGAGGTCTCTGTCCCATGCAACACCTGGTAGCCATTAAAAAGAACTGCTCCTGTGCCATTTGACGAACAATTCTAAAACAACATTTAATAGAAAAGATTAAATACAATCCGCCTATCTAAACAGAACAATTAAATCTGTATTTATCTGTCACATTCCTTAACGTCATTTTCCTAAAACTGCATGTAATGCAAGAAATGGGAATACTTTAATTATTCATTGGCTATTGACTAAGTTTCCCCTAGTGAAATTTTAGACAGGATTTACTATTATGAAATCAGATCTACAAATCAAGTATACCAAAGTACAAGAAACATAACAGCAATAAAACCCTAACCCTGCACAATACCAGCATATACTGGATTGCTAAACAAGCAATTTGCAGGCCTAAGATGTCATATGACTTTTTTTCCTTTCTAATTATGGATAAGCTGTGCCTAAAAGACAAAATAAAATGATCCTAGCAAAAATACTCATACATATCACTGTAGTAGTTTGCTATTTATCTACAGTGCAATCAAAACTTATCATGTGAAAGATAAAAGAGGGCTTCCTGAAAATTAACATGGCTGGAATTAACCGAAGCTTTCTATCTAAGCATTTCATCCCATCAGTTAAATTGAACTAGGGAATAGAGAAACATAAAGGAAAAGAAAAAAACTATTTGAAGTTTTAAATCTCTTAAGTTTGTTGTGGTACCAATTCCTGCAAAAACTGTTAGAAAAAGGACTCTGCTTGGGCAGAGAGGAAGAAAAAAAGGAAAATCAATGTTGCAGTGTCTCAACATGCAAGAAACTGAATTTTGCAGTGTCTTTTTGGTTTGGCTGTAATTGTTCTCTGCTCATGAGATCACTGTGGAAAGCACACAGAAGAATCTTATTTTCTCCAGAGTTCTTCTGCGTGCAGTTAACTGTGCTTCTAAGACATGTAAGAATGGCCATGAAGTCAAAGTGAAGAAGCCCTTAACCCAGCACTGTGTCTCTGGCGAACACCTAGGAAAGCACACGAGGGGAGAGAAGCATGCAGTGATACTCCTCCAGAATGTCTTCTCAGCTTCTAGCAATTCATGGTTCAGCAAGACCACCAAAAGCAGCCCCAACCAGCCAAACTCATGAAAGAATCCCCTCAATCCATTTCTCAACTGACGGTTTACATTACTTAAATATTACGCTCAAAAAGTTTTTACAAGTATGAAAGAGAAAGAAACACTGTTTCCTATTAATTTTTCCTTTGCTACTTCTGATTTTAAAGGTCTCTGTGGTATTCTCCTCCCACCATTTGTATCTTCTCCAATAAAAAAATGCCTCAAGTTATTCAGATGGAAATAATTTCAGAGCTTTGATCTTCCTTGTCACCGTTCTCTGATCTTTACAAGTTTTATGGCAATGCTCTGAGTTGTAGAACGACCACGGGAGGGAGAAGGTCTATTTTGTTTGTAATGACTTGTGACATTTACGGAACCGATTGCACAGTTGCTGTTTTCCTAAAACTTCTCACAGACATGTGTTTTAGGATGCATACTTTCATCTGTCTACAGTACATCTCCCACAGATACTCCTCAGGTTCATACACTTCAAGGCAAAATGAAATAGGTAAATACGGTATTTTCCTACAGTGAGAAGTGTGACTGATGAAACACACTGTCTCACACTGTTACGTCTGAGGTCTGAGCAGTACACAATATTTAAACACAAGTATCACATTTTTGTGTGGCTACAATAAACTACTACTTTTCAGGAACATTCCTACATTCTTAAGGAACCAGGAGAGGGATACAGCTCCCTCAGGAGACATCTAGTGCCACATCAGACAACATGAAAACGATGCAGAGCTGCCAGATATCACACAAGTTGCACGATGAACTCTCATTCACCTGGTGAAAAGCTGAAGACCAAATACCTCCATTATAATGGGCAACCTATACCCTATCTTAGTTGCTCCAGGATACATCTCTCTATTTAGTTATAAGTTAGCTTCTTCAATGGATCTTAAGTACCACAGCTTATCGTGGACAGTAAGAATCTGGGGAATGGTCTACGTGTATGACCAAACATTTTACAGCCATCAGTGGCATGCTTCTGGGTTCTAGGACCAGTTAGGACTATTTCAACTACGTCAGTTTTGCACTCATGGCTCACTAGTATAAAATCACTTATATAGGAGAGAACAACTGCTTTGCTGTTTAGTATTAAACATTTTGCATTCTATTTCTCAACTTATATATGGTGAGGTTATATTATGATGAAACAGCAAAAGTCCCATACAATCTCAAAAAATTAAGAACCATCAGTTAAGACACAACAATCCATCTCACTGGCTCCAGGAAGACAATATCCAAGATGTGAGACGGACCATCTTCCCTGACCTTTATGGTACAGCAAAAAGGTTTTCTCACATGCATAGTTTTGCTCATATTGTTCTGATAGAGGTTAGGAGATGAGAGAATGACGGTCAAAACTGAGAGGTGAAGAATTCTGAAAGTCTGATATTTGCAGCTCTACAAACACTAATTTGTTTGCACATCAATTCAAAACAGGAGCATTTCTTTAGTTCAACTTCACTATCTTCATTTTCAAATTGGTTTCTGTTCACACTGACGTTCAGGCTATTCTAACCATTATCTAATAATAAATAGTACTGTTCAATTCTAAGTGAAATCATCAGGTACATGTCAGAAGTTTTACAAACATATGAGAGAAAATAAATGAAGCACAACTTCTTGCATTAGGAGTATGAATCATTTCTCCATACAAACTCAGCTCATTTCCCAGGCTGGTGGAAAAACAAAGCAGAGAGTAAAGTAACTGAGCAGCAGTCCACTTTGAAAAGGGGAGCCCTTACAAAACTTCATCTTCTCTGACAACAAAAAAACCAACAAGAACACAAGAACACCACACAAGCAAAAGCTATTCCTTAATGCTACTATGTTTTTGAACGGTGAAAAGCCAATATACATTTGCAGAATTAAGCCACTGCTGTTCAGACTGGCTCCTATCCCAACAAAACATGTGCAAAGAGAAGTCCCAGCCTGAGGAATAATCTAGTTTATTCCAGTATTTTAGGAAGGAAAGTACAATGAACTATTCACTAGGCATAACAATATGAAATATTTGGGATTCAAATTTCAGACAAAGTTCAGATCAGCAAGGATATTAACCACTGGAAGAGACAGCAAAAACTGTCATGGTTTTGCAAATCTGTAAATCAAGACTAAATTTTACCAGAAGGACATTCTACCTCAATAATGTATTCTATTAAAAGGAATCTGCACAAAAAAATTGAAGACTAAAACTGCTTGACATGTGCAGATTCAGAAGGTCCCCGTTTGAACTAACAGTTCACTTACTTAAGGAAACAGAACCAGAACAGAAATAGCTGCAAAGAACATCCACCATTTTCAAAGACTAAGAATGGTAATAAGTCATCTTTGGTGCAGGTTTTTCACTGGCATTATTTTATTTGTAATAACAAAACATTGCTATTTTGTTAGTAGCTGTTTTAATACTTTACGTTGTGCTGTAAAGTAACTAAAGGTAATTTATGAACTTAAGCAATGATAACAAGCTTCAGTGAAGCTACTTAATGCAACATTCCATATACCAGGTTTTATAGTAATAATAAAGCTTGTGGATCTCCATTGTAACAATCCACAGTCTCACCAATAGGTACAAGAAGTTAATTGTAGTTCACATGCTAAAAGTCACAAGACATGCAACATATGTCCCCCAGTGCTGAGGGTTCAACCAAGATGCAGTCACTGCACCACGTGACAACTCCAATGTGACAGTTTTATACAAATGTTTGCAAAACACAGAGTCACAAGTGTTTCCATTCTCATGCAAGAAAACCAAAGGACTAAATCTTCCTCTCCTCTCTTCAAAGGACTGTATCTTGTCCTTACTTACCAGAAAGAAAGCATTTATTTGAAAGTTCTCCTGTATCTAATTCACTTAAACTTCCTAATGTAGTTTTCAGAAATTACGTGAACAATATAAATCACCTAGTATTTTACTCTAAATAAATTAAGAATTCTAAAGCTACCTATTATTAGGCAATCACTTGGCTTGACAATATACTCTGTAAGAGAACACGGAAGATAAGACTAATGGAATAGGATAGTTCAGTTTGAGGGGATCTGCAAAGATCTTCAAGCCCAACTACCTGGCCACTTCAAGGCTAACCAAACGTAAAAGCATACTGATAAAGCACCACATCAGATGCCTTGAACTTCGAGCTCTTGGATGAAGGCACTGACCAAATGCTTCTTGAACACTGACACCTCTCTAGGAAGCCTGCTCCTGAGTTTAACCACTCAGTAAAGAAACTGTTCCTAATGTCCAGTCTTCACTCCTTGACACAGCTTTGTGCCATTCCCATGCAACCAGTCATCAATGACCACGGTGCAGAGACTGGAACCTTCCTTGCTGCTTTCCCTCCTCTGGAAGCTGCCTCCCAGCCTCCTCCAGACTGCATAAGTCAAGGGTCCTCACAGTCTCCTCACAGGACACAACTTCCAGTTTAGCAGCTTAGTTATGTTTCTCTGGACACTATCATCTTATGACAGGTATCCAAATTACAGATTTATAGATTGCAAAACAGTAAATCAAGACGATTGCTGAAAAAATGTTAAATTAAGTCACTTCTCTATGTGTAGATATATATACACATGCCACACTGGAAAATAAGGCACACAAATAAAAAAAACAACAAAACTTACTTGCTGTGACAGTGCAATAGCAAATCAATGATAAACGTCTGCCATGCTTTTTCTTTACTTAGAGCATCCAGTGCTGTTGGAATCAAAGCAAAACATAGGGTCATCACCTCCAATGCTTCACAGCAAACTTGTTCATCTTCCATATCTGGTTCATTTCCTGCATTTGTCTGTGAAAATAAACAAAAAGAGCACAAAGTAGGTACAGAAGAAAAATAATTCAGAGAAAGCTCAGCAGCTTCCAGGTATATATTCTAACTACAAACTCAAACACGAATTTGTTGACTAAAGTGATTATTAACAACACATACTTAATGCACTTCACTCAGGTGCTATTCAAAGCACCACATCAGATGCCTTGAACTTCGAGCTCTTGGATTTTCAAAGGATGACCCAAATCACAAACTTAAGGTGCACAAAGTTAAATAGAAAGTCTGTAGGTAAAAGTTTCATCAGTGCTATTGTTTAGTTACTAATTTTCAGAAACAGATACTTGATTCAGCTGATTCATAACATAGCTGCTGTGGTGATTTTTGAAGTATGAATGGATATTTCTAATTAGTACATAGATTATTCTCTCCATTAAATGCTTAGTGAGTTGACTTTGGTGCACTTATGCAAAATAACTGCTTTAAGAATAAAAGTAAGCCCTCTTCTCCATCTAAGCCAAAATTAATTAGGTTGAAGAAGTTCTGAAGGAACTGAATGTGAGCAGGCTTCGATCTTAATTCATTGGTAATCTTGGCTGCAGGTTAGTAGTGTTAACCACAAGAACTGGGGGTTGGAAATAGATGATCTTTAAGGTCCCTTCCAACCTAAGCAAGTCTATGGCTCTATGAATTAAATATGTATTTGTTTTATACAAGGAGAGACTAAGTAGGCAGAAAGAATGGATTATGTACTGAACAGAGAACTAAAAACACTGATTTTAGTTGTGTAAAGCCAAAATAGGTAAGGTCACTACTACTATAGTGGGAGGACGT
The DNA here is from genome assembly GCF_987193195.1 of Phasianus colchicus. Taxonomy (NCBI): domain Eukaryota; kingdom Metazoa; phylum Chordata; class Aves; order Galliformes; family Phasianidae; genus Phasianus; species Phasianus colchicus. The sequence continues at coordinate 113,790,315 of NC_143436.1, forward strand.
GGAAATTCCGAGCTGTCTCAAGATATGAAAGTAACAGCAGAAGACTTAACAAGTTCAGGACTACGTCGGCTTGGCTGGCATTGAAACCTCACTTAGAAAAAAATTATTTTTACAAGCAGGCAGGGATCTAGAAGAAATGTAGTGTGCCTTTCATATTCAAATTATTTCTCGACACTCAATCAACAGAAACTGGCCAGTCTGTATAAACACCGTACTTGCAGTACTTTAAGATTACAGGCCCTCTCTGAGGTAATAACAAGATGTCTGATACTACAAAAAGCAGTGTATAATCTTCTCAATCCACCAATCAGAGGACAGCTATACCACATTTTCTGAGGCAGTATGCAGAATAATTTCTGTAAAATCTATGCTCTCAAAATAATTTACTCCAGTTTTTCAGCTTAATTGAATTCTGTGTAGTTCAGAATCTTCTTGAAGTGCTCACAAACATTATTTCAGAAGTCAAAAATTGAGCTGATTCATAACATAGCTGCTGTGGTGATTCTTGAAGTATGGAAGGATATTTCTGATTAGTACATAGATTATTCTCTCCATTAAATGCTTAGTGAGTGGCCTGGGGGGATTTTGGGAGGGGGGTTGGAGGATTTGTGAGTTCTGGGGTGGGATTTGGGGGGATTTTGGGGGTCCTGAGGGTCCTGGGTTGGATTTGGGAGGGTTCTATGGGGAATTTCAGGGGTTCTGGGGAGGACCCCCTAAGTTGACACGACTATTCTGAAAAGCTGCTTAATCTTCATTTCACAAAATTCAGCCCACTTTTTTTTTCCCTTGAACTAACAGTTAATGTTAAATCTCTGCCCCACTTAGCAAAATGTTTTTACAATTTAAGAATAAATAAATAAGATCGAGTTTAGTGGTCAACTTAGGAAACAAAGTTTTCCTTAAATCATTTTTTCTCGCATGTAAGCCAGAATTTTCTAGTCACTTGTATATTCAATCTCTATAAAAACTACCACACGAGCTATTTCCTCTACCCTGACACTGAATGCAACGTATGAGATAAACAATGCATCTTTTCTTGCACCATACTAATCTGTTTCTGTGATAGGTTTTTCTATCAATGTTATTTAATTGTATCATATTCTCAGTTCCTATTACTTCTTTCAAGCAGTTTTTCCCTTTGACTTTTATGTCCCTTTTCCTTAACATAAACCAAATGCAGCTGTCATTTATTAAAAATGTCCATGTAAGAGTAACAAACAAATAAAAATAAACAAACAGCTCTGAAGAATAACCAGTAACAGTGTTATTATGAAATATTGAAAAGCTTTTGAGGTCTATGCAGTTTAAATTTCACTTATTTTTAGACCACAATTGCTTAAAAATATTTTTACAGAATTCAACTGTAAAATTCTCACCCAGAAAAATGTCAGAAACAAAGCAAGATATTTAAATCAAATGAAAAATACTGTTTGTATAATGCCTCTTTACTTAATCCTAAAATCACAAACACAGTAAAATAAGGCATATCTGGCAGCAGCAGAATGCTTTATATGTTATCAACAACAGAAGTAAATGCCATAAAAATGTTATTCAGTGAAGGAGGAATAGTCGTGGCTTAACAGTATTTTTAAGCTGCAATAAAAGACAAAATCCTCCTGCATTACCCTTGCGCAACCTGATCACTGACCCAAATAGGAAATAAACAGTGCCATGGTTAAGACCACAGCACAGGGCATGCTCTCAACTCAACCAAAATAAGTTACATTAGTCAGCATATTAAGAAAAGGAGAAATGTGCACATAATTTTATTTAGTTCTGGTCAAACGTATTTTCTCTTCTACACTTCTACTCTTAGAACTTACATCAAACGTACAGATGTAAGAGTACATCTTAGTATTCATTTAAATGCAAGTTATCAGCTCAAAAACAAAAGGAGTGGGGGAAGGAAAATAACTTGTTTCATGAAGTCATTTAGCAGTCATAGGAGCAGATGCTATCATACCCCCTATGTAAGCTAAATGGAAAGATACTACCTCTTGCTCAAGTAAATAAGAGAACATTTAAAGACAACAGTTAATAATATATGCAAAATCTACCTATATATTGCTTTCACTTTTATTTTCAGGACAGTATTAACAAGTAATAAATTTAATGTTTTAAGACAAGTTTAGAGACCAGCAACAAAAAATATGAGTTGCAGTCAAGTCAGGAGTTTACTGTTTCACTTAGCTATATGCATTTGTTAACTGCAGTGTGGTGTCATAGTGAAATACACCCAATGTGTGAAACCATGAAAAGGATTTACCTATCTGCACTACGAAATAAAAATGGTAAAAAAAAACAAACAAAATACCACCATGATTATTGTTCACAGAGTTTCACCAGTGCTTCAGCATCATTTTCAGAAAAATTAGCTCTTGTTTCTTGTTGCAGACTGCATATGTTTTAAATCAACTTTTGTAGAATAGACCTTTAAATCTGAAGACTAGGAAAAATGAGCATTGCAAGAAGCACTTCTTTCTTAGGTGTGGAATCTGAGTTTGCTGGAAACAAGTTATAGTGGCTTATAGAACAGATGCTTTTTTTCTTTTTTAAATTGACATTAGATTCAAGCTACAATGCAACAATTATGGAGAAAAGGAATTCAGAATAGGAAATTAAAGAGTTGTATGACACCTGACACACAATACTAGACTCCAAAATACATAATCAAGACAACTACCTAAAAACTCATAATACTCCTAAGCCTGAACTGGCTGGCCCTACTCTTTTTCTAAATGAAGGAATAGTCATAAAAAATAAATTCTTACCTTTTCATAGATTTTACTGATTTCCTCATTAGAACTGAACACAAGTTGAACTGACCCACAACCAGACGCCCAGACAATTTTTTGCACTGCCCTAATAACACAGATATCAGGTATATATTTTGAAGCCTGGAAGGGGAGTGAGGGAAGAGAGATTAAAAAATAAGCATGTATTTTATATGTATCACAGAATCTTAAATTGTAACATTACAGTAAGCAAATGAAGTTTAAATTTTGAAAACAAGCCATTGGCTACTTCAAGGATGTCTGAAACAAATGTTCCATCTTTTGCTTATACTTAAATTCTAAAAATTCCTTGAGTTGAGAGAAACAAAAACAAGCACGCATCTAGAAGGCATGCATCATAGAAAGTAACATAACAAATGTAAGTTACTTGACAGTTTGCCTCCTGACTTATTACTACCTATTCTAGCTAATAGCTAGACAAACTAAAGCTTATCAAGTACCTGACTAATACATAAAGAGATTCCCTTGTTTTCAAGTTACACAGGATTTTAAATGAGCAAGAATGCAGATCACATATCTTATGGATACAGAATCACTCTTCAGTCCTTTGGACATAGTCTGAGCTCATATACAGTAGTTTCTATTGATGTACTTTAATCATGACACAAACAATTTCTGCTTAAGTATTACTATCATTACATATAGCTTACATCACTTGAGTCTATACTCAAACTGTCAAAACATTTAGCAATCTTTAGTAACAGATAGACAGCTCTCAGTTTCAACTTTTACTTTCCTAACAGTATCATTTAATAATAAAATGAGACTTTAAAAGCTTAATGAATAAACCAATCTTATCAAGAGAGTTGAACATGTATTCCAGCTACTAAACATTAACAATTGCTAGAAGATAGGTATTTCACCCTTGTCACAAGCAAAGCAATCTTACCACAGCAGCATCACAAGGAAAAAATGTCACAGAAAAAAACCGTTTTCTGATTTTATCTCATTGCAGCTTTAAAATCATAAACCAAAACTTTTTTTTTTTTTTAAACAGTGAAAGATTTCCTTCTGTGCTGGCAGATATAGAAACAATGCCAGATGTTTATTTTTTATTTTTAATTGTGAGGTTAAGAGGGAAGTCTCTGACCACAAAAACAGAATATTTATGAAATCTAGATCTATACCAGTTCTAATAATTTCAGAACATTAGATGTTAATGTCAACAGTAATACTGAGTATCCACACGTAAAAGACATCCAGTGTTTGTCTGCTCTGATGTGCCTTATCCATACTTCACCTCAAAAGAGACTTCTGTGGAATGAAATTGGAGTTCCAATTTCTGTCAACTGGCTGACTTTTACACATAAAATCAACTATGGATGTAAAACCACCACTAATGGAAGACAAATGCTCAGTCTAGTACAGTGTGCTTTCTTTAGACAGTATTCTTTCTTCACAAGAGTTGCTGAATGCTTTTCAGCAGAAAGATGGTCATTTAAGATTGCTTTTATTTAGGTGTCTTATAAATGTTCTGAAGATAACTTTGCAGAGATTCTATACCACACTGAAAAACAATATTCACTGCTTCCATATTGGAAACAGAAGTTTCTCAATTTACCTTGAAAATAGTTGTAGCAGATCTAATTTTAGCTTCTACTCAATTCAGCAGAATTTACAGATGTATTCACTAACATGACTCAACTCCAAAAGGAGTTGGTCATACCATACAGTATCATACAGATGCTCTATTTTTAAAGAACATTACTTAACATTACTCAGCTCCACAATCCAATTTCTCACTTGCATCGTTAAAGGATTTTCAGTATTTAAAGATACACCAGTAGCGATTTCACACTCATCTTCCAGCAATTCAATTCATATTTAAAATTTCCTCCTATTTTCTGTGTTTCTCCTCAAGAGAAGTAAATTACTTAAAAACCGAAGTATAAAAGAAGATAAAAACAAGACGAAAATATCACAAAAATGCTCTTGGAAACAAACCAAATACCTGCAACATAATTAAGTTATTTAAAACCACTGCAATGTGTTTCTCAAGTTCTGATGCAAGTGCAACAATATTCACAATCCATTAAAAAAATTGTGCAGAACCCATCTCACTTAAGCCTCTTCATGCCATTAGACCGTATTTCATAATTTCATATGGAACTTATGAAATACTTTTAAACAGTTCACAGCTTATTTATTAACCATGCGAACGGCACTTTAAGTTTTTATGGCATTGTAGGAGGAAAATCCATTTATTACAAAGTTATAAATTTAAGCATTAAAAAACTGATTGGGAGGGAGGGGGTAGAGGAAATATACACAAAGGAATTCACTAACCTCATCAGATATTTGCTGTGCAAGACGTATTGCTACATTTCTTAGCATGCATTCTGAAGTTGGATTAGGAATGTTTTGTAGGGCATTTTGTAGCACCACTGCCTGGTCATGTGTAGCCTGGTTTATCTGTAAGAAAGGATTTCTTATTTCTTACATGAAAGAAAAAGAAAGTGAAGTGATATGAAAATATAAACATAATTTATTAGTACTAGGCATGATCATGGGTAACTACTTACAGAAATTATAAACCAAGAAAAAAAATTTCTGAATGGATACCATCACATATCAAGATTCACTGTACGCGTGGTACGTGTAAAATCATGAAGCTAGGAGACTTGAAACTATTTCTATGTAGGGATTTGTCACTGGTCAGATTATTTCAGGTTAACTGAACACTTTGAATTACAATGCCTCCTTCTCTTTCTGTTGATATACGGAAAGGTTTGTTAAGAAATGGATCTCCCTCCAGATTATCTAATAGCATCTACACTGAACACAGTTCAATGTAATTAAGTACCATTTTAAGCATCTGAGTTAAAAAAAGAATTCAATAATGCTCTTAACTTGCTGTCCTCTTTTTTACCATATTTTCACAGGACAAAGAGCAACAAGAGAAGCTTTTATTTTTTATTGTTTTGAGCATGAAGCTTAGTCTGACTCTACAGTCTTGACCAGTAAAACCTGAAAGGATTCCTTTTTTATGCAAATTTGTTTGAAAAGACTGCTGTGGATAGAAGCTAAAATTTTTTGTGCAAAAGGGTTATCCATTTTTTAGTACAACTCCATTCAAAAAACCTCTCTCAGATGCTGCTCAGAAGACACTACAAAGCTGTTCTGTAATGCCTGGCACTGGTCATTTCCTTTGCTGTGTCAGCTTCACTAAAATACCTGACTTGAACAAAATCACACAACTCCCACTGAAGACAGTAATAGAGTTGACAATTAGCTGTCAGGAGCAGGCTATAAAAGGATCATGCATAACATGGGACAACTCATGGATCTATGTACCAGAATACTATATTTAACTACCTTATTGATTCAACAACTTTCAATAGAAGAACAAAAATACGGCAATTGCCTTCAACAGGCCCTAATGATAGCAGCAGACTGACAACAAGACGACTGTAGACAGTCTTTGTTTCCTCACTCTCCAGTACTGCTGGAAAGCCAAAGCAGAAAGTTAAGCTATGCTACTTTTGATTTAGATACAATAGGTCATAAATGTTTACAAATCCCACCTCCATCTCAAGGAGTAAGCTTACTGATTTTGCAGCAGTTAGGAGTATCAAGACCCAAGTCCTTCAAAGAGGACAATGGTGAAAGCTGCGAGAACTGCTTTTTACAGCAGATCAGTTAATAATGAAGTTAGGTGTTTGTAGCTCTATACAGTGAATGTCAGCTGTCACAGACAAAGGTTTCAATCACATAAGTGGTCAGTGTAAATCACTCACAAATGTGTTTTAAGACACTAAACTGATGCTGTGCTCCAAACTGCCTTTTTAATCCTCACAAGAAAATATAACAGTAAATTTTATTCATTTTAATAGATGAAGACTAGAAGGGCAAACTAGTTTCTTCAAGATGTCTCTAGTACATTCTCATGAGACATAAAAACTTCTTTACCTCTTAACAGTCATCAAGACTTGATTTCTTTGAAAATGAATGGATCTGGTATCTTCCAGACGCACATACCCGGAATAGGTATTTATTTTTCCAGATATAAGGGGAAATTAATTCTCTGCTTCAAAGAAGAAACTTGCTAAATATTCTGGTATAAACTGCTCTAAAGCTCTGAGCTCTTTGCCAAAGGCATATTCTCAGAGCACAGAAATAAAATCTTGGCCTACAACATATTTGTTCAGATACAGAAAAATTTATGGACCATACTAAACATGCACAAATTTTACTGCTTTGAACATATCACTGAGGTGATATGTCACTTATGTCAATTGCCCTTTCCAACTCTAAGAGGCCCTAGTGCAGAATACCTTTCTACTATAATCACTTAGCTTTGCAACACACTTTAACAGCCCAAAAGAATCTGGGTTTATGTTTATGGTATAGGCATACTTGAAAACTGGAAGATGCCTGTACTGGGAATTATGTAAACTGTTGAAAAGCATATGAAATCTCATGCTTGACTTTTCACAGATTGAAAGAAACAGCGCTTTGTCTCTCTTTAAGATTTGTGAGACAACATTATCTGAAAGTTCTTTGTACACACATTATTCAAAGAGACTGTCAATGGAGCGTAGATATATATTTGCTGCAGACAATATTAAGTCACAAGACATTGATATTTGCATCAAGGAAGATTTATATTACCGGTGAAATTGTACTTGTGCCTTCCACAACTGGTTGACAGGCTTCTGCCACAGCTCGAACATGGCCATATCCAATTGCTGTTAGCAATAACTTGGCTATTTTTAGAGCATTAAGGTAGGCACCCCTTCGAGTTTCCATATCTGCGTTTGGCAGGAAGTTATTTCGAGTCAGCATACTCAATACAAGAGGCAAACCACCACTTTTTAAGAAGTTGTACTGGAAGTCGCTGGCATCTTCTCCCAGAGGTGCACTGGCAGGCATTAACAAGGCATAAACTACCTGTAGAACAAGAGAGAGTTAATTAACAGAGATACACATGTTTGAATGTAAGTGATTAAACACAGACTATGCTGGAATACATCTTAAGCTTTGATGGCAATGACTGTACACCAGTTTACTCCAGGCTTTCACAATGTTACTGAAAAGATAGTGAAAAAAAAAGAAGAGTTGAAGATCTTTATTTTTAAAGAAAAGCAAAGTATCACAAACCTCTGTTAGATATAGCACTTGTGAGGCAGAGGGACCAAAAAATAGAGAGTCAAGGGATGGACTAAGGCTGCTTTCTCCAAGTTTTGCGTGATCTAAACAAATAGCTCTTAGTTTCTCAACTGTAGTGTTATCTGCAATACAATGAAAACTTATAAACATCTTGTAATATAGCTACTTCAGAACAAGTCAGTATTGTTCACAATTAATAATATGAAAAAATTCAGTATGTCAGAAAAGTTGCAAAAAACGTGAATGACAGACAAGATCAGACTATGAAAGGTCATGCAGTGTTTATTTCTGTCACTAGAAGTGATCAAGCTAAATTAGTACAACAAAGCCCCTCAACATACGATGCTTCTCTCTCTTTTCACTGCACTGTAGCATCAAATCCCACTGTCAACTGCAAACATTTCTAGGACATGAAATAACTAATTTAGGACATACATCTACAACCCCAACTAGCATAACATTCATTACATAAAAGTAATGAATTTTAAAAAAACAATAAATTAGCAGAAAATATAAAATATTTCAACTATAATTTTTATGTAACAGGCAAGAAATGAAGTCATTAAAGGAAGAAATTAATTTTTACCTGGTGGCATGAGCTTCATAAGAACACGTGCTCCATCTCTAAGAGGTGGCATATTTAGGCTACTGCCCAAGTCTGCAACTTGCCAAAGAAAAGAAATGTATCGAGGATGCAGTGACATGATCTTAAAACAAGCAAATAAATAAATTAAAAAACAAATAAAAACACAACACAAAAATCATTAGTTAAAGACAAGTTGAGAAGAAAAAACATTTTAAAACCATCACTTCAGTGTATGCTTACCACCCCAGGCAAACAGCTTTCGACTTCTGGGTTTGGACCATCGCTGTAGTGATTGCCATGGTTGCCCGGAGAACCAGTTGAAGAGTCAGAAGAACTATCGGGACTTGAGGGCATATTAGAATTTATCTGTGTAAGCTTAGCTGTAATTAGCTGCAAAACATAACCAGAGTTTTAATGCTATGGAAAAATGGAAATTCTTTATTAAATAATCATCTAAGATAATGTTAATGGCATGTTATAAGAATGAACAGAACTACTTGACAAGAACCAATGACTCCGTCCACTCTTTAATTATTTAGAAAAGAAAAGCAATATCTTAACTTACATAAATATCAACTTGCAACACTTACCGTTTTATCTTTGAGATTCAATTGTCCGATTAATTTTCTATCATCTGCAGGATCCACCAGCTCACCACCAATGAACAGTTCTACTTTTGTGTGCGCACTGTTGGCTTTAATACGATTGAGAATACAACGCCGCACTTGGCCAATTGTGTCATTTGTGTGAGACCAAATATCCAAATCTTCCACCTGTCGGCCTTGGTTTGGAAAACGAACTACCAGTGTGATATGTTTTCCACGGAAAGCTCTAAAAATAAACAAACCAGATAAAGTTCTTTTGACCTCATAAAGTAAGTTAATTTTTTCCTTCTGCATTTTGTGCTTCAGATATTATGACAGCAAATCTGTACATACGACAGTACACTCCAGATTATTTTGTGAAGGCATCAGTAATTGTGCAAGCTTAAAAGATTTAAAAATACCAAGATGAAAAAAAGCCATCAGGTCACCAAGTCTTAATATGTCTTCTGTCAAAAGCTTTTAGAAGTTCTATATTAGAAGTCTGCTTATAAAAACACCATGCTTTAAAAAAGTAAAGGGCAAAAAAGGAATAAATATTTTCACAATACTAGTGACCACACTTAGTATGCTAAGGTATCTGCTATTAAGTGTGTGTCCAGATAACCTCAAACTAAACAACAAAAAAAAAGGCAAAAATTTCTCATAAGAGCTTCTTGCTAGCAAGACCTGTGAAAAAATTAGTCTAATCACATAAGCAGCCCATATAGACAAGATGCACCGGCAATAAACAACAGAACACGGATCTTATCATCAACGTATACAACAAAAATGCTGTAGGAGAAATACAATTTCCGTCACAGCAGGTGATGTCAAAAAGTGTATTCAAAGTAAGAAGGGGGACAACAAACCCTCACCATTACTAAAATTACATTAACCACATCATAAATCTGAGGCAATCTCAGTGTATTCCTTATGACTTTTTGAGAATTTCTTCCCACATGCAGCATATACTAACAGTGGAACAATGAAGCAGTCCTCTCTTCTGCTTTCCCGTCCAATGAAATGAATAGTTGCGTAGATATTTTCACAAACATCAGATTAAATCACTTCCCTCTTCTTTGTACAAAAGATGGAGTTAGGGAAGGAACAGCTAGGATTTCAGTTTTTTACTCGAGGACTTTACAAACAGAAAAGTGAGAACATACAGAAAATGTATATACTTTACAAGTGCCATTCTGCTCTCCCCCATTTAATGGGAATATTCCATTTAGTATCTCTAAATTTAAGCTTGCAAGGCAAGATCAGCATCTCTAAACAACTGTGGAAGTGTAAGATACATGTTCACAACGTATTTTTTTTTTATGAAAAAACTATGAAAACAATGAGGTTTCACCCATGCTAACTTAGAGAAAGGTACTGCTTTTGCGTTAACTATTTGAAAAATAAATACATTGTAAACAATTGAGCCTCAAGGTATATACTGTGCCAGTTACAGAACAAAGCACTAGAAACCATATTATTCTCAGGTCCCCTATTCCCTTAGCAGAACGCCTGTATTTGCATGACCCTTCACGTATTCTTTTTTAAACTACAAATCAGAATTTAGTACAAATATAACAATTTTGAAATTCTGTAAATACACCCCATGAAAAGAAACCCTTTAGAACATGCAGTCACAAAGATGTTCATAATATTTTAGTTAAGAGAAAACAAATTATAATAGTCCATTCTCACACGTACCTTGACATAGGTAGAATAGTTCTTTCTTCATGGTAGTCACTGTCACATTCGTTTATATATTCTCTTAAAACAGTCAACACTCTCACCATTCGTATTGCTTCTTGTCTTGCACAATTAATACTATCTTTATCTCCATCCAACACACACAATGTATCATAGGAGGCTTTGAGACGATCAAAACAGGACTGAATGAAGTCTTCATGAATCACTACCTAATGACATAAAAATTGTCACAATTACAAGAAATGCTAAAAGCCTGCATAATCAAATCATATAAGTAAAAAAAAAAGGTAAGTAACTCTATAAAGTTGTTTTATTCCGTGTTAGAATAAGCTCCCATTGATGCTGAACTCTAACTTCATCTGCACTTCAAAATCTTGCACAGGTCATTGGTAGCTCTTAGCGTAGAGTGCAAATCTGCCCTTCAATAGAAAAAGTGGAAGTCTGTACAGAGAAATAACTAAATTGGACTCTTATCCTTCTGCTTGATTCCTAACACAGCATCAACTTGCATCTGCCCTAAACTGACACACAACCTGTTGTATCACTGAAGATCTGCAAAAATTCCCAGGTGCGAGGAAAGCATTTCTACTGCAGACTACATTACATCATAGTCATGGCAGTAAACCCAATCCAGTATTCACTTTTCTTGGCAACAATTCAGGAGCAGAGGAGTTACCAGCACACTGAAGCATAGTACTTGCATGTACATTAAGTAAAACCAACATTTCCTAGAAATGTCTGATGTAATCATTTGCAGATGGACAGATCTATGCATGCCTACCAAGTTTTCAGCCACTACAGCAAGATACAGCTCGCATGGCTGTAAGCACACCACCTACAGCAGCTGTATTCAATCTATGAGACTGGGAGCACCGAAGACTACATAAGAAGTTTTTTTTTTTCTTTTGAGGACAAATAATGAAATTTTTAAGGAATACAACTGGCAGGCTACCAACTGGAGACTGTTGGGACAGTATTCCCCCACAAACACTGTACCTCCCCTGACCTTTCAGAAACTCATGATCTCTCCTCTCTATCCATTGAAATCTCTCCCAGCAAATACTAATAGATGAAGGAAATATCTGATTTGTTAGAGTTCAGCTTGACAATTATATGGGACACTATGATCCTTTGAAAGGGACGAAACAAAAATATTAGACTAGCTTGTGACAACACTCAACATATCTAGCTAACAAACATGTTGGTGCTCTTAATTCTGTATCTGATCAGAATCTGACAGCTGGACACTTGAGTATACTTTTTAAAACATGGAAACTATTCCCCGATTTCAAACTTTCAAATATAAAAATACTGCACTGAATTTTACTACTTTTTTTTTCCTATCATATTGTAACACATATTATAATCTTACCTGATTAACTTGTAACCGTGGACCAAGGTTAGTATAGATCTCTTTAAGAAGATCAATTGCTCTATTTGCAATGTCATCGTTTCCCTGAATCACAACCTAGCATAGTAAAAAAACCAAACCAACAAGTATTAGAACATGATACAACTTTCTGGTATAAAATTTAAAAGCAAAATGACTACATACAAGCATCTTCAGACAGCAGTAGTCTAACTTATAAGACTTACATATGGCTAAAATTCTTAGTTATATACAACCAATACAAATTATGAGTAACTGTGTAAGAGTCAAAATTAAGAAATCAGTACTTTAATGGAGTTCAGAACAAAAGCTGATGTTTCTATAAACAGAATGAAAGTAGACTTCAAATATTCATGTTCACACACTTTCATTTTCACTTGTTTCAGTGAAGAAAACAACTTGTTAAAATAATAGCATTCGAATCTGTCTTCAAGTAACATACATTTGGCTCCATTTAAATGAGCTAGATTTGCAAGTTCTGTTAGCATTCCTTTAGGATACCTGGGCATTTAAACTACAATAATAACAGCATTATAAAACAGAAGTTTTTGAGATGCTTAAACAAATTATATTAAAGATGAAAAAAACACCAGAGTTTTAAAGTATCTTAGATGGCTGGGGCTGGGTGGTTGGGATGTAAGGACTTGAGTTCTTTTTACCTGATAATCTAAGTTTTCATTACTATTCATCAGGTCAGAATGGATGCTGAAAACAGACCCTACAGGGGGCCTCTGCAGGATGTTGGTCAAAAGTGTCATGAGTTCTCATGCTGCCAAACAGTTGGGCAGAACCAAGTAAGTTGATTTTCACAACGAATATATGCTACTATTATGTCTAGTATTATATAGGCATTATGTGCACAAACACTGTGCGCAAACTTGTAAGAAATCTTCATCTACTTTGGTTTCAACTGTTATAATGATGATTATAATGATTAAAAAACCTAAACGTTCAACAGGCCACAGCCAAAATTACTGAAGACTCTTGCTTTATGAACAGCACATTGTTTGAAACACAGCCATGATACTCATACCATATGATGCTGTGGGTTCTATGCAGCTCTTCAATATTACAAAGACTGAAAACAACTAAGCACCAAATTTCTGTTTTTCAGATTTCAGATTGGCAAGTTTCAGAAGGCTTTTTACACAAAAATTACAATGCTTTTATAGAAAAGCTATAACCATCTTTAGGTAAAAGGTTGTGGATACAAGAGAGAATCAAACCAGCCATCACTCAGACTAATCTGGAATCACTCCAGCTTACCATGCTAGAAGGAACAATGAAGCACATAAAACGAAGTGAAGGTGTATGGAGTGGATTATAAAGGTGGAAAAAGAGACCTACAGAAAATTCACCAGGAATGATCCTTTCTTCCTAAACAGCATACGCAAGTTTTTCATCTCATGTGCATGCACAAACTCTCAAGCTCATTGAGCAGCCTGCAAAGCCACTGATTTACATACCTGCTAGAAATACAGGAGGCAATGCCCATGTATTTAATTTGAAAAATAAGTTTTCTGTAATTTAAGTCTGTAACTAATAAATTACACATTCTTGAAAATATATTAAAGAAAACAAGACTGAAAAAGACTTCAACTGTTAGTCTTTCAGACGTTTCCTCCAATTAACTTACCCTCCAAAGGTAGTCTAATCCTATTAATTCCAGATCATCCATCATATAGGCTCGTCTCTTTGCTACTAGCTTTCCTTCTCGACAGTTCACAGCTTTGAAGAAACGTTCAAAACATTTCATTCCATTTTCTGTTAATAGGGAAGGATCCAGCTGAAGCACATTATTTTCAAAGAAGTCCTTATTAATGTCAGGGTCTAAGTCTGGTTCATCCCCCATAAGTTTGGAATACCATTTAAAACAGGCTTCGCGATCACAAAGATAAACAGCATTTTCAGCTAAACACTTCCATATTTGCTTCGCCTGAGGGGCACAGAGCCACAGCTGACCATCCTTCAATAAAAATCTTGAGCAAAACAAAGAGACAATTAACAGCACTGTCTAATTGGCATCTGGACTTACAATTCAATAAGAAATACAAGGAAAAAGTTGAATATGTATTTTATACACACACAACATCAATCAGTCATGAAAATATGATACCAAAAACTTTATCTATATCATCAGCCCTCTCATAGTTAGTCCCATGATTTCTTAGCAAAAGTTTGCAGGCATCAAAACATTACATTCTAGTTAAGAAATAAAATTAAACAGAAACATTTTACAGAAAAATACCAGGTGTTTTATACATACTATATAAAAATATGCATCTCCTAAGGTAAACAATTCAGTTTAAAAGTCAGGTCACATCATAAGAAATTATTTCTACAGTCATTAGCAAAATCACAAAAAGATGCATCAATTACATCGAGCAGAACTAGGAGCAGAAGTCAAAAATGAAAAAAACTAGTTTTAAGTTTTTCCTTTGTGTTAAATTATTAAAGAAAACTTTAATTAGGAAGGTTAATACTAAGAGTGTTTCAGGAAAAACACAGGATAATCAATGTTTTTACTTAGAATCAATTTTTTTGATTCAAGATCTTTTTTATTTAAAAGAAAACAGGTACTGTGTTATGACATCACTTTTCAGAAACTGCTACCTACATATTTTACAGTTGAAATGTCATGGGACATTATTAATTCCTTTACATCAAGAACTAAAAAGTAAACAGTGAATTTAAAAGACAACTTTTTTTTTTTTTAACCAATTAAGAGTGATAAATCAAGTTTGCTATGCATATGCTACTGTATAACTTAAGTGGTTGCTTAGCACTTCATTTTAATTCACAAAAATTACTCTGTAAAGTTTTAAAATATTTTTTTAAATGTCCTTAAAAATAAGTTTAAAACATTTCACAACTTGACAGTTCATATAATTTGAACATAAGAACAGAATAAGAACAAGTTGCAAGAAGGCCTGCAAATCATCAACAGACAGCAACTCTGTCACAAGCAGAGATCCTCTGCTTTTTTATTTTATTTGCAGCTGTTTGAATGAAAAGTAATTCAAGTAATTTTTTTGTCTATTCCTCCTAAGGCTAACAACCTAGTATTAGCACATCAGTTTATGACTACGGCCTTAAATTTGGTGTGGTACAACAAATACGGACACACCTTCTTTGGAGTATTTAAAATTTTCAGGTACATTATCCTAATATATGTGTAACTGCATACATATACACACTGTACTCAAGTCAGTAGGGTTCTGGACATAGAAATATCCCATTTGGATCTTACAGTACAATTAAAGTCTTGAATTACATAGATGCTAACAAATTTTAATTCTTATACTAGCACAGAAGTCCACTGGAAAAAAAAATTGAAAGAAAACAAGAAAACACACTTAGTACACTACTGCATCTGAGTTTTGAAAGACAAGAGAAACAGCTATCATAACTTTCTTTCAAGTATCTGAAATACTCCTAGAAAAGTCAAGAAAATGATCAAGTTAAAACTAACCGTAAGAAATTAAGTCGCTCCTGTACTTCTTGCACATGACTGTATCTGCTTCCTGGTCTTACAGTTTGCGGATCATATTCACCATGCTCTGCAAATATAAAAAGTTTTATCAGACAACACATGCTAAGAAGACATGCAGACTCTGAAGGACAGAACATATTTGAAGACTTCATGGCCTGAACATAATCAAAACCTAATGTATTTTCAGGAAGGAGTAAGAAAGTCATTTTCAGAAACCTGCTAACAGTTAATATACTAAATGAAATATATACATAGTTAATGTATAACAGTTAACATATAACAGTTAATACATTAAATGAAAATGGGTACAGGAAAAATTGCTGAGGATTATCAACAAATACTTAAGGGCAGATGCATGTGTTCCCCATTCAGTATAATTAAAGTACTACAGAATAACTAAGAATCTGCATTCAACTTAAATTTTACCTTGCTTAAACACATTTTCTTTGGGAAATAAGTCAGTTAAAGTAAAAGCATACAAATCATGTTATCCAGTTGTTTTTTTTTTTTTTCCTAAAGATGCTCTAGTTTCACCATAGAACATCTTTTCCATAGCTTGTTTTACACTGTTAGGAGCTTTCCTCCCCAGAGATAACCACAACTCCAGCTCTTTAATTCTTTTCTAAGTAGCTATATACATGAGAACACGCGGAAGAAGTAATCATATGACATGTTCACTTACTATAAAGCTTGCAAGGATAAAAACAAATCCCTGTGATACAAGACTGAAAACAGAAGTTGCACAATGTGAAAACAATACATAAATTTTTTTATCTTCAATTTGTCAAATCTCAGAGTAATATTTAGCAAACAGCTGTTTGCTTCATACAAACAAGTTTGTGTTTTGATTTTTTCCTCCATAAGAGCTAAAGGCTAGGTATCTCTCATCTCGTTAATATAATCACCTTCTTTAATTCCTTATACAAACTGAAGAGAACAGCTACACCAAAGAGCCAGTTATATTTCCAGAGATGAGTACTCCTGATTGAGACTTACTGTTGAAATACTACTGCATACAGAAGTTGCCTTCAGAAGCATAACTTAGATACATTACATCAGTTCAAATTCAGAAAAAAATATTCCTTTTGTTCAGCAGTTCAGATAATAATTGCTAGTCGTAAATTAGATATCAATGGACTTCTGTACATTCTTAAATCCTCCAGAATAGGAAGCACTTCTTTGTTGTATGCTTCTATTATTAGCAGGGCTGACAGTTGACCTGTACTACTAGGAAATATTTCATTGTGCTACATGTTCAGCATGACAGTTCCATTATAAAATAATTATTACTCTATGTGAAAAGTTATATGGACTACACTTAACTAAAACAACCCAGTTGTGGGAGACTATTATCATGGTAACATTCATCCATGGTAAAACTGATCTTCAGAACTGAAATCACCACTTCCTACTCTATCAAGGAAAGAAAAAAAACCACAAAAAGACACCAAGTCTAACACCTGAAGTGCCTCAAATGTGTTTTAAAACAAACAGAAAATAGCTATCATAAATACATCACTACATACAATATACACAAGGTACATTAGCTTAAAAATGAAATAAAAGGGAAATCAGAAGATTTCCAGTACTTAAATGATAAAGACTAGACATGTGAAAACATTATGTCCCCCTTCAAAACCCTAATGAAGTAAGCATAAATGAGCAATTAGAGAAACTGTGAAAAAAATCCAAAATAAAGCATATAAAACTAGCAAATAAAAAATATTAATTAGAAGAAAGAAACAATTAAGGCAATTAAGAAATTAAAGAACAACTAAGGAATTGCAGAGAAATTAAAATTAGCTGAAGTGCTAGCTAAACTATTCTTATTGAAGGGGAGAGTGAATATCTGGGCTTTTTTTTTTTTCTGATGAACATAGATTAATACACAGAAAAGTGCCAAGAGTGGCAGGGATTGAAGAATTCAAGTAGTAGAGATTGCCCAAAGCCAATGTGCAAGTGCTTAAGAATATTGAAAAATGCTGAACTACGAAAAAAAATTAAGTCTCTACAACTATCCTCCATTCTCAGCTTCTCTCTCAATTTGCTTTCTACACCACACACCTCACAGGGAGTCCAATCACCATCTCCTTACAAATTTTCTGAACACAGAAGAGCAAAGGAACAGCTACTGAAACTACAAATTGAAAATTTAAGTATAATTGGGCACAAATACATATGGATGATCACATAGCAAAATTTGTATAAATAATTACATTTCATTCATACAGGTGGATTTTGTTTTTTCAATTTTTTTTTTTTAGAAAACAGAAGATGAAGAATTGGCTAGCAATTCATTCAACTTTTGAGAAGGTCTTTAATAAATAGTCAAGAAGATGGAACTGCGAGCTAAGATGTAACTCATCACTAAGCAAAAAGGAGAAGAATTTGAGAAAAAACTGAGGTGGCAAGTTTCACATCTTAGGCTTCTGTAAACGCTTAGAGTTCAATAAACTGAAACATGACCTAGAGAAAAGATGAACAGGAAAAGGAGGACAATCAAGAAACTCAAGAGAAGTATAAATGGAGAAAATCCAACCTACTGGAATAAATTAAATTATGTCAAGTCTGGTGTTTGCAAAGTTTACGACAAATTTCAAGTATTTAGAATTAAGATCTTCTAGCATTTATATATCAACTCAGCATCTGAACAGCATTGTTTGTCACCAAGACCTTATTAACCAGTGCAAAAGAAGTACTGAAAGTGTCTACATTAAGAAGAGACAGAATAAGCAGAGACATAAAATTAGTGATATAACATATGGTCACTTAAAAAAAAACCACAACAATGCCCTTTTTCAGGATGATGACACAATACCTTATCTCACAACAGACTGTCAACTTCTTCCCAACTCTTCAGAGCTGGGGGAAGGAGCAAGTTCAGTAGAAAGACAACAGAAAAAAAAAAAATCACAGAATCACAGAACAGCTTCAGCTGGAAGGGACCTTAAAGATCATCCAGTACCAACCATCCTGTCACAGGCAGGGACAGCTCTCACCAGACCAGGCTGCCCAAAGCTCTATCCAGCCTGGCCTGAACACCTCCCCCTGAGGATCAGGCATTCATAGCTTACAGGAAAAAAGAAAAATATATTACTGTTCCTCTGTTTTTGCACTTTATTGCAAATAGGAAGAAGTTCTGCAGCAGCTTCATCTCAAGAAAGCACAATTTAATTGCTTTGTGAGTACATACCAGTTATACTCCATTTTTAATTCCTACTGTGCAAAAGATAATTAAATTACTACTTCATTAAGAGTCATAATGTGCGTGAAGAGTGAAGTGGGTGGAGCAGGAAAACGGGATGTGCTCTTAGGCCAAAGGAAAAAAGTCTGCAAGATACTAGCTTAAATTTTCTGCCTAAGTCGCTGACCATTTGATAGCTAAATTTTGTCAAAAATGACCTCTTCATTTTAGAGTTAAAAATTAAAATTAATGGATGAGAGTTCATATAAGAATCATGCGTGTAGGCAATTTTTGGACAAACACAAAATTGCACTGGAATATAGTCGCTGATTATGTTTCCTTCATAACTCTAAGGTTGAGCCCTAGATTTTCACTGCTGGCCAAAGCCAAAGAAAATGGAGTTATCCATATAGTTAAGACACAAGAGCTCATTATAAATGGAACTACTTTTACATCACTTTTGCATAGCTTAACAGTTTACAGTAGTTATACAGAATAACATACATTCTATTTCACCTCCTCAGACAAGATGAAGCTTAAGACACTGTTGCTTGAGAATAGATGTTGAACAATGAACAATGTTATCATTAACGAAGTAACTCTCATTAGGGTAAACCCTCCCATGTATCACTGAACAGCAAAATATAGCAGTGGTACACAGAGTTATCTTAAATGTTTTCATTGACCTGTACCAGGCCAAAGCTATCTTCTTCACACTGCACCTCTATTAAAACAAGTCTTCAAAGACTTATCTTAGGTTTTTATATTGAGTACTCCAAAACTAAATCAATTCCAGAACTAAAGTTGTGTGGGCATAGGAAAAGATAGCCACACACAAATACACATTGCAGTATGCACATACCCTGTCTTCTCTGAGCAATCAGCATTAAATTCCTAGAGAATACACTGTGTCACTTTTGAGACACAACTGAAAGCCTGGCAGTATGCTATTACAGAGTAGAATGGTTCCTAGTTTCAGTTAGTGAAAGAGTGAAATTTCCTTCTCTATTTCATTGGCTTTGTTTAATACATAGAGTACTGCAGTGCAGTATCAAAGCGAAGGTCCTTATCCAACATTCTCATTTCTCTACTTCAGTAGCTAGAAAGCTAGCTTCCTTCAAGGTTAAGAGGGTAAAATAGTTAGCGCAGGGTTGAGTCTACACTGAAATATAGAAATACTTGCACAATGTGCTGCCAAAGTATTGCTGCTAATGAATACAGGGAGAGCTAAACAGAAATTGAACTATATGGTTAAAAATAAAACAACAACGGAAGCGATTAAAGAACTTCTCAAAGATACTAAAAAATACAAAACAGATGTGGAAGAAAATCCAAGATTACTGTTAGGACTTTCCACAAAAATAACCACTCTTGCCTAAGCAAGGCAAGATTATCAGTCCGCAGATAAACAGTCATTTCCCCATAATTGGGATCATGAATAAAAACAGTTGCATTTTAAGTTTTTCTTGACCAGTCTGACAACACCCCAAAGGCTATCAAACTCATAAATATTCTAAAATAAACAAATGAACAATAACAGTTACTTCATGATGAGAATCTGCTTTCAACTTCATTGTCAACTGGAGCTCTCACACACACTATTTTATGAGGCTAATTTTTATTTAGAACTTACCTTTAGCGTACTGCCTCATGCTTTCCATATAGGCAGAGAGATTTTCTGCAACTAACGTCACTAGGGCATGATTGTGCTGAAGTTGATTGATTAAGTCATGTCGGTAAAACACATGGGGACTTCGCTGTGTTTGACTGAAATTAAAATACAAACGTTGTCAGAAAGGCAGAGAAGATTTGGATGTAACAGTTCATAAATCTATTTAGGAAATCCATGCCTTCAATGCAAGTTTCAAGCTTTGATAAAGTATCTACAACATACAGAATATTAATTCTCTGACAGTGTTCTTTTTCCTCTTCTGAAAACAAAAGTAGTCTTACCAGTTATTAACAGTAGTTACTTAACAAGGATGGCACAGCTGCAGTACGTATGAAAAATATCTGAGCAGCTAAATATGCTGCAGTTTTAGAGTCCAAAACCACATGCCACGAACACTATCAAATTCTAGAGTGTAGGACTAATCACCCCTGCAGAATTACCTTAGAATGCATCAGCTCCTCCAGATCAGGGCACTCAGTATCATCTGCATGACTAACACCAATTTGAGAGTGGGAAAAAAAAGCAGCTATTTGTTGTACTGCTTTTCTGCTGATCCCATAAACTGACCAAGAAGTTAAACAAGGTTTCAGAACTGTTCTCCTTTCCTTCAGCATTTAAAATAGACTTCAAATTAGCTGACTAGATTACTGGTAGGAACTCTCACCCTTCCTTGGAAGCTTAAGTCTACATACCACATGACCTACAACACTCTACAGTTATCAAAACATCTTTTGAGAACAGTAGGGAAGGCAAGAGATTCCAATCCCAGCTGTTACTGATTATGTATCTGATAAACACATTTCACTGTAGATGCAACAACAGTTAAATTGATTCATCAGACAGAGCACTGTCAATCTGGGTTTAAAAGACAGAAGCCATTAACAGATATCCAGTCATATCTGCTACCAAGAGAATTTGGCACGCGAAGCAGAGAAATCAACAGATTAAGTTGGATAACACGCAGTTTTCCAGAATACTTTGAAAAAGGTAACACTTAAAATAGAAATTGTGTTAAAAAGCTGAACTGAAATGAAAGCACAAAGGCAGAAAACAAAGAATTTCATATATACAGAAAGAATATCCTCTGTTTTCTCTGTGAGAAGCTTCCAGTTATACTTCATTCCAGCTCTGTCAACTCCCTTTGCTCAGCATAAATTAGCAGTAAAACTAGCAGAAAACTGGATTTCTGTTTCAGTGGCTACCTGGGAGGTCAGCACTAGACAGAAAGATGCATTTACAAAGGACAACATTAAAAAAAGAACTCTGATACTTTGGGAAATACATATGATGAAAGCAAAAGAACAAGCACAAACAAGAGCAAATATTTTGCTGAATCAAGCTAGTGGCATATATACTCATGTACTCAAAATAATATGCATTTGTACCAATCTTATTAAACACAACAATAGGAAAGCATGATCTGCAAAAGACAAGTAGATCTTCCAAGATGTATTTTTCACTTCTCCCCGCTCCTCTCAATCACATGCACAAACAGTAAATTTGGACACATGGATTCACTTTGCTTAGCAACCAGTTCAAAAAGTTTAATTATAATAACTAGAGTTATGAGCTACGAGTTGTTGCACAGTAATTGTGAGGAACATGTGTACTGCTAGTTTAGCCATCTGCTAGGATGGAGTCCAAGGCAACGTGATTGTCTCTATGCACAGGAAAAAAAGCTGATCTGACAAGATTTTTCAAGCTTGCTTTCTACAATTAAAACAAACTTCACATGAAACTACAGAATTATTCCTTAAGCATCTAAGGTTGGGCTAATTGATGACGCTTCTGCGTGACATACCACTTTATTATTAAGTTGAAGAGCATGAAAAATTGATGTTAACAGCAAAACTGTCATCTTCTCACTGCTGTTCTCTCAAGTGGATATTAAAAGAGAATGTATAGCAAGAAAAAATATCATTTTGAAATGGATGCCAAAATACTTTGGAAATGCTATTAAGAGCATACAATAACTAAACTCCATCTTTGTTTGCTAGAAACTATTCACCGAGTGACAAAGTCCCAAACACTTCATTTAGATTGATTTATTTTAAAACAATAAGATTATTTATCTGCACATATAACTTGCTTAATATAATACTGCATATAACTCAGTTTTCAAAGTTGATGAATCTTCTATTAGACCAATACATGTGACCAAACATTAAAAAAAGATATTGGAAGTAAATATCAGGCTGAAACCAGCAAATTCTACTTTTGGGTTAAAAAAAAAAAACAAACACAAAACTTGAGACCAAATTAACTGTTGCCCTAATGCAGCCACAAAACTCCTTACCTCTTGCAGAAGGTCCTACCAATATTCAGATTATTCTTCTCAACAAGTAATTTTGGAGACTAATCTCGTATTTCTAGGATAGATCCAAGTCAAACTAAAACTGGTTTACATGAGGTTCTCCCCCTTCATCCAGCATAGAAAAATATGACAATTTTTTTAATTGTTTACACAGTAAAAATCAGTCTGTTGAGTAACGAAGTTGACTATTCCTTAATACTATCGGGTACCCTACCACCAATGCAATTATTACTTTCTAATGTTACAGCAATTCTACTTAAGCTAAACTCCACAAAGAAATGTCACGTGTTTTCAGAATTTAAATGTTGCCAGAGCAACTGTATAACCAATTTGTCGCTTTGCTCAACTTCAAAATTTACTAGCAGCACTTCAATGATCCCTAAAAGAATCTCTACAATACCAATGGCATAAGGTAATTTACACTTATGTATGCAAACCATCTGCAGCCTTAGTTGTTTTGGAGTGAACTTCTAATAGTCAATAAATCGAAGAGTAGTACATGGATAACAGAATGAATATTGCATGCAGAAAGCTCAGTGAAATGATTCTGAGACAGACTGAAACATGTTTGTAACAATTATTTTCAACCCAAATTCTAAAAGGATGATAGAAATTAAAGTTCTAAGCTGCTAAATATTAGATTGCATGCATTAGAATTTTCAAATGGTATCAACGTTAAGAGTTATCAGAAAGTTCAGAAGACTGGAAAGTTATTAGTTACTTCAAAAAGATGTTTTCACTCACTATATTGTCTGAGTCATCTTTGCAGTAACATCTGACTAAAGAATTCTCTCAAATGTATCTTGCTAGTAAAGGCTTCTTCACAAGAAGAGATATGTGTCCCTTGATTAAAACCTTTAAATTAAAGTTTGCTTTCTGACCATGTATTTTCAAATTCTGTATAAGACTGATGTTTTACTGTTGTGAAGGCTTCCTTGAAATCTGACAAATGGTCACATGATCTCACCAGAAAAAGACAGATTCAAGTAATCTAACTGCTTGACTTACAAGGAGTCTGAATTTCTACAGTAAAAAGAGAAGTTAGGTTCTTCTCAAGATTAATTCAGAGCAGAAACGCAATTGGTGCTTTGAATGAGCTTCAGTAAATTAAAGCAAAGCTTCTTAGTTACGGCATTGTACCGTACTGTCTAACTTGAACAGATACCACAAGTAACCAGACTGCTACAATTTCCCTAGATCTTCAAACATATAACAGCTTAAGGACTCCAAGACACAAAAAACCAGACTTATGTGCTAGTAAGTTGGTAACTTTGTGACTGATCATTAATGAAAAGCTGTAAAGGATTAAAATATCATGAAAACAAGAAATTCCGTAAACTAAATTAATATAGAAGCCTTCAATACCCAGAAAAGCAATGTTATCACAGCTCCTTTAAATTAGTATCAGTAAAAAGCAGTGCTGGCTAAATTGAAGGTTTGTTTTTTTCTTCCTTGGTCTTTCTTGTAAGCAGACAACAATACTGTCTTGAATAGTTTACCTGCTTACAACAAATTAAAACAAAGGAATTATGCAGCATTCTTGACTCACGTGGCTATTAAAAAAATTCTCAATTTCAGTGGTAAGAATATAGGGTAATGAAACCCAGCTCCTTGATATTACCAAGTCCAAACATACTACTTTTTTTTTTTTAAACTTATAAAGAATAAACATTATTTTGCATGTATGTTGTGTGCTAATTTCATTGTTAGGCACAGAAGTCCATAAACAACACATCTACCATACTAAAAATGAATAAAAGCGTGTTTGAGAAAAAAATGTTAGCTTTCTTACTAAACGCTATGTGTTTGAATGCTGTCTCCATACGTTAAAATAAACCCAAGAGCATCTTCAAACACAAATGATTTAACTCAAGTTCTCCCTGCCTCCATAAAGTAAAAAAAAGCCTGCAAAGAATTGATCATTCTTACCTTTTCAACTTATAAGGGACATAGAATTACAGAATTGTAGGGGCTGGAAGAGACAACTAGAGATCATGTAGCCCAACCCCCCCCCTGCCAAAGCAGGCTCCCTAGAACAGGTTGCACAGGTAGGCATCCAGGTGGGTTTTGAATATCTCCAGAGAAGAGACTCCACAACTTCTTTGGGCAGCCTGTTCCACTGCTCCGTCACCCTTACTGTGAAGAAATTCTTACACACATTTGAAGCATAGGAAGTTCCGCCCAATTTGTGGATGTTTCCCCTTGTCCTGTCATCATGCACTGCTGAAGAGACAATTCTGTATTTGCATTCCATTCTTACCTCAAGTTTTGTGGTGCTTCACCAAACAAACTGCAAATTTCTCTAATCTGTTTCAGTGCAGGAATGACCCATTTGTCATTTGTGCGAAGCTCTTCTATAAAACGATCTATCCACTGGATCTTTTGTGTATCTCGATCCTTAAAGAACAAGTGTTTGCAATTAAGTGCATTTCAGAAACCATAATCATCCCCCTACTTACCTGCTTCTAACACAAAATATATACAGCTATGCAAATACTACCTTTCAACTGAGTTCTGAAGCATACATTCGTAAGATAAACCAAACAGGGCTGCTAGAAAGATAACTAACATGATACAGTATCTCTGCCTGCTATATCCACTCAAGCACTTATATTTCAGAAAAAGTATAGCCAGATCGAATCAATAGTATTAAATTAATTTGCGTTTTTCTTCTTCTTTCACTTATTTCTACTCACTGGTCAGACTAAATGCTACAAAATACCAAGAAACAATAAGGAGCTGCTTCTTAACTAAGAAAAAACAACATGTCAATGGCTGTAAAAAAAAAAAAAAAAAGACAGTAGTAGTTTTCACTGTCTGTTGCTAGGCCTTTTCTGGTATTACCTAAGGCATGTAAGGACTTATTGAAAAGACAAGTTAGCATAAAAGAGTTTGGGGAATAGCAAAGATAGAGAACATCTACCTCTCTAATTAAAAAGGTGGGTGGAGAGATGCTTCTCCTACTTTGGGTTCTTGGCAATTCACAAAAAACAGTATGTTGCCAATTGCTTTAGTAGTTGCACACAAGATAGGAAAATCTCTATTTCACTCACCAATTAAAGCCCCAAGTGTGTTATTTAAAATACATTGTCACATTTTAAGAAATGCCTGAATGTTCATTCTTTCATTTCATTATAAAGAACACTTCTGTTAAATTATCAAATACCACACACTTTCCAAAAGGGAGTAAAATGAAACTGTTAGTGACAGATTTCACAACAAAATCATACCAGATTACCCACCTGTGAACAGCTGTAATCTAAGATTTTAATATGGGCACTAAGAGCCTGGTCCATGATATCAACTGGTACGTCATCACTGTGAGCCAAATTCCACAAAAGGTTCAGCACTTTGTGTGCCATCACGCCATCCTTGTCATCTTCTGCGAGACGACGGATTAACTCGAGTAGCTTCTCACGCTGTTTTTTGCTTGCATTTGTCCAACTTGCCTAAAGAAAGATTTTACTCAATATGAAAACAACACTTTTTAATTTCACACATTGTAATCTGAACTGTAAATATGAAGCAGAAAATAAAAAGATGCAACTATATAAACAGCTGTCATATTTCTTTTGTTAAAAATAATTGCAATGTGTAAGTCAAAATTGAGCAGTTCCAACATTTACAGATAGGATGTACCCAATTTTGAGACTTTAAGGATCTTTAAATAAACATCACAGATATGCTTGTAAAACTTAACAATACACCAGTAACTAATTCACTAGTAGTCAAAACAGACTGGACTTAGCTACTTCTTGGAAGTGCAACCCATTTCCTGAACATAACCTAAACATGCATAGTTACCTTAAAACAATCGAACAAGTGATCAAGCTGTTCAGGAGAGAAATCCCAAGCTAATTTTGCAAGGAGGTCATGTACATTCTTTACAATGGCTTCATGTTTTCCTGCCTGTTAAGACAACAAAATCGATCAACATCTGTAACAATTAGTATTAAGCACTACGATATCTTCTATTGTTTTTACAAGAAGGCCATCTGAAGTGGCTAGCAAGAACTTCCAATGTCGTGGGCAAACTGGTACTGACTTCACTGGAAATCACAGTATTTGGATTTATCTTGTATGAAAGTATTCAAGTGCATGCACTGCAAATGCGTATTTACTTTGTAACAGGAATATTTATTTTTAAATCATGACAGGATGGTAAAAAAGTTTGTAAGTGTATTTTAATTTGCAAATTAACATTTTAACACAGTTTTTTCTTAAGTATTCAAAACCTGCTTTAATGAATTTCACTGAATTTAAGCTGTAAAACAATTTTTAGTATTTCTGAAATATTTCCTTTGTGCTAGCAGTTTCATTAACAACCTGTTAGCAGATAGCATTTTGAAATCAAGCAGAACCTTATAACCTTATAAAATATAGCAACTGAACTTCTACTGCCAAGATGTTGAGTTATATACTAGGCAGCATTTTTAATCAGTTTGATGTATATCATCATTTTGACATTTAAGGAAGAAGAAAAAAATGGCTGCCTTTTAACACTGTGAGCTTTCCTACAATTCCCAGTAGGATAAATGCATTCCATACTTTAGATCTGCACTCATGAAAAACAACTTCAGACTACATGAATCAATAGCTGATTTACTGTAGAAAAATCTCCTCTAAGTGGAGAATAAAAATGAAAAACATACATAGAAAAAAACAGCCCTTTGATGTAATTAATCCTGTACAATATTAAAAATGCATGTATAAGCAGTTGTGAAAATCATTTAAAGCTTGCATCAGTGGCTCACTTAAAAACAGCAGAAAATAAACTAATACGTTGTGTCTTAGAAATCTTAATTGTGTGCCCTAAATTTACCAAAAAAAGTTGTAACATTTATTTCTGTGTCAGATTAGGAGAAAGGGAATTACTAAACCAGCTGCAGCACTCAATTTTGCAAACATCTACTTTCTTCCCTCTTTCATCAGGCTACTTTGTGGATAGAAAGAAAAATGAACAGCATACAAAACTGGAAGAGCATCTCTAGATTGACATATGAAAGAAGAATGCACTGAGCTGAGTATATACTCCTGAGTATAACACAGGAGGAGATAAGAAATCTAGAGTGTGACCCTGTGAACTTGCTGTATGGAAACAGGGAAGCCTAAAATTCTTATTAAGTACTTTGGAGTATCAGTAATGAAACTGGTAATCAGTATCAGTAATGAAACTATTCCTTGTCCAACTGGATGGATTCTTGCAGCTCAAGACGCTGTAACTTCATGCTTGCCTTTAGATACATCAACATTATTCCTCAAATCAAATATACTTTGATTTTGAGTGCTGATTTTGTAAGACAATGGAAAACACCAGTAAAACTTAAGCTGCCTTCTAAAGCAGAAAGTAAAGCTTTTACTACTTCTCATGAACAATTTTTTTAAAATTCTCATTGTATGCTGAGACTCTCAAAGCACTTCTGTATCATTAACTGTATATTTGTGCATGCTCAACCTCTAAATCTAGGCAAAAACATCATGGCTCCAGTCTGAAAGCAAAACCACATCAGTACTGCACTGAGTCAGAGTTAAAATAGCCTGCCTGTTATATAAAGCTACCAAGTAAATCAACTCCTCACTACTGCCTTTCATGCTCCACCTGCTCTGAGAAGCACTTATTTAATAAGAACTTATAAACATGTACAGTAATGAAGATGGAAAAAAAATTGTTCCATATTAGCAGACTTATTCTTACCCTCTTATCTGATTTAATTCCATGGGCAAAGCCACAGTGAAAACATCTACCTGAATAAGGTCTACTGAATCCAAATTTCAATGGAAAAAAAAAAAAAAAAGCTAGACAAGCCTGCAAGTGCACCGTGGCAACTATCTAACAGAAAGCAAAAAAGGAATGAGCAGAGCAAGCCAAGTATTTGAGGGCATGAAAGATTTATTCCTGAAATTATTTTGCAACTGCTGGAGTGGACTTCCCCTATCTTTCAAGGGTTGCAAAATATGTTCACACTCTTCTGGAACAGCGTAAGCGTGGCTCAAACTAGCTTGTCCATACATCCCAAATTTCAGGGGCTCTAAGCAATAATATTTAACTGCTTGGAAATTTTTTTCCAAATTCCAGTTACTTTTTCCTATAGCGGGTGAGACTCTAATAAAACTAATACAAGCCTACTAGTAGTATAATTACTTTTCTAAGTTTTTTCTTCTGCCAAGATAGTTTGGAAACTTCTGAGACCACAAGCAAAAACAAACAGTATGGTCACAGACATTAATTCAAGATCCACATACTACTTTAAGTTACATTTTTTAATTTCCTGAAGGACATCTATGGATAACTAGGGGAAAAAAAAAAAGATCTCCTTGCCTGTGCAGTTACTATAGAATCACAGAATCACCAAGGTTGGAAAAGACCCACAGGACCACCCAGACCAACCATCCACGTATACCAATAGTTCTCACTAAACCATGTCCTCAACACAACGTCCAAACATTCCTTGAACACCTCCAGGGTCAGTGACTCCACCACCTCCCTGGGCAGCCCATTCCAGTGCCTGACCACTCTTTCAGAAAAGTAGTATTTCCTAATGTCCAGCCTAAATCTTCCCTGGCGCAGCTTGAAGCCATTCCCTCTAGTCCTATCACCAGTTACATGAGAGAAGAGGCCGACCCCCAGCTCACTGCAGCCTCCCTTCAGGTAGTTATAGAGAGCAATAAGGTCTCCCTGAGCCTCCTCTTGTCCAGACTGAACAATCCCAGCTCCCTCAGCCGCTCCTCATAAGGCCTGTGCTCCAGACCCCTCACCAGCTTTGTCGCCCTTCTTTGAACCCGCTCCAGGGCCTCAACGTCTTTCTTGCAGTGAGGGGCCCAAAACTGGACACAGTACTTGAGGTGCGGCCTCACCAGAGCTGAGTACAGGGGGACAATCACTTCCCTGTTCCTGCTGGCAACACCGTTTCCGATGCAAGCCAGGATGCCATTGGCTTTCTTGGCCACCAGGCACACTGCTGGCTCGTGTTCAGCCGAGCATCAATCAATACCCCCAGGTCCATTTCCTCTATGCAGTCTTCCGGCCACTCTGCCCCAAGCCTGTAGCGTTGCCTGGGGTTTTTGTGGCCAAAGTGCAGGACCCGGCATTTGGTCTTGTTGAACCCATTGGCTTCAGCCCAGCTATCCAGCCTGAAACACCAGAAATCTGAAAAGTCAACCCTTCACTATGCTACCTGGAGTACCAAGTAGTTTAAACGTAACCTGAAAATGACATGCCTGAAAACAGGGACACCTGGGTAAATTCATTTAAGTCAAACGGTTTCAGAAGAGTGTGAACGTAAAGAAAGAAGGGATATACTATCACTCAATTCCTGTATTAGCCCTCTGTCTTCAAACTAGGATGTAGCCTTCCTATAGTAGAATTGATATTAGGTCTCATACAATTATGTTATGAGCTTTACTATGAATATACCCTTGTTCATAAATAAATTCACTGATGCTTATTTCTATCCTAAAACTACCCTTTATTTTCTGACTACTCAACATTTAATTATCATTTTGTCCTTTTAACAGCCCTTTATGTAAACTAAGTTCATGCAGTACACACAACTAGGAGTCCAGCCTCAATGATCAAATAAGTATACAAGTGAACATTACAAAATTTACAAGTTTTGAAAAAAAACACAAACAGAACAACCCAATCGTTAGAACGCAGACCAAAGAACTTTCTGTTAAACAGGATCTAGAACAACCGTTATTATAAGCCTTATTAAATAGTTCCCCTCACAGAAAAAAAAAGCTATACAACTGCGGTGAATTTACAGAATAACACATATTCTTGATGTATTTTAAAATATTAAATCCTCATATATATATAGTTTTTTATATATATATATCATATATATATATATATATATTTTTTTTTTTTTCCTATAACTTTGCTCAAGCTTGAGGGTTTCTAAATTCTTAATAACATAAAAAAACAAAACAAAAAAACCATTAAAATATATCATTTAGGGCATTATCCAAATGCCTCAATGAGAGGCACAGGGCATCAGCTACATCTCTGGCAAGCCTGTTCCAGTGTTTGACCACCCTCATAGAAAAGAAATTGCTCCTAACATCCCATCCGATGCAGCTTTGAGCCACTCTCAAGTATCTTGTCACTAGATAACATGAGGGAAAGATAAGTACCTCTCTCCCCACTTGCTCTGCTCACAAAAGGAGGAGAGAACAGTGAAGTTAGCTCTCAGCCTTTACAAGCCAGTGCCCCTAGCTTCTCCTCATAACATGTGCCTTTATCAGCTTTGTTGCCCTCCTCTGGACACAGTTAAGTATCTTTTTTTTATTATTATTTTTTTTAATTGTTGAGCTCAGAATTGCAAAAAAAACTCCAAGTAGGGCTGCAGAAATGCAGCATCATCCAGTAATGAACCACCATTTTCCTTAAACCTCCTCCTGCTATTAACACACTCTAAAAAGCTTTCCTTGCTAACTAGAACATCACCAGCCAGACTTAACTCTGGTTGAGCTTTGGCATGTGTGTTTTCTTCCTGCAAATATAAATTGCAGCTCCGTAATCTTTCTGTGTGGCCTGACCTTGATTAGAGAGATCATACATTTTCTTTAACTGCTTGAATTCCAAATAGAGTCCCGTTTGCCAAGACGGTCTTCTGTCCCACTTACTTGACTTATAGCATGTGGGACTGCCTGATCCTGTGCTTCTAAAAGATAGCTCTTAAGAAGTAACCAGCACTTGTGGACCTGAACCATAAAAGCTGATTCCTAGAGGACACAGCTCTTTGAAGACTTTGTGTACATGTGCAGTTGATCTCCTTTACCAAACACATTTGAGAATATAAAATCCCAAAAACAAACACTACTTGCTTGCAGATTTTTCTTAAGTTTTGTCTAATACCAATCATAAGAAGCACAAACTCATCTCAGTTCATGACACAGAACAAGTTTCCTCCTGCTCCAGAGCAGACTAACAGCTTAATACTTTACCTGTGCAGCCCAAATGTTGTCAAGATCCTGCAAAGTGAGGGCTTTTTCTTTGATGACAAAACGAAGAATCTTCTCTAACTTCTCTACATATTGAGGTTGATGAAGACTATCTCTTAACACAATTGATAAAATATTATTCTGCTGGATCCATTCCTGATTATAAAAAGAAAGTAGTGTCATAACGAATTTCTCAAGTGCTATTAATAATATTTAGGCTAAAAAGTTCAATCTGTTACATATTAATGTTTTTATACACAATATTCCAATTGGGAAAAGCTACGAAGATGCAGTACAAGAAGCTGTTTATATCTATAATTTGCTCTTAAAAAAAGGATCAGTGTTAATAATAATTGAATGAGAGGCAAATATTCAAGCAATATTTAAGTAGATGTATTTTTCCCAGTGGTGTAATTGCCTGAAAATAGCTTCATACACCAACTGAAGCAAAGCAGCACTCTGAACGTCAGAAAAGAAAACAAGTGTTGTATCAAATACAGTATCCTTGACTACAGAAGAAAAGCATTCAATCTAGTCTCAAAATACTGAAATCTAGATGCTTTTACTTAAAAACAGAGGCCTTGTCTGAGATGACTAACTACAAGGAATGGGTGAAAAAAGCATTTCCTCCTATTTATTGAAAAGGTCAAATTTTGCAATAGTTTCTTTTTGCCAGCAGTTCTGCACCTTATAGGCCAGTTAACTAGCTACAATGTTGACCGGTGGTGCAAAAATAACTTCAAGTTCCACAAAGAACTTTAAGAGAAGAGTTAAATTCTTAACTTTACACACGCTCATTTTATTAGTTGCCACATACACACACTGGCACAAAAGGATATCTAAAGTATATGAATATTAAACAAACACAAAACAGGATGTCTAGAGTTTCCTTTACCAAAGAATATGGATCAAAATTTTATTTTTTACACATTTCAACTTCTGAAAAATGAAATGCAGAATGATTACTCAGAATTCTGACTAAAAAAATTTATTGGTGCACAACAGGACAAGATTCTTATTTAAATGAACATCCATTTTTAGGTCTGGCGTCACTGAAGTTTCAAAAGATGAAACTGGTGTGATTCAGTTTTTTCATTTTCTTTTTTAAACACTATACAGAAACCACACTATTCAAGGATCTCTTTTTAATGCAAGATTTTTGTAGCACAGAAAATATTTAACACAAGTTTTGGAAGAAATGCAGCAATTTTTAACAGAAAGACTAGTATTTAAATTACTTATTACCATGACATTTAGAATATTACATAGCAAAATTAGCAGTGTGCAGGACCTATTCTACAGTTAAAAAAAATAAGGAGGAAGAAAATCTCTTCAATAATTTATGGTGAAGAGAACTTACTGCCATTCTTTCAGCTGTAAGCCATTCTTCCTCTTCAGGATTACCATGCCGGTGAGTATAATATGATACACTGGATATTACTTTGTTAACTTCATTTAGTGCATTCATTTTACCATTGAAAGAAGAAATTTGTAACAACCTGTAAGATAAATTAAATGTAGTTAGTGTGGAACAAATATCAACAGTAGCATATCATATTAGGAGGTACCATCTTACCTAAGAATCATTTTTAACCTAAATATTTCTAAGTTTTTTACAGTTTCTTCTTGTCCTGGAACTCTTGAAGCTAAGTTCTTTAGAGATTTGATTATCATTGATAGAGCATCATTTTTGGCTTCATTCTTTGCTTCTTTTTTCAGTTCATCATCTGTTAGATTTTCTAAAAATTGTGGAACCATTTCTATAATTGGAAGGAAGTATTTCTTCACTGTATGCAATGTTAGAAACTCGTAACATTGTCCAAATGGCCTAAAAGGAAAGAAAAAAAAGCAATCAAAGTGCCACAATTAATAGTTGTACATTAAGATAGTAAGGAGCAATTAATTCTAAAAATTCAAGTCTACTTACTAACACATCAAATTAAAGGGGATCTACTTAAAAAAAAAAAAGATGTGGCAAGGGGAGTGCTTCAACAAAACACTAATTTTTATGCTAACTTCATATTTTTATTTAACATACTTCAACTTTCCCAAATATGTTAAGACATTCTTTAAAAACTTACTTGATGAGAGCTGCAATTATCTGAACATTCAATGCTGATCCACTCATGAAGCGATCATGCAAGATCTGAAATCCATTTAATGTGCCAAACTTGTTGATAAGATCTACTAGCCAACCCTGCAATATAATAACCAATTATCTGACATTTATAAATAACTACGTGGGATTACATTCAAGTATCTATTGGTAATCATTTTACTTTAAAAAAATGTCTTTTTACAGTAAGTTGTTAGAAGGTAACAGAATTGATAAGGAACTAGTTAATATAATTTAAATATTCAGTTTGAAGGAAATACTTAGGAATACTATCTTTCCTATTATCACAGAAAAGTACAAATGCTGTATGTTAGTTACTCAAGGTAACTTTTCAAATATCCAAGAATAAACACATCTGTATTTCAGGTCTGGCTGCTAAATTTCTACAGAAAATATGTCAATTTTGGTATTCTTTTCCAGTCCTAGATGTGATAATGCTGTGTAAAAACGCAGCAGAAATACAAAATAACATTCTT
Organism: Phasianus colchicus; assembly: GCF_987193195.1. NCBI lineage: Eukaryota > Metazoa > Chordata > Aves > Galliformes > Phasianidae > Phasianus > Phasianus colchicus. The sequence goes on from NC_143436.1 coordinate 113,824,684, forward strand.
ATAAATAAGACCAGCAATGCAAGGAAGGACACAGAGTTCTTTATCTTCTGTTCTCACATATCAATAGCTAGCAGTACTACCAAAAAGAAAAAAAAAAAAAAGAAAAAAAGAAAGAAAACAAAGAAAGAAAATATAATTATAATTCAGTTTGCTCTTGAGTTTGTACCAATGCCACTTAGAACACAATTCTGAAAAATCCAGATCCAGGGCCTGAAACAGATTACTAATCTGAATCGTCAGTTGAGAAAAACAAGCAAAACAACAAAAAACACCACAAAATTATACTTGTGATCTATTTTTTAAAAAGAATCCTACGTTATTACATAACCCCCCTTCTTAAAATATGGTGTCTAAAAAAATCACAGGGAATGAGAAATTACATCCATCACTCAGCAAATAGAAACAAGCCTAACAACACAGAAGGAATGGCACTGCAAAAGTTATGCACAAAAAACCACAATACAGTTCAATGGTGGACCAACGACTGAAAGAGTTACAAGGCCAAGTGTACATTAAATAACAATCTACTAGGAGTCAAAACCAGCAAAAGTTCTTGGGTGATACACAAAAAAACCCCCAAAACTAGTATTTCCCACCATGTTTCCCCCAGAAACACTTCTATATGGCTACTGGATAGTTAGGTAACACAGGTAAATAAATATATTCAGTCTAACAGTTCTGAAAAAGCTGTCATACCTTTGGTGAGCGTGGGTCAGGAGGACGTGCATAAAGTTCATCTTCAGCAAGCTGGACTCCTGCAGGAACTGTTTCAGAGGGACGTGTACCATTGTATAGATGGAATTTGCAGTGAGGATTTAAGGCCATGGCAAGAAGTTCAAGAAGGGGAAACCAATCTTGGGACAGCTTGGCCACACAGAGTTCTACTAGCCGATGAGTGTTGTTAATAATACATCTCTATTAAGAAAAAACAACATACCAATATGGCAGGTGACTATTCCAATGCAACCTATAAAGTCTGTAAGCTAGTTGCAAATGGTTCAGAATTGCCTAAGTGTCTTACAACACTACTAAAAACTTTGTACCTCTTCCAATAAAGGCTTTGAACAAAGTTAACCTGCATCCAGGTGAAAATTAATTTAGAAAAAAGACCAAAATATTTTTGGTTATGTAAGACACTTAAGAATCACCAATAAACTAGCAACTTTTCCTTCTTCCAGCCATTTCTCTCACAGATTTTAACTTGCTTATCAAGATCTTTGCAGTTTCTCAGCACATGACCAGCTGTCCAAGTGATAGCTTTGAATATTAAAATAGCTGCCACAAACATCCAGAATTTAGTAGGCAGCTAAAAGCTTTTACTAAAAAAAGCAAGCCTTCTCATCCTAGCATGGACACAAAAATAAGTAGGTATCTAGACATCCATCCAAAGACAGCCCCTTGAACAGGAGTTGTTCTACTGAACATACAAAGTCCATTTTCTGCCAACATCATCCCTTGTGTTGTATTTCCTTCCAAAAACACCAGAGGCATTAAGAAAATATGATGATGAAGGGATTATTTTTCTTCCCAAAAGCCACATGTGTGAGAACTCTCCCATTTCTCTGTAGTGCTCATTTCTGAAAATGACATTCAGTCTTTGCTGTCGCCTCAACGTCACAAATGCAGCCTCCATTCTTGTTTTAAAATCATTTGCTTTTCAAAACAAAACAAACAAAAAAATAGACTCACATGGATTTCAAACTTCCAGCCACTCACTGCCTCATCAGTAAGGATTTTTGTGAAAGATATTGTCAACCCATCTCGAAAAAATCGCTGGCATGCTTCGCTTTTGACATCAAGGCCTATTTTAAAATAGAAAAGAAACAAACAATTATGATATATGTAATTTCATTAGTTGTTGCACGCACTTGCAAATACTGAAAGTAGTGATTTAGACAAAGGTTTGGTGATCAGTTTCAGAATTATTTTTAAAATGGACGCCTTATATGAAGTTAAACTTACATAAGCTTAAACAAAATATATGATAAATTAATATTCTAGTAAAGACACTTCACCAACTGCAGTCCTCTAGTTAGTTTTTCAGTTATTTTAAAAACAGTAGTTTTGTTGTGCTTATAACATCAGAGGTATAATAGCAAAAGTAAGAACAGTCTTTACTTTTTACACCTCCATAATACATGCATTTCACAGAATCACAGCATGGCTGGGGTTGGTAGGAAGTTCTGTAAGTCACAGGGCCCAACGCCTGCTCCAGCAGGGACACACAGAGAACAGTGTCCAGGACCACATTCAGCAAGCCTTTGAAGACCTCCAGTGAGAAAACCCCACAGCTTTCTGGCACCCAGTGCCTGTGCTCTGTCATCTGCACAGAAGTGCTGCCTGGTGTTCAGATGCAGTGTCCTGTGTTCCAGTTAGTGGTGCCTCTTGTCCAGGCACTAGACACCATGGAAAAGCAGCTGGCTCAAGCTTCTTTGTACTTTCCCTTCAGGTACAAATACACATTGAAAAGATTTCTCCAAGCCTTCTTCCCTTCAGCCTAAACAGTCGAAACTCTCTCAGTCTCTCCTCACAGGAGAGGTGCTCCAGTCCCTTTATCACTTTGGCAGCCATCCACCGAGGTCTTTCCAGTATGTCTAGGTCTTTCTTATACTGAGGGGCCCAGTACTCCAGGTGTGACCTCTGTGTTCTTGATGTAATTCAGTGAGTAAAAAGGAGAAAGGGTAAGATCTGTTTAACTTCCCAGACGCAACTGATCTACAGAATTAAACACGAATCCTTTCTTCTGCCACTGTCACTTGAAGTACAGTTTCCTGTAGTTCTGCTGCCAGAACCCAATATAACTAGATGCCAACACTGCCATAAACCTTTTCAATCCAACATGCACGCAATTTAAAATTAAGTACAAGTCCTCTGTACTTTTCTTTTAGTTATTTAAAATGCTCAAATTATTTAGAACCCAGGGTAAAACCGTATCTCCTTTTTAAAAGTTCTATTACAAAGACCAAAATAGGACTAATAGTCAACAGGAAAATATATCCAATATGCATGAATACACACTGCAAACAAGAAAAGCCTCTGGGCACATTAAAGAAAACTGTGACCTGCACACAGTTTCTCTACAGAACAAGTTTAATGTTCAATCAGGTAATTTTAGCATTCAATAAACCCACCCAGATTCACAAGAATTGCTGTCTTTTTCTCCTCCTCCACCCTTAAATTCTTAATGATACTTCGTGACAGTAAAGTTCTACTGGTTTCAAAGGACTGATTTTGCTTATCAAATCAAAAGTTCTTCATAGTCACAAATAACCATACAACAGATGTTTTTAAGAGGAACTTCTGTCCTGCATGTTATTACATCCCACAAAGACTTTCCAAACTCTTGTAACAGTGCTTGTCAGCCTATACATTTCTGGTGGGTGCAGATCTCAAGCAGCTTGAGTAAAGCAAGAATCTTTGGAGAGCCATGTTGAGACCTATGCCAGCACTCTCTTTTATCACTACCAGAGGTACATGACCACAGTGTGTAAATCAAGTATCAAAAATTCCACATTAACTTTCTATGCAGCTCGTAATCTGGATGGCTGATATCCCTGCACTATGAAGTATTAAGACCAGCAATAAAAGGCCATAAACCACAACAACAAAATGACAAAGAGAACGCAAGAGATGGATGCTGCCTAAAACTTTGGCATTTGCAGTAAACAATGAACTTGACAAACTCAAGGGTGTAAACACTACAAATTCACCCTACGCAAAGAAGAGGACAAGAAAAGCCAGCCAACTCATTCAGTGTGACCTAGAGGAAATGTTCCATTCAAATCTAACAATGAACTTACTTCTTGAACACAAATTTAAGGCATGCCCTCAAGTCATTTTAATGCTCCCGTGAGTACCAGTACAGCACTAACATCTCTCTAAATCTTTCAAGCACCATCTCCTCCCACAGTGGTGGTCCAGGTTCAATCAGCAAGACTTTTCAGATCAGGTTCAAAGAACACTAAAATAGATTATGTTTCAAAAGTGTATTGTCCTTTCTGTGCTTCAATGAACTTGGAAAAAGAGGGAAGATGGTGAATCTCAGAACTTGTATGACTCCTAGATACGGAATCACCCTCTACCTCCATTTACAGTGCTCCAAGCTCTTGAAAAAACATATGGTACTCATGGAAGGAACCAGGGCTGGGTATCTACTAGGATAGGAGTATCAGGGTAACAGGAGTCCTAGAAGACAGAGTGGAAGAGGAAGCAATCAGCAATTCAAAGATATCGAGAAAAGAACCACTAGTTACATTAATTACTTGATATCTACTGCTTGAATCAGATTCAGTATTATCCCCAACTCTGAGGTAAGACCACAAGCAGCCTTTTTTGCCCATTCTCTAAATTCTGGGGGCAGAGAAGGATAAGGAAGAAAATGGCTGAGAAGTGCAAGGATACAGAGCCAAGCTAAGTATTTAGAGAAAGGTGGTGGAAATAGACCATGCAGCGAGAAAAAAGTGAGTATGAAATAAGGTGGTGTGCAACATATACTATATGGAAGCTGCAACTAGGGGGACTGGAGGAGGAAAAGCTGGAGCATCAAAACCCACACACAGTCATCCAGCTCCTCTCCAGGACTCCGGATTAAACAACTTGGTAGCTGGAACCTCAGACCTAAGCCGGCTCCATGCATTGCCATGGCAACCTGAAGCTCCCCCTAGACCTGGAGCCTCAGGCAATGCAGTACATAAGCCTCTCAGTGGCGTGACAAGGATACAGTTAGACCTTGCAGAACAGTGACCAGGAGCTAGTGAGCTCTGAGGAAAAAACACTCGTTCACAGATGCAGTGGATCCACATCACACTCAGATTCTTGCAGACTTTCAAGAACTCTTAATCAGCAGGAATACTTGAGTCCTTTTACACCAGAGCATCACACAATTTGCTGATCATTTTGCTCAATTGGTTCTAGCCCAACAAAACTGGCTAAGTTTTGGAACATGAGAGTACTCTAAGAAAATGCAGAATATAGTTTCAGTAATGAACTCAAGGGTGGTCCCACAGAAATGCAGATGTTCATCCAGATAAAAGTTTATTTTTATTTTTTTACGTACTTTTAAGGCCCTGCCTCTCTACAAGCCTTTGTGATCCATCAGAAACAAAGATTTGGGATTGAAATTGAAGGTTTCATCTGTATGGTGAAATTTTATTTCAGTTTGAATAAGCTCTGAGTTGTAAAGCTGCCTTGTATCTTATTTCTATGTGTTGCACAGCAAAGTTTTGGCAACATGTTAAAACTGAACATAAACATTACAAAGAACAAAGCAATACAGAGCTTACAGAGGGAATTTTAGAAGAAAGAGCAGAGAATATTTCAGCCATTAAAAAACAACAGAACTAAGAACAATTTTTTTCCCTTATAAATTTCTAGCATCCAAATAACTGTGACATTTATTTCTGGAGCAAATTTTATCCAAAACAGTTAACAAGTGTTCCAGAATTACGTGAAGAAAAACATCATTCTTGTTCAATGCTATTTTTCAAAAAGTTATTCCAGACTATCACTTGATAGTCTTATGGCTCACTTAATGAATAATAATCCATTGATGCCAAGACACAATAAGATAATTTTTCACAAACAAACATCTGTCAGGAATAATGCAAGTCATAGTCCAGGCAGGATTTATACTACTCTGTCAAATATGCTCACTGCACTTGAATGTGGCAATGACAAAATTGTGTTTTTATGAATACTTTCAATTCTGTTAAGTTCCTTTTAATTTCAGTTCCTGAAACTATTTCAAGAGAATGCAGTCATTTTCTTGTAAAGATAAGGTCACGAAGAAAGGAATTACCCCACAGTCCCTCCAGAAAACCAATGCCAATGGCCACTGACACACGAGGAATAAAAAGCTACCTGAGAGCTCCAACCACTAGAAAAAGGTGCTTAATCAAAACAAATACAATAAATGAAGTAGTGAGATGTAATGAATTATGGACTGCAATAGAAAAAAAAAAAAAATGTATGTAGTTCAAACAGCCAGTTACTTTTCAGTTTCTCCTGTCAGTTCTCTCCTGAAACAGAGCCCAGGTTAAGAGGAACACTCACAGATAGGTAGCCATTTCAGATCTTACTGAAGTAACAGAATACATTTTCAAGTATAAGTATATATAAAGTAACATACTTATATAATTATTTGTATTACTTACTGAAACAGTGTCAGTCTAGTTTTGAACTAGAAAAGCAGTGCCTGTTAGAGCAAATTGGCACCCTATCACATACATCAAACACTAGAAAGTATATTAAAAAAAAACAGAAAAGGACTACATTAGCCAGTGCATAACTTCAAATAGCAGGTATAAACAGAATCTAGAATTTAACTATGAAGATAATGGTTAAAGAGCAACTATTTCTAACCAAATAATCCCTTTATATGTCAACACAAAGAAATTCATCCAGAGGGCAAGAGGAACAATTAAATAGCAAAGCAGAAGCACTTTTCACATGAAGAGTATGCGTAGATTCCCACTGTTTTTCATAGCTTTAAGAGGAAAAAAATGAAAAAGACTTTTTGTTTGAGAACTTTCGGCTACGTCTGATGCTTTTGAGAAGAATAGCGATGTTAAGAGTAGCCAAAAATCTCATTCTACTCTTATTACTTCATTGCATTGCACTGACATGCTTTTGTGTGTTTTATTTTTTAATATGACTTAACAGCTGGCAGTACATACATCTCCTCTCTCGTAAATCATAAGCAGAAAATCTCTTTTCACTGCACTGCTTCAACAGCCTACACACATATAGAAGGGTGAATTTTTTAGTTCCTGAACAGGTGTGATCTCTTAAAAAAGTCTACAGTCTCCTTAAAATTCCTGCCAGATCTAGCTACGTGCAAAGAAAGCCAATTTAAAATGCAACTCCAGCTGATAAATCAGTGTTAGCAACAGTGTATCATTATCTTATTTTGGACGACACTTTTGCAATCCAACTCCTGTTTCTCCAGAGAAAGAAGAGGCAGAAAACAAATTGGGGTTACTCCAAATTTCCTGACCATAGCCAGCTTTTTATTCTTGACACTGCCTAAGTATAACCTTTATCATCATTGCAGTGAAGTCATCTTGGTCTAGCTATGTCACAGAAGGAACAGGCATTTTGTATGTCACTATATTTAAAACACAACTGGCAAGTAAGCACAGGTACACTAGAAAAGTATCTAACTTTAGGCATCACTCACATACCAGGGCAAGAACAAGATTACAAATACATGACAAATCTATCAATTTAGTGAACACGTACACAATCTTGACAGGGAACTGTCCTAGTTCCAAGCAAGTCAGATACAGCAAAAAAATGGTAGGACTATTATTATGCAGCTTACTATTCTAACTTTCCTATAATATTCTCAAAAGCATGAATATGCCAAAGTTGAATTTTAAAATGTAAGGCAAGACAACTGAAAATCTAGATTAGCAACTCAGTTAAGATAACACAAAAACAAACAAAGAACCCACATAAAAACCAAAATTTTTTGAGTTTTAGTATCCGTTATCAAACCAAACCCCCCCCAGGTCTGATATCAAAGCAAACACAGTAAACAGGTAGGACAGGAATGACAAGATTTTTTTTTATTGCTGTGAGCTTCTTCAACCTTTATACTTAAACCATATAAGGCACCTAATTTCTACATACATGGATAAGTATGTTCAAGTTATTGATTTATGAAGGTTTTGCATACTGCTGAGCGATACAGAATCTCTAGGACCAGTGCAGTAACAGAAATAACTAAGAACTTTTAAGCTTCCACTGGAGACTCAAAAAGTCCTCAGAACCAAAAAGCTTACACAGCAAATTGTACAATCATCTAGGTTGGAAAAGACATTCAAGATCATCAAATCCAACCATTTACGTGACCAATCATGTTCTATCACTGAACCACATCCCTCAGTGCCACATATGACTTAAATACAGAAACTCAACCACTTCCCTGGGTGGCCCCTTCCCCTCTGTGAAGAAACTCTTCCATATATCTAATCTAAACCTGCTCTGACACAACCTAAGACCATTTGTCACCTGATCCAACATAGAACATTTCCTCATGTCCTATCACTTGTCAGCTAGTTCAATGATCATTCATTCCCTTTTCAGCTTACCCTTTTTACTCAGGTCAATAGCAGCTTCTAGAAGAACTTCTAATTCCCCCTTCGGCAACACAGGAACAACCCATCGAGGCCTATATTCAAAAACAAAACAAAACCATGCATCTCAATTGTGCGTCTTAAAAATGAGGAATCTTTGTTCCTTTTTAATGAAAGGTAAAAAATACACATTTTTAAAGGCCCTGATGAAGGCTCCACTTTCAAAAGAAAACCCACAAAACCTGATATGAGCATTTCTTTCAAACTCTAACCCAATAAAAAGTATTTCAAGAAAACCAGTGAATTGAAGAAGCACAAATCCTGCTTCCGCTATCAAGATATTTTCACAAATAATCTACACACACAGGAAAAAAAATGCATTAAGTGTGAAAATACCTGTTGATCATGTCATCCAACTTTGCCAGGTCTGTGTGTGGAAATGCAGGCTCCTCATCTTCAAGCTGAGGTGGAGCATCTCCTTGGCCCTGCTCATCAGGCGGGGTAGCTGGAGAGTTCTCATTTGAAGAATCAGGTGAAGATGTCTAAAATTGGTATGGAAAATACTTGAAATACTGTCTAGGCTTGTGTGCCACTTACTTTGGCTTTTCATTCAGATTATATTTCAAATTATCACTTGAACTGTACATCTGTCACCACAAATAATATTTAGTAATTTCATTTTTGATCTATTCAAAAAAATAATAAGACATTGAATGTGCTATGTTTTCTATTTGAACAGTTTAAGCATTAACGTACTTCCTGGAAACTGTTGTAGGTTTATTATTATTATTATTATATTTATTTTTTTATTTTATTTTATTTTGTCAGAGATTGATTTTCAGCAAACCACCTATCTAGAAAATGAAAATAAAAACTATATGGATACTCTGCTTTTACCTATCTATTGAAGATGAATATTATATTGCAGAAAAACTTCAGCAACAGCAAAGCAAAACAGATCATGAAAACATTTTCTGAAAGTTTACAACAAGTACAACAGTACTACTACTAGCCGACTACAAGCACATAATTACCTAAGCCCATTCCACAGAGAGGGAGTGAGCAAATGGCAGGGTGGCTTACCTGCCAGTTGAGGTTACCCACCACACATATACCAAAGAACAACTGATTCTCAAGAATAATAAATATTAAAACCTATGATATCTAATAAACATCATCTAAACATTGTATAAAAGAAAAGGTGTGTTTTTGCTATTAACTGGTTTGGGCTACAGTCTTTAAATGCATCTTTTCTATTTAAAGAAGTTAGAGAATAGCCATTGCATGATAACACTGTATGTTTGAAGGTTTTTACTCTTCTTTGAAAGCAGGGTACAGTGTTCAAAAGAAACATGCCATGTCATTCAGGCAGTCTAATACAATGAACAGCGACTCAGCAGAAGACGATGTAATAGAGAAGATAATCACCCCCAAAAGCTCCTTTATCCACAAAATGCATTTACAGAATTGAGCATAAACCGAAGTCACAGAGTACTTATACAAATGTCTGGCAGACTCAACAACACAGTTGTGAGGAAGCTTCTGCTATCATTCCAAGATAACTTCATATTCCAAATAAATATGCTTTACAGAACTATGTCACTGCCTGAAAAGGAAGCATTTTTTGCGACACGGTGCTCCCTAACATTATCTACTTTGCCAGCAGCACTGTCTTTATCCCTTAAATTCCTTTTGCACTCCCAAAAACAAAGAACGAGTTAACTTAGACATCTCTGGCACTACATAAACTCACAGTTCAGATAAATCAGGAACACTGTTCTAAAGAACCAAGCTCTGCACTTCTAGATAACTTGATTGCCAGTATCATACCTGATTCTGCTGGAGGGGAGGCTGGGACTGTCCATCAGGAGCCTGGCCCTGGCTATCATTGCCTCCTACCGGAGAGCCACGAGTCGTGGCTGTCATACTCGACACAGGGCAGATCTTTGCAATTTTGTCTGCTTAAGTAGTTGTTGTGAGAGAAGAAATTATAGTCCACTTAGTAAAGTTGAAGTACCAGCATATGCTTGTTTTAAAAAGCTCCAACTCAAGAACATGCCATCTTGCAGAGACCATTGCATAACCTGGGGGAAAAAAAAGACAATATGCTTTAGTGATACATGTACATAAAAGTCATTTGAATCTTGAAAAGAACACTACAAAAGCAAACATACTACCATACTACCATTAAAAAAAATCTTTTATTTTAGACTTACTGTTTCTTTTTACTGAGTACATTTGACATCAAAAGGTACCATTTGAAATACTTAACACGGTTTTAATGCTCCAAGTGAGAATTACGCCTTTATATCACTGACAAACAGACAAGTCCAAATGCAACTGCTTAATATGACCTGATTAAGAGCACAAAAAAAGACACACTTATCACATTGCTGAATACTCTACTCCTGACTGTCCAAACTGCAGATGTATGAGTGGGAGTTAAGGAAGACTGTTTCCACCTCAGTAAGACTAACAGAGCCTGCAGCCAAACTTCCATTAGTACACCAGTATTCAACCCAGATGTCTGACCTGCATTCCTTTTTCTTTCAGCACTTGCGTATGGAAACCTGGATCTGTTGAATTTTCAAGCCCAGTACAAAGTCCACCTCAACCCCACCAAGTACTTTAGCCAATAAGATGGGGACATCAGATTTACTTTCTGATGTTGTAATTGTGACAAAGCAAAAGATCCATAAATGTTCCATATTTAACTTCATTATGTTGTTTTAGACTAATGATGCCCCAAGCCTATCAGTGCTCAAGAGGCATTTGAGCAATGCCTCAATAATGTGCTTTCACTTTTGGTTAACAACGAAGAGATCACACTCGAAAGCAAAGATCTTTGCAGACTCCTACAACTGAACTGTTCTATCCACATTAACAAGTTAAAGTTTCTGCTGCAACAGTATGTATGTTAATAACTGCTTTATTGCAACATCTTATACCGATTCATTTTATAGGTTCTTGCTGTCTTTCCCTAAGACCCTTCAAAATCCTTTCCTAAACTGTGTAAATTTACAAAGCCACCTTCAAACACAATACCAATTTTGACCAAATATGCTATTTCTTCTCAACTCAGTCTCCAACATTCATATCACCAACAAATTTAGAGAGCTCATACTAACATTGCTATTAAAATAATGCTTGTTTCCTGAACACAGCTGTGTACTTGGTACACATTCAATTGCAATCCATCACCACCTTTTATGACTAATATTAAAATCTAAGAGTGTAGAGAGCCTGATTAAACAAAGGCATTACTAAGACAAGCTTTCTTTAGTGTGCTATCTACTTTTAAAAATGCAATCTTACAGAGCAACTTGCTTTCATTGGTGCTCTTTTTTTTTTTTTTTTTAAGTGCACTGCTTTAAGTATTTGTTTTCTATTATGTTTAGAAAGAAAACATTAATAAAACTGAATTTCTGGCCAAGAGAACATACACTGTGCTCTACTGCAGTTCAATGCACTTATTTCCACTGCATTACCTGCGTGAAGCTTCTAGGTATTTGCTTATACTAATGAAATCAAACTTCTCCCAACCTATATTGTACTTTTCAACAGCCTTAAGCCAACTCTATGACCACAATAAACATCTCCCTGTTTCCTCAGTAGGTCTGGTCTATAATTTTACCACACTGAGTGAGGCAGCAAGGAGACAGGGAAAGGGCATAATAGCTGCTTTCAGCAGCAGTCCTGGTCCAGGTTCCCTGAACTGCAAAACTGCAACCTCAGACAGCTGCGATTCCCCAGCAATTCACAGTGAAGGTGAGCTGCTTCAGTCCCGCCCCTTTTCATTCCTTCATTCCTTTGCTTAGCTCATTCTTGAGTGATCCCGTTCAGTCTATGAAAAACAAGAAAACTTTGCCAGCTGCATGTCCACCCCATCCACTCCCCTCCCCCCCCCAGAAAAAAACCAAACGAACCAAACACTCCACAACAAAAACCTTACAGAGACAGTGATTGTTTCTCAGTTTCTGTAATTACCTGAATTGGCATACTACAAAGCCACAGCATACTCATCCTAATGCAAGCCACAAAGCCGGGACAACCCTGCAGCTCTCCTGTTACACTGACCTTATACTAGCTTGAATTTACACTCAGATTTTCCCTCTGTGCTTACCTCGAGATTCTGGGCAAAATATTTTTGTAAATTCCTTTCTGCTCAAGATGAGTGACAATGTAGCTAAGAGATACAAGAAAACTACTACTGAAATGATGATGTTATTCAGAATCTTGCAGATTCACAGATTAAAACAAGGTCTGTGTAGGAAAAACATCCAGAATTCTGTAGATATTAGTAAACAGAGCATTTACAAAGTAAATTTCAGATCATGTCTAATTGTGACAGTCTCCATGTACTATTTTCTCATTCTTCATTAAAACATACGTCAGGACTTCCAGAGAAGTTCATCACTTGCTTTGGCCATGTTGGGGTTGGACTCCATCTCTAGAGGTCTCTTCCAACCCCTACAATTCTGTGACTGCTTAAGACAAGGACAACTACATGAGTGAGATGCTCTCTTTCCTATACTCTTCCCTTCCACCCCAATATTTGGGGGGAAGGGGGGGAGAAGGTGTTGGTGTATATCTTCAGAGATACAGAAGTAACACCAAGTTATGCTATAGCTAACTAAGAACACTCCACTTCCAAGAAATGACCTGACTGCTTCTTATAGTATTCACGTATTCTAAATTGCAAAGACATCCTTGAGGTTTTCCTTCTAATTAGAGAAGGAAACACATTTGTGTAAGCATAAATCATGGTCAATTTATATATTTTAAAACAGTATTACAAGGGAGTCATTTACCACCCCGAATTTAACCGTTTGTTTTACAGAACACATCAAATGGCACACACCCACAGAATACCCTGTTTTAACTTTTATAGGAATTGTTAACCAGGAAATTATGAATTCCAATCACTTAATTCAGACTACTCAATTTCAACTTTTAAGAATTAGAACTCCCTAAGGCACATAGCACGGCTCAGCTCCAAATTAACCTTTGCACCTACTCAAAATTAACCTGTCTATAAACAAATGTAAACTGATGCAGTGCCACCTCATTTTGCACCTGTAGACAGCCCAACAACTCTTAACTGCTAGTATTCAACTAAAGCATGTGGAGTCTTTATTGTTATTATAATCTATGGCTAATTTCTACTATATTCAAATTTGGTTTCAACATACTAAGCAGTGTTTTAAAAAATCACATTCTTATCAAAAGGCTTTCACAATGGATGTTTTGATACAGCATCTGAATGGAGACATACACCTGTTAGCTGTCACACTAACTACTCCACTGTTCATCAAGCAATGTGCGAGGCTATGAAAACTGAGTCAAATACATCCCACTGACATTCAGTTTTGATTGTCAACTGAGCAAGTCTTGATGTGCCGTGCCATCTTCCATTTCTTCACATCACGTCGATCCACTGTTAAAAGACGGGTAAATTCCAGTTTTTGCTCCACCTGTCTCTTTGCCATTTTGATGACACTGGGAAAAGGCAACTACAGAATACACCAGCTGCTGGTAGGGTTCCACTGGGACAGTAGTATGCTTAAACCTCACCTCAACTTTGATTTCCAACATGGAACGATGAAGAAATATATGTAATTTTCTAATACAGTTCACTTCTAGAACAGTTTTCATCTGAGTTTCCTCAAAGTCACTTCTGAAATAAGTGAAATAACTCAGTACGTGCAGTCTTCCAAGTGAGCTACCTGTAATGCCAAATCTCAGAAAAAAGCAAATACAAGGAGACAGACGATCATGCAGACCTCAAAATACAACTCATCATTCATATGCTTTACCTAGCGCCCTATCTAGAAACACAAACCTATTTTCCTTCTATAGAAAAGATTCTGGTTATGTATGCCACAAAACCAAACCTCCTCTGTGGTGTTAACACCACACACCAGAATTCTAACATACTGAACACGTTAAGAATGGAGCTCCCTAAAATCATACAAGTATTCTAAGAAACAACATGAGCTTTTTCCAAGATTATTTGTAGACATGTTCCTACCCTACCAGCATCTCAAAGAAGATAAGCTTTTTATTCCTTAGTGCTGCACTGCAAAACCCTTAACTGCAGCAATACAAATATAGGGTTCAAAGGTATTGCAGCTTTACTTTACATAGGATTCTGGGAACTGCCTTCCTAAAGTGCTAATAAAACACTAACTCATCACAAGGGATGTGATGTGATTCTCATCTTAAAAGTTCTAGACTTGGAATTTGACCTTCTTCCCCATTCCTTTCTTGCCATCAAAACGCCTTCTAAGCTAGAAACACCTTTCCAGAAGTGTAACACTGACCTGATTCAGCAGTTGCATTCTACATAAACCACAGCAGATTCCTCGTTAGCCTTCTCTGTGGATTGTGTCTTTCAGGAAGGAGGAAATGATTTACAGATCACTGTAATATTTTAAATTTCAAAATAATGTTGAGATAGGTTAAGGTTAAACTACACCTATTCAATGGCATGCAACTTCATTTCTACCCAGAAGCTCCTACTCCCACCACTCACATGAATTTAGCTAGCTGCAAAAGCACAAGAGAGTAAACTACCATAACAAAGTGTCACCTGTTACTACCACCTCAAGGGCAAAGTAAAAGGACCGCAGCTCTCAACTGCTTCAGGATGGTCTCAAAGAAGGATTTGTCTAAACACATGCAAATCATCCTGCACCAACTATGTAGCATTCCGTGCTGAAGAGGCTGCACAAGAAAGCTGAAAAAAAGAATAAAATGCTATTTTTAAGCAATAGTGTTTCATCCTGCTTGAGTAACAAACATGAATACAATCTGTATTACAGATTTAGAGAAGTGAGAGCCTGACCTGTTGTCTCCTGCTCGTATTTTAGAGAATTGTGGAACGCAGAAGTCTGGGGGAAAAACTAAAATTCAGAAGACATTCAAAGACTGAAGCCTTAATGTGAATCAAGGTACCCAGAAAACAAAGTTCAACAACACCAAAGCAATTAAATCGTCACATCTACACACCCTGCCTTAGAACAACTGTAATACCGAAACATGTAGCACAACTCAAAAACACAGACAAAGAACTCCGTATTTTTCCAGGGCTAGAAGTATGAATGATGGAAAAAGCAACGTTTTTTTTGATAGCTCTGTTACTGCAGAAACAATTATTTTACCTTTTGAGAAGTTTCTCTGAATCAAAAAACATGGCTTCTCATGTAAATGAGACTTGAGACATACTGGTGAAGAGCAGAATCTAGCTACATTTAGCTGCTGCAGATCTACCAGTCAGCCAGCCTAAGCTTATGGCTCAAATAGAAACCTTATCAGGTCATCAGAAGTAAAGCCTCTTCTCAGGCTTCCATGGCTAATGCTGTCCAATTTCCACTCAATTTTTCAGTCTTGATCTCATCTAAGAAATCTTAAACAAAGCAAGCTATATTCAGGCTAACGCTGAGAAATCAAAGTTTGGTCCTGCACATCAGACAGCAAAACTGACATAATCAAAACATTATTTTCTTGTTTCCCACCTGAAACAACTTCCCAAAAGAGTTAAAAGAAAACAAAGAAAGAAAAAACACTAACAGCACCAAAACAAACAAAATCAACAAGGATATCCTTTAGAACATAGGAAGAATTGTCTTGCTTGAAGTCAAGAATCAATGAAGTTCAATCTCTCAAAAGGGAACTGGACAGCGATGCAACCATCTAAGCTTAGAATGCCCACACTTGCCAAGGACTCTGAACAGTTAAACAGTACACCAATGGATACCCAACTTACAGGATACTTGTTCCCCAGATAACGTAAAAGTGAGAAGTCAAGTCTTCAGATCTTACACATAGTTCCTCCGGCCACCAAACTGAAAAATCAATTTCAGTTCCTATTCTGAGGAAGAAAAAGTGCTTTGCTCACATGATTGTGTGTGGGGCAGAATGCCATATATACAGCACCAAGAAAGAAAACATTCAATGCCTTACAGACAAAACCAGCAAATATTAAGGCAATTAACTGTGCTCCCTCTGGCAAGCCACAGCCTTGCTATATTTTTCCATAGGCACAAATTCAGGCTGCTGCCTTAGACAAAACATGGACAGAATGAGTATGATCATTCTTTCATTCTCCAGAGCTCTCAGCCAGAGCGAACTCGGTTCAACTGATATGAAACTGTGTGTCCCAGTAAGATTTAATATGTTTGAATGAAGGGGGAATATGGGAGATCCTGCAATATCATTTAAATTCTTAAACACTTCCAGGCAATTAAGAAACTACATTGAAGCCACTAGTAAGCAAGCATGCAAAGCATCTCTTATGCTGGGAGAGGACAATTCTGATCACTGCTGTAAAACAAGTTAGACTCTGCAACATCATTAGGACAGGTAAATAAACAAAGCTCTGGTAAATGCACACACTGTAACCTAAGAGAAGAAGTAACTTAGAGTTACTTCTATATGAAAAATGCTAACATCTATATTAAAAGTGTTTCAATGTCTTGAGGTACGCCTTCCGTGCCAAAAAATGCATATGGCTAAGCAAATCTTTTCCTGAATTCACAATGAACATGCAAAAAAAGTGGGTAAGATTTCCTTCCACTTTACATTGAAATGACAAGTTACAACAGGTTCGAGACTAGGAAAAAAAAATCAGATCAAAGAATTTTATTATGTGCATTTGTTTCAGAGTTAGATTAAATCTCATGCAGCTAGGCAACGCAATGCTATACTTCTTCCAATCATGCTACTGTTTATTTACTCAGGAGGCTACACTTCTGCATTCCAAAAATGTATTCCTGGCAATACAACAACAAGGATTGAGTAGATATTGTGGGTTTGAGTGCAATCTTGGTACTCCTCAGGCAGCACCAGAACACTATAAGCAAGGACAAATCACAGCTTCATGCTTATATTTATATTGCGTTCCTTTTAATAAGCTTAGAATACTCATATTTGCAATTGATACTCTACTAACTATGGAAATACTACATCTACTGATTGCCAGTGCAGGAAAGTAATGAATATGCCTAATGTCTGCAACAACGACTGATGAAATCCTCCTGGTTCCTTATTTTTCTTACATCTGTAGCTCACACTGTTTATCCAGTTCTAAAATGTATGTACATAGCTTGCTCCAAAAGTAATGCCTCCTATTTGTATGCATGGCTACTGCAACAGATACAAAGAGCACAATAATACAATATGATAAGGCAAAGTCTCAGCTACATAATACTATTTTTCAGCATAGCCACCACCACAAACTAACTATTTTCATCAGCAATGAACAAGTCTGCACACTGCACTTGGAGTAATCTGCTCCAGCAGAGTGGAGCCACCGCCACTGTCACCATCACTGAAACACAGCACCCACCATCTCACTGTGCTCACATCCACTGCTTGGTCTCCATAAACGTTCAGCAGGTGTGGTACCCAGTGACATTTATCAACATTATCTGCATGGAGGATTTCAGTTCTATACCTCTGCTTCTTCTGCATTTCCACGCCATTGTGTCAGAGTGCCCCCCTGCTGCCACCTGTCAGATGGCAGCAAAATAGAATGGATATTGGTGAGATGGCTAAACCTCTACTGCCATACCACCAACATCTGCCTCTGATGTTGTGGGCCAACATACAAAATAGGAAGCATGACTTTCAGAGTAGTCCTCATAATAATTACACCTCTCAAAGCTACATAGCAAAGTTTACAGTCTGCAATACTTCAAGAATGCTGTTTGTTCCTTAAGCATTAATTCAAATGCTAATAATTACATGATGTTATGCTATTAGGCTTTTGGAAAGATTTAATCTCACTTCATTTATAAAAAAGGTATAATTAACTTTTAATATTATTTCATATTCAACTTGACTGCTTTGCCTTTTTCCTACAAAAGAAAAAAAGCATTGTTATTGGATGCTCAAAAACCAGTGAGAAAAATCAAAATATATTCCCACAATTATCAGTAGCAAAAAATACAGGCTTAACTCCACTTAAAAAATGAAAGCTTTCTCAGTAAGATATGAATTCCTACAGCAAAGCACTAGGGGAACAGAGGAAATGTAAATACTTCTGAGCACTGACATATCACTGACCTCCTATGAGTTGCCCAAGCACACCACAAAGGGAAAATGAAGAGTTTTCAGAATGTATGAAGTAGGATGTTATTGAAGTTTGACAGAGCCAGCAGACCAGAAGCTTACATTTACACAACAGTACTCATCTCCACATTCTCTCTGCATGAAGATATGCACAATACAGTCTCCCATTCTAGCCAATTAGTGTTATTCTTAGCATTCAATATGTAGCAATGGTTCAGGAAACAATAAATGGACAGCCATAGCAAATTTTTTTTGGTGAAATGAGTCTTTAAAATTTTCAGCAGAATATATGGCTTAGTATACCAATGCAGGTAGAAAACACCTCATTTTTCCTGCACTTGAAACCAAACTAATTTTTAAGTAAACATATTGCAATATACTAACAAAACAATAATGTGTTTTTAAATATTTTTTCTGCACACAGTTCGTTTAATATACAGTCTAAATAACTATTCTAATTGATTGTTATTATTTAGTACATATTTCCCAGCACAGACGTGTGATCACCATCCACAGTTTAGAAAGACATTCAAAACATCCTAGCAATCATCATATGAATCATTAGATAAATATTAAAGCTCTCTACTTTTTCTGCTATGATATTAATATTCCTGCTTCGGATCTGATGCATTGCTTGTCTAGCGTTCAATGTCATAACAACAACTGTTTCCAATATATATCATTTACCACACAATAACAACTTATACTAAATACTTTAAAATCTGAAAACTAAGGTAAGCTGCATAAAATTACTTTACGAGTTGAAGAATCCAAAGAAATCTATAGACACAACTTCTAGTAGATCTCTGAAAACAGGATATAGCCCACAATAGCACAGAAAGGAAACGGGGGAGAAGTGGGGGGAATAGAGAGAGGAAATCAAACTACCATTTCTGTACATGGACCTGTCTCATAAAACATGCAGCCGCTAATGCAGGATACAAGACTTCCTACAGTCTTGTAAGTTAGAGCTTACTTTAACACTTAATGTGAAAGATGCTGAAGATTACCTGATTTTTCACATTTTTACATGTCTTTTTGATTAAGCTTACAGTAAACAAAACAGGCAATGTCAAATAATTTTTAAAAATATTTAAATGTATAAATCATAGAACCACAGAATCACCGAGGTTGGAAAAGACCTTCAAGATTATCCAATCCAACCATCCACCTATCCCCAATATTCCCCACTAAACCATGTCCCTCAACACAATGTCTAAATGTTCCTAGAATGCCTCCAGGATTGGTGACTCCACCACCGCCCTAGGCAGCCCATTCCAGAGCTTGGCCACTCTTTCAAAAAAGCAATACTTCCTAATGTCCAGCCTAAATCTCCCATGGTGCAATCTGAGACCACTCCCTCTAGTCCTATTACACAAGGGAAGAGGCTGACACCCAGCTCACCACTACCTCCCTTCAGGTAGTTTCAGAGCATAATGAGGTCTCCCCCGAGCCTCCTCTCCTCCAGAACTGAACAATCCCAGCTTCTTCAGCCGCTCCTCATAAGGCCTGTGCTCCAGACCCCTACCAGTTTCGTTGCCCTTCTCTGGACACACCCCAGGGCCTCAATGTCTTTCCTGCAGTGAGGGGCCCAAAACTGGACACAGTACTTGAGGTGCGGCCTCACCAGAGCTGAGTACAGGGGCACAATCACTTCCCTGCTACTGCTGGCAACACCGTTTCCGATGCAAGCCAGGATGCCATTGGCTTTCTTGGCCACCTGGGCACACTGCTGGCTCATGTTCAGCCAAGCATCAGTCAATACCCCAGGTCCATTTCCTCTATACCACTCTGCCCCAAGCCTGTAGCATTGCCTGGAGTTGTTGTGGCCAAAGTACAGGACCTGGCATTTGATCTTCTCAAATCTCATCCCATTGGCTACAGCTCAGTGATCCAGCCTGTCCAGATCCCTTTGTAGGGCCTTGCTATCTTCAGGCAGAACAACACCTCCTCCAGCTTGGTGTCATCTGCAAACTTACTGAGGATGCCCGACCCCTTGGAAACACCACTCATGACTGACCACCAGCTGGATTTAGCTCCATTCACCACCACTCTCAGAGTCTGGCCATCCAGCCAGCTCCTTACCCAGCAAAGAGTGTATCTCTCCAAGCCATGGGCTGCCAGCTTGCCCAGAATACTGTGGGAGACAGAGTCAGAGGCTTTGCTGCAGTCAAGGTAGACCACACCAACAGCTTTTCCCTTATCCGCCACTAGATCACAGAATAAACTACTAAGAGCGATTTAATGTAAAATGGGCCAACACTTCTAGCAAAACCCCACAGATATCAATTCTCTATTCCATACAACTCAATATTATTGATGACTTAAACAGAACTATAAAATCCCTAATACATTTTTGCACATGGCATACAAGTAAATGGGATAATAAACAATGAGACCATAATAGAGTTATCTCTATCATCTGATAAGCCTGGCACAATAGAATGTGCACTAACATAGTAAAGTATCAGGTCATTCAACTACAAAAACAGGGTGAACAGAAAATTTTCTGTGTATTTGGAAACAGAACTGGAAGAATACTTGTACTGGAAAAGCACCCAAATGCAAACACCACAACTGCATGCCTTTAGCAAGAACAAATCTCAGGACCATCATCTTCTTAGAAGAAGTATATCATTTTCTAACCCAAGTTATCCTATGATTCTATGATGTTATCTGCAGAACTGGTAAGAAATTCATGAATTACAGCCTTTTACATCTAGGAAAAACAAGTAGCAACAAAAATACAACCCGTATGAATTAGTCTCCTGGAGAGTGCTACATGCTGTATTTAATATCTGAACCAATTATAAGACTGGCCACAGGATAGGGCACCAGAGACCATGCACTTCTCAGACGGTCTACCTGTTCCAGGGTCTTCAACTGCTGCTTATCTTACATCCTTACAGTAAAGGAATAAAGATATCCTTTTCAGACTGCTATTTCTACTCTTATTCTTCAGCTTTTGAGCTGCTCAGAAGAGGAAAAAAAACCCTGAGAAGCCAACAGGCAAATACTGTACAAACTGTATTTATAACTGCCATTTTCAAAGAAGCAATCATTGCCAACGAGGCACACAAACAAAATCATAAAAAGCAGACAGGACCTGCCATCGCCCTGCAACTTTTGAGGAGAGGTGTTGTTTTCCAAACATGACATAATATGTCCTTTTCAGTTTTGAAGCACAAAGTTATAAATATACTAAGATATTATTTCATGCTAAGAGATTTTAAGCTGCAGACCTCAAGAACAGAACCAATATATCTGAAATGTGTGTTTTGCTACATTTTGGCTAGTATGAACAAAAACGTTTCTTTGGCTGTTTGAAATAGCACACAAAGCTAAGAAAACCAGCTGATGTCCCTCCCAACTATACAGAGCTACATTTTCAATTAAAATCTAATGCCCAGAAACCATCTTTGAACATAACTTTGAAAATGCAGATGGAAAAGAGTAAGTTCAGTAACACTGTTCTTCATACCAGGTGAGAAAGGAGGATATCGAATGCATACTCAAAACACCAGGTGGTATTTCCATCTGCTCCAATAGTCCCAGGAACAACCCACTGAAAGGAGTTGGGAATTTTATCTTCCAACACACAAGAAACAAAATTAGGGCACCGTTATGACTTTGCACTGGAAATTCAAGCAGAGAGCAGACAAAAATATAGACAAAGTTCAAAGTTAAATGGAGATGAAATTCTAGATTCAATATGCTTGAAACAAAATGAGAAATAACAGGGTAAAAACACCTACTACCAGCTATGTACAGAAAGGAATATTGGCAAGCCTTCACCATTGAGAAACAAAGCCAAAAGAAGTACTACAGCAAAAAGCTGTTTTAAGATTCAAATCATGCCAGAGAAAGAGCAGTACATACAGCTCATCTCTTACTAAGGTTGCTTTAATTTAAATCATTCAAATAAACAAATGTTGATGCATCTACACAGTCTTCCTCCAAAACGCAAACTCTACTTTCTTAGTTAATTTTAGAATCTCCTTCAACTCTGCCTTTACAGAGTGATATTTCTTTCTTCTTTCATGATCAAATCCTTGCACTTTTACAATTGTTTTCTGTCTCCGATGACATAAGAGTAGCGGGGAAACCAATGAAACATATTACATACAACTTATGTAAGCAGTTTTAATTGTGATTTTAGGTTGCATTAGGTTCTGTGGTTTCCTTCTACATCTACAGTTAACCAGAGAAGTACATGAGGTTTGTAAATTCCAAGGAGCTCCTACAAAATATCTTACTTTCTCTTTTTGGGCTCAAACCTTGAAGGACTACTAAGAACCTTTATGCTTTAGCTCTATTGACCTTTGAAACTTCCCTGAAAACTGCACTCTTCCTTTACTGCAGGGCTCACAGAAATCTCTAGGATTTTTAGCACATTTTTGTAGGCAGAGGGGATGAAGCTGAAACCAAGAAGTATATCTCCTTCTCCAACAAAAGAGTTAGAGATAACAATTCACCTACCTATAACAGCAGACAAAAATTGAAAAACTTAATGAAAAAAGTTTAAACAAAGTGCTCCTTTTGATCTCCTACACTAGAGTAATTTAATACATTTCACAACTTCAATTCTTGCTGGGGGATAAAACGAAAAAGGCAGTAACACTTGGAACATCCTGCTTAACACAGAACTGTACAAATGTTCAAATTATGATTTCTCATTCCCTGTGCCATTTCTATGCTTGTTTTCTGCCAGAGACACACAAATACCTCCGGCTTCTGTCATTTACAAGGTTCATACTTTCCACCCGGCTGCTGGCAGATACTAAAAAGGCTCCGCTACCTTCACTCAAAGGGAAGCAAATGGGGTCTTCCGTACTTGTTCCACCTATGACTTTAAAATATGAAAGTATTTATAGTATAGCACACTTCAGACTTCAAGCAACTCAAGAGTATAATACCATAAGACTTCTGTTAGAAAAGTACAGTTAAAAGTTAGCTAACCCCTTCTGACTCCCTTAACGTTTTTATGTTCTCCATTTTTATGTTCTATGCAGAACACTAAAGAAAATATTCAGAGCGCGTATTCGTAACAGCCCATGATGTTATCAATACCCTATAGAAGTTCTCCCTCAAAGAATAAAACTCAGAAAACTTGATTTAATGCTAGTTAAAGTGTGCTACAGCATCTAAGCCAGATACTAAGCTGAAAGCATTTTTGTCCTGGTTTCAGCTGGGATAGAGTTCCTTTTCTCCATCAAGTCTGGTATGATGCTATGTTTTGGCTTTAGGAGAAAAACAATGTTGATAACAGAGCAGTGTTTTAGTTGTTGTTGACCAATGCTGCAAAGAACTGAGGATGTTTCAGCTTCTCACATTGCCCTGCCAGTGAGGAGGCTGGAAGGCACAGAACCAGGACCTAAACTGGCCAGAGGGATATTCCACGCCATATGGCATCATGTAGAAAAACTATAAAACTGAGGGGAGTTTCATGTAATACTACATTGGAAAGCACAAACTAAGCACTGAATTCAGACACTACCACTACCATCAAGCATAACTTAAAATACCTCAAACACGGACATAACTCTTACCAGCATCAAAATTTACCTTTCAATTATAAGCTGTTTCTTCACAATTGCTTATGAAGCTTAGCCAAACTTCCAGCTAGTTTTCAATGTACCAACTGCCTACTGCAACCAGGAAGTTTTGTAGAGAGAGAACCTTCACAAAGACTGCCTGCTTTAAACACACTCTGTTCCAATTCAACTCACACAAACCATTTGCACATTCAAACAATCACTAAGAATTATCTATCTGCTCCAGAGGGCTTGTTTAACAAATCCCCTTAAAAATCCTGGCCTCTTTGAAGGAAAATAAGTGGCAACAGGAACATCTTCTTAATGCTCCTTCTGCCAACACAACAAAAGTGGTAGCTTGATTTAAAAGCAAAAATACAGTAGCAGAGGAAGCTGGGTAGGAACAAGTAAGGAAGCCCCAAGTAAACATATGAAGAAACAAGCAGGGCTGGAAGTAGGAGAGTCATTTGTACACTCACTTCCTCACGAAACCAAAAAGCATCTCCAATGTTCCAGAAACATAATACTCTCATGTAGCTGTAAAACCTATCAGAAAGTTTGTCACAACCTTCCTTTCCAAGAAATGCGGGTGATAACTACCTACTATACTATTATATCCTAAAGATTGAGGATGGGTTGTAAAATTAAAAATTGTAAATTGAAGTTATGACTAAAAAACAAACAAACAAATAATTAAAAAAAAAAAAAAACAGGAGAAAAAAGCCAACAAACAATAACAACAAAAAAACAAAACCCACAATAAAATGGTTAAATGTTAAATCATGCAAGTCCAAGAAACATCAAGGCACCATCTCTCTCCAGTGCACAAAACAGACTAGTTAAGAAGTTGGTTTTCAGCTGAACCCCTGAATGGGCCAGGAGAGAACAAATTGTTTAACCATTCATTTAACAGCCAGTGCCTATACTGGCACAACGCAAAAGCGTCAGAACTCTCATAACGCAGCTTTACAGTGCTTAAATTCTTCTGCTCTCCTTGTATTGCTGGAATCTCAATAAGAAAAGGTGATCTTACTCCTCCATAACAGCATTATATCTTGGTACATTTTAGAACAGACTTTCACTGCACTTCTGCAGGTGCACAAGCCTCAGCTGAAGGTACAGTTTCACAGTCTGCTTGAAATCAGGGAAGCCTATGTCATCACAAGCAGAGGAAGATGATCTAGCTTGCTTTCATTCTAACCTGCTCCTCACCACATCATCACACAGTGAGCCACATCAAGAAATCACTCTGGCTGAAAAGTAACTAGGGGAAAGGAATGAAAATTGTTTTCATTTTTATCTGGATCATACACCATATGAACACTAACAATGGTGCAAGAGGCAGTTAAAATATATATATATCCTTGGACACAATCAACTCTAGGCATCAGAGTAAATCTATAATCAAATAGACTTGAGATGGAAGGAAGAAGAACGAACAGTGTATGGATAATTACAGCTAGCATTTATTTATCTATGAGAGCAATGAAGATTCACACATATGAAACCAGAGATGAGTCTTAACAATACAGAAATGTCACGAAAACTGAAGCACTTCTTAAGTATAATGGCTAACAGGAAATAGCACACAGAGAAAGCTGATTAGTATACAATAAATGCCAGGAATGTCAACTCATAAACAGTACAAGTTCAGTCATGAAAGAAATATTAACTAGCCAGAGCAAACATGGGCTAAGTGCGAGAAGTTTAAGAAGATAAAGGCAAAAAACTGCATTTGTCCCAGACATTATGATAAAACCACTGCAAGGAGCAACAGAAAATGGCACTCAGATCACAGTGAGTCAGGAAAATTGATTTAGCAGTAAAGCTTGGAATAATCAGACCGCAACTACATACAGCAGTGAGAGATCTGCAGCAGGTAAGGTAGAAGATGTGTGCAACACACAGAAGCAAGCAAAACTTATTTCTGTTGACCAAGAAAATGGGCAGAGTTATGAAATTGTGAACAACTCTGCACAATTCAAATATTATCTGCACATACATATTTAAAAAATGGACCTGACAGAGCTGTGTCCACCATAACAGTCAAAGTCTCACCATCTGTTAGCAAAAGAAATTTTCAAAAAACAATTTTGAGAGAGAAAGACACGTGCTCTCTAGACTGGTCAAAGGCTCCATTTGTCATTTTTCTCCTGCACAATTTGGGATTTTTAGAGTAAACTAGATTCTGTTCAAATTAAACTTGCATTAAGCTAATGTTTGCCTCCATCAAACTAAGTCATCTGCATGGACAGCAGTCACCTGAGGCACCAGGAACAAAAATTGCCTTTACCTTTTTGTTGCAGAAATTCAATGATGTTTCACAAGAAAAGAAGTCAAAGGGAAAGTCAAAGTCAGGGTTTGAAAGGAAATAAACAGAAGCACTGAGAACCGAATTCTCTCTGTGTCTCGTTCACACATGTTGCTGAAGAAATCTGTTTGCTTGGGCTTTTTTCTCCACATTAACCTCTTCATCTTCTTCCCATTTCTCTGGCTACTGAGATACGTGGGTAAAACAGAGAGGACTGAAGAAGCACAAGAGCAACATATGTTGACTTGAGCTGTGTCTGTAACAACTGAACATCTAACACAAACCTGTAGAAATGCTACCAGAGAAGTTCCTTCTGAAAAAACTGTATCTGTGTCTTAATTTTTCATCATCAAAACAGAAGACAACACAAGCCTTTTAATTTTAAGTGAGGTGAGAAGTAATACAGTAATGTTTGGGAAACGCACAGGTTGAGAACAAAAAAACATCTATAAATGCTATTAACGGATTAATAAATCTAATCAGTATGGGGGTTAGACTGATGCATTTGCAGAATTAAGCCTGAAGATAAAATACTGAATGGCAATCCAATTCAATCAGCCTCCCAATTGATGGGAAGTCAGGGCTCTTGTCATTCATAATTAAGTGGAAGAAGCAGGGGTTAATGTAAAGGTAATGCACATATTCCCACATTTTCCATCTTCACGTAGAGGAATCTTCTAAAATCAGCTCCAGTGAGAACTTCCCCATTGCACTGTAAAATGCTTAAATCATTCACAACCTCTGCACTTTCTTAAGTCCCATTGCACCATTTGCTTTTCACACCACCCAATTTTCAAGCAACCTCCCTGAGCTACCTGATAATTCAAACAAAAAATAAACAGGCATTTTTAAGAATCATGCTTCAAGTTCTACTTAAGTACTACAAACCACAAGCCTAGATGAACTAATATATACTATAGATGGGGGGGGAAGAAGCAGGGAGAAGTGGTAATACTCCAAATTCTATTTACATCTTAATTTGGGGGCAGGCAGCAGGAGAAATTAACCTTTTCACCAGCATTTACCAAGCAGCTGAGCAAAAATAAGGAATCTTATATTTACAAGTTCAGCAATGGAATAAACAACCACAAATTATAGACACCCTGTGACAAGTTGTTGTCTGTAAATAACACAATTCTAAACAAGAATATCTGCCCAAACTGCACATTGAACCTCAGTGGTTTTGAAGAACCAAACATCAGCCACCCAGCGGTGTGACAGAGAGAAAGGGGAAAAAAAAAGTCCTAAGATACACTTGAAAACACTCAGGCACTATGAATTTATAGAAGCAACACTGCCAAGGAAAAGTGGCATGAGAAACACAGAACAGATTAAACAGAAGATAAAATCTCACCATGAAGAAGGTAACAGTAGACCATGCAGGCAAATAAGATCAAACTACAAAAATTTTTTCTATCTTAGTAAGAGAAAACACTCTCATTGCACATAAGATCTCTTAATAGAAAACAAGCGTTTCCAAGGGTTATAGAAGCATAGAAGTCTTTTTCATACCCACCCTACCAGCCTCCAGAAATATACCCTCAAAAATAATTTCTTCATCATTGCTACAGATGGAAAAACTTGCAACTGAACCGTTCGAACTTCAATATGCTTGTTAAGGATTTTTCTTCTTGTTTTTGGTGAAGAACTGAGAAGAATTAAAGATAAGAAAAAATCCTTTAGTAGTTAATTTAGTAGTTAAATACTGTACAAAGATAAAATTGTATTTGAAGCAAAATTTTGACCATAGAATAATGGAAAGAAGTGAAGAGTTTTACTTAACTGTTGGTGCAAATGACTATTTTGTACCATTTTCAGACTCATGGGGAACCACACGGGCTCGTCAACATTAAAACCCTCAAGCTGTGTTTTGGGTGTAGTACAGTGTGAAATATTCTATATGCTTAGAAGCACGACACAGCTTTCACAGCAGAGGCTTTGCTTCTCTGCTCTCAGCTGTCAGTTACCTGCTGCTGCACTACATAACACACACCTTTCACAACTCTCCAGTCTTCACGTGTGATACACACATCTAAGCAAATACATTGTATTTAAACAAACAGCACATCAGGTACTGAGCAAAATTATACATTTTTAGTGTTGAAATTGTACCTTCTACCACCTTCCTTTGTGCCCAGCTACCCCCAGAAAGCCTTCAGAGACCTGAAGCCATTGGCTTTGTAAATACTGCAACTGCAAATACAGTAGCACAGTTTCAAAGACAACTTCCAGAAGTACAAAAAAATCTCTATGTTAAACTGATTTTGACTACTACTTGTGGCCAACAAGACAAAACTAACACGTTGGTTGTTTGCTGTTGTTACTCAGCTGCCTCCAGACACCATGTTCAGAAGTTGTTGCTGATTCTAAATACTTGTTACATTATCAGGAAAGTGATGTGAGGAAACAGGAAAATTCATGACAGGATTCTGCATTCATTTGGTCAAAAATCCTAGGATGGAACAAGTAAAAGTTCAGTTATATTCCTGCTAACCAGAGCCTGATCCTGAGTATCTTTCATTGTCCCCCGTGGCTGAAAACACACCATAAGCTTACGGCAAGGCTTCAACTACCACTTTACTGACCTTGCTGCATCCACTGCCACTGAGGAAAATGGAGCATTTCATTTTACTTCTGATCTTTTAATCTTATTTTTAAAATCTCACCATTTTCCCAATCTTAAGATAAGAAATGAAAAGGAATTAATGATTTCTCCAATGCCATAAGGGGAAGTCACATTTCAAGTTACTTCTTCACTAGACACGTTACAAACTGTCAACCACAACTCCAAGGGAGCTCCAAAACACCAAAGCAATCTGACACTGCTACCTTACCTGCGGAGAAAAAAAAAATATCTGTGCATATCCTTGAAAACATCTCATTGTATACGCACACGTGCACAAAAGCAGCAAGAAAAAACACTTGGGATTTTGAGGTCTCATTGTGATTAATAAAGCATTGACTGGAAGACTGGCCAAGGCATATGGAGGGCTGTCCAAAACTGGAGCCTGAAGTAGCAGAACATGACCCTGCAGTTTTCACCTCCAAGCTCCTGAGAGTTCATGTCATCATTTGTAAAAAATACTGGAAATAATTATTGCTAAAGGATTCAGGAAAATGCACAAAAAGGAAAAGTCTGAAATCAATAACCAATTAACATTCTATTTCAAAAATAAGACACATACAATGTCTTCTAGCAAAGAAAACTACACTTTAAGCTTTTTTGCTGATTAAAATTGTTGTCTCTCATCCCCTATTCACCTTAAAATAGAGTATGCAGATTCCCTTTCCTTACTAAAGATTCAAATTCACAGATTTGTGTTGAACTTTATTATAAATAAAACACACTGAAGCTTTGTTAGTTCACAGAAGAAAAAAATAAACCCCAAAACATGAAAGGCTCGTTCACTGAGATGCCAGCATACTTCAACAAGGATGTCTGTTCTCATCTTAAGTTAGAAAAACAAAGACTTACTCCTCTCACTGTCGATGTCCATTTCTGGCAAAAGATGACCAAAACCTGGAGTTCCACCCCCAGCCAACACAAACCTGCTGTCACTCTCCTGAACCATAGTGCTAGCAAAGACACTGCCCTCCACCTAAAAAAGCCAGCCTGGTAGCAGAGAGATCCTACTTGGCTTGCAGCCCTGGCCTGCTCACTTAACAATCTTTTCCATTTCAGAGTGCTAGAACTAAGACCACCCTATCCCACAGTATCTACTCCCAGTGAAGCAAGGCAAAAAGTCAAGTAGCATTTAAGTGTCTCAAGGATTGAGACCTATGGAATCCATAATGTACATTTCTGTATCATTTCACGTTGCCCATTAGCTGTTTCTTGACTAAAATAAAACCTCTTCCTGGGAAAGTTTTCTACTATTTAAATTTGGGTTATTTTATATGGAAGCTCAATAAAAAGCCCTGAAACACCCTCTAGGAATTTTTCATTGTCTTGAAGTGTTCATCAGAATAATGCTTCTGCTTAAAAAGAAAAACAAACAACACATAACTTTTATCATTCATAGCAGATTTTATATTTAGGAAACCTTCTATAGTTTGTAGCAGAAGGAGGAGAAGATACGAGCCAACACTAAGGAGCTGCATGTTTGTGCCCTGCCTTCAACATACTCGTGGGTCTCAGCTTTAAAAAAGTCTTTTTAAAAAGAGTTCTTTGAGAACTCTCTATTCACAGATGTACATCTTTAAAAAAAATGATGCAATGTGGAATTCCCCTTCTATGAGTAAATTCGTGGCTAAAAGCTAACTGCCAGACAGTACAATTTGCTAAATGTCCAGGAAGGTTAAGCTTAACAGAAAAAAAATAAATTAATTAAACATGTAAGGAAGTGACATTTCTGTGTTGCCAGTTTCATGCGCTAGGAAAACTAAATCACAAAACAGGATTACATACTGTTTTGTAAACAGATCAAAGATGCTACAAATAAAAGTATCCCACAGTAACATCCCTGATATCGATGTATCACTCCTAAAGCAGTCTACATTTTAACTTCATGAAAAAAAGTTGAAAATACCAGCATTCAAAACATGACTACATTTTAAATCAAAAGGGATCAAAAGGCATAGTAACAAATTTAAGCACAAGACGTTAATAAGTCTCACAATTAACAGCAGCTTACATCTTAAGAAAACCATAGAGCAGCAAAATATGTGCATTCTTATATTTTTAAATCATTATTCCTGGCATTCTAATTTTTATTTGGAAACACATCCACAGCTGGCAACTAAAAAGCTTTGATAACTGGCGGGCTGACTTCAATTCTCAAATAAGACAAGATGAATGTATTCATATAGAAAGAAAATACCAGAAAGTCCAGAACAGAAAATGAAAAAGGAACTGTTTGTGCTGGTAAGCTTCCCAAACAGTGAAGAAGGAAAAAAGAAAAAAAAAAAAAAAGAGGAAGGAAAGAAAGAAAGAAAATATTTTACACTAAGTCACAAATGTCCACTCTAAGATTATATTCACATTTCTCTTCTCACCTACTGTAGGCAAAGCTATCAAGGGCTTGCCCATAACCTCACTAGCACTTCTATTTTCATCAATTTTCCCAAACCAGATGCCCTGCACAGAAAGCATTCAACACACAAGGGGTCAGAAGCAACACAGGAATGCCTAGGAAACGCAACAACTGATACTCAGAGGGAGCAAAGCCACCATCACCACTGTAGAGTTCCAGCCACTATCTGTATTCAAGGCTCTGAACAAGAAGATCCAAGTCAAAACATGGTTTGGTCAGGAAGTGCAGAAGGAATCTTTGCTAACCACATTCCCAAGTCATGCTACAGCCTTGAGCACAGCAGAACTTTGTTATGAGACAGTCAATACAACTGAACTGTTTTTAAGAAAATAGCTCAACTCATTATGAAACTGTAAATCATTATAACAGCATAAGAACTTTCAGATGGCTCTCCAGTAATAGGAGAACAAAAACTAGATTTAATACATGAAAGAAGCTGCTGCATTTTTATAAAGCGTGAATTCAAAGTGCTTAAACTTTCCAGGTCATCTGTACAAAAATGTGAGTCTTGTTGCAGGCAAGCATACACTTACAAAGATGTTCTTCTCATCTCTTGACACTCTGGAAAAAAAAC